>NW_011889132.1:2581-75413 GCF_000151845.1 Pteropus vampyrus | reverse complement strand
TACATGATATACTCATCAGCCATGGTTGGTTTTAGTAAATAAACAATGTTAGTTGCCAGAGCAGGTATACACCAGCAAGTATGTGTCCCTTCTAAAAACTAAAGTTTGTTTTGAAATTAATTTGAGTCTTGATTTTTTAGATAAGTAATGATGTGGTTGGCCTACTAATTCAAGGTTGTCCTAATGAATACTAGGCAGATACATCAAGATCCCTTTTCCCTTTTTCTGAAAAGGAGAAGTGCTCCATATAACATAACTAAAGTCATATAGTTTGAAGAAGTTTTAGACCTCAAATAATTATTCCTCCAAAAACACATGCATATGGCCAACAGGCATATGATAATATGCTTAATCATCAGGGAAATTCAAATCAACATGACCATGAGATATCACTTCACACCTGTTAAGATGGCTTTATAAAGAAAAAAAAAAAGAAATAACAAGTGTTGGCAAAGATATGGAGAAATTGGAACCATTGTACACTATTGGCAGGAATGTAAAATGCTGTTATGTAAAACAGTACTGAGGATCCTCAAAAAATTTAAAATAGGTCTAAGGAATTGAAATCAATGTATCAAATAAATATCTGCATTTCCATGTTCACTGCAGCACTATTCCCAATAGTCATGAAAGGGAAATAATCTAAATGTACATCAGTGGATGAATAAAGAAAAAGCATATATACGATGGAATATTATTAAACCTTTACAAAGGAGGAAATACTGCCATTTTGCAACAACATGAGTAAACCTAGAGGACATTATGCTAAGTGAAATAAGTTGGAAGCAGAAAGACAAATATGGCATGATCTCGTTTACATGTGAAATCTAAAATAGTCAAATTCATAGAAATAGAGACTAGAATGGTTTTTGCTAAGGGTTTGGGGAGGACGAAATGGGGTAATATTGGTCAAAGGGTATTAACTTCCAGACTTTCTTCATTACTATAAATTACAAAAGTATGCTTATAAGATAGTATAAAACAAAATTAATCCTGCAGAAAGAACTTAATTTTCAATGCATAGGTAGTTCTCCAATTAATCCTTTCATCTATCCATTCATCTTTGTATCCTTTGTTTATCCATTCAGCAAGTCATTCATCCACTCATTCATTCACCAATTACTTAATGAAATTTCACCACATGTCAAGCACCGTAAAAAGTTGTCTTTTGAGGGGAGATTGGGCAAAATGGCATAGACAATAGAGGCTTTGTTTATCGCTCTTGCGACCAAATCAAAGTTGTGACAGAAACACGGAGCAAACAGCAAGCAAAGTCGCCTGGGATCTAGATGAGCAGAAACCTTACAAGTAGGGAGAGAAATAAGAAATCACCCTGCAACGGTAGAAGAGGGGATGAAGATGCGAGGCTCCCCGGTCCCAAGCCACTGAGCTGGACAGAGGCTGTGGCAGCAGCAGCTGCAGACACCTCTTAAAGGGGCCACATCTGTGAGCTGATTTTTGAGGTGATAGACCGGCTTGCTCTGAGCACCAGCATCAGTTGGACTGCTCAGGGGGTACCAGGGAATTACAGGGGGACATTGAGTTGTCGGAGTGAGGGCCAAGGTGAGACTTGTTCTGTACAGAAATGCCAGCGGTATCCATTGTTCCTCTGCTGTGCCCTTCCCCCTCCCCTAGTGTGTGAACTCAGTGCCACCATAGCAGAGACGTCATCAAACTGGATAACAGAAGTCGGATTGCCGAGAGGATTCCTTGAAACTCCACCTCCTCCAACTCATGGCCCCACCTTAGCCACATCCAGGTGTGTCCTATTTGAGTCCAGTGTGTTCCTTGCTGAGCCAGCTCTAAGACCTACACTGGTGGCAGCTGGTCTCAGTTTCTGATGTGGCCTCTTGAGGCAACTATAAGCATAGGTGGCAGCCATATGTGGATTGTTTGCTGATTCTTACCAGGTGGCCCCGGAGGGGCACAGTTTGGGGCTAAACTTGGCCTGCAGCTGAACCCCTCTCAGGACTGTGCCACTGGACACCTACTACACAAATCCACACTAATAAGACCGGGAGACTTAGGAGCTTTCATTAGTACATAGAAACAGACACAGAAAGGCAGCCAAAATGAGAAGACAAACAAGCAGAAACCATAGAGAGAACAGAACAGAGATCCAGGAATAATGGAGTCAAGCAATCTAACAAATGCAGAGTTCAAAACACTGGTCATAAAGAACCTCAATGAACTTAGGGGAAGAGTAGATGAACTCAGTGACAACTTTAACAAAGAGATAAGAAAACATAACAATGGAAATGGAAATTATAAAAGGGAATTGGTCAGAAACAAAGAACACATTATCTGAGATGAAGAGTATAGTAGAGGGAATCAACAGAATGGATGAAGAAGAGGGTCGAATCATCGATGTAGAGGATGGGGAAGCCAAGGACACTCAATCAGAACGGCGAGAAAAAGGAAGCCAAGAATATCACAATAATTTAAGAAGCCTGTGGGGCACTATTAAATGTAAAAATATTCGTGTCATAAGGGTACCTAAAGGAAAACAAGAAGTTAAAGAGCTATTTGAAGAAATAGTGATGGAAAACTTGCCTCACCTGGTGAAGGAAATAGACATACAACCCCAGGAAGCTCAGAGTCCAAGAAAGTTGAACCCAAAGAGGCCCACACCAAGACACATCATAATAAAAATGCCAAAGGTTAAATACAAAGAGAGAATCTTAAAAATAGCAAGAGGAAAGCAGTTAGTTATCTGCAAGGGAGCACCCGTAAGACTGGCAGCTGTTTTCTCAAAAGAAACTATGCAGGGCAGAAGGGCTTGGCACAAAATATTCAACATGATGAAAACTCAGGATCTACAACCAAAAATACTTTATCCAGCAAAGCTATCATTTAGAGTTGAAGGACAGATAGAGCTTTCCAGACAAAAATAAGCTAAAGGAATTTATTAACACCAAGCCAGTATTACAGGAAATGTTGGAGGGACTTCTTTAAGAAGAAAAACCATGTATCAAAAACAGGAATAAAGAATGATAACAACCACATTCCTATCAACAAATACCTCAAATGGAAAATAATTAAGTGCTCCAACCAAAAGAGAGAGTGGCTGAAAGGATAAGAAAACAAGACCCCTACGTATGCTGCCTATGAGAGACTTTCTTCACATTAAAAAACACACACAGACTAAAAGGAAGGGGATAAAAAAAGATATTGCCTTGATGGACCTAGAGGTTATTGAGCTGAATGAAATAAGTCAGAGAAAGACAAATATTGCATGATTTCACATACACGTGGAATCTAAAGAACAAAGCAAACAACAGCAACAACAAAAGCAGAAATAAACTTATAGATACAGAGAATATTTTGAGGGATACTAGATGGGAGGGGTGTTGGGGGGACAAAAAATAGCAAAGAGATTAAGAGGTACAAATGGATAGTTGCACAATAGACATGGAGATGTAGAGTAGCATGGGGAAGATGGTTAATAATCATGTAATAAATATGTAAGGGGGAGAAGAGGAGTACTAGATTTAGCGGGCTGACCACTTTGTGAGTTATATATATCTCTAATCACTAAGCTATACAACTGAAACTAATATAGTATTATATGCCAAGTATAATTGAAAAAAAAACTCATTGAATTGTACAATGTAAATACGAACAACTAATTAAATTGTCTATTAATTTTCAGTAAAACCGAGGGGAAAAAGTTGTCTTTTAGGGAATAAAAATATAACGATCAAAAAACCCAAAGTATTTGAAAGCAGTAAGAAAATACAGAGCTTGGAACTTCTTGTCAAGATAAATGTCTTCAACCCCCTTCCACATGCTTTGCTGAGTAGGTACATTATAGATTGCTTGCACCTTATTTTAAAGTAATTACCATTGTGTCATTAATAGTTTCATTGAAGAAGATGGCAGTGGAGTTTTTTGTTTTACATTTCTCTTTAAACTCATAAGTAATGTATTTAAAGATTACAGTGTACAACTTACTATGATGTTTTCCATAATAGCCTTCACTGTCTGTTGAGCACACTTAGGATGAGAGCATACAAATTTTCTTTGAAGCATTAAAAATTCTAGAAGCAACAGAAGAAATTTCTTGAAAAATATCATTCAGGTAATGACCACTTGGGAGTTTGTGTCAGCAGCATCAACAAGGAGCTGTGATCAACTTGGGCAATGCCATATACAGTTGACCCTTGAACAACACAGGTTTGAACTATGCAGGTCCACTTATACACAGAGTTTTTCTTTCAATAAATGTGCTTGCCCCTTCCTAGCCGCGGGTTTTGCATCCATGGATTGAACTGACTGTGCATTGAAAACAGTATTTTCCAATTCCTGTCCACAGTGTCCCAACTGCAGATGGAAAATACTGTTTTCAGTCCTCAGTTGGTTCAATCTGTGGATGCAAAAGGACAACTGCAATTAACTTTTAGGGAAGTCAAAAATTACTAGCAGATTCTGACTGAGTGGGTGACAGTGCCCTCAACTCCTGTGTTGTTCAAGGGTCAACTATCTTAAAAATCATTCGTGCACCAGGAAGAATCATAGGACAGCCAGCTCCATGCAGGTAAAAGTTGTGAATACCAATTAAGTGCTTTACTTGCAGAGAGCAATGTATTTTATGCAGAGCTTCATTTCACCACTGGATTCTGCAGTGGGGAAATGTTTGTCAATAATTAGAGGACACTTTTTTGGTAAGATCAAGATGTTGAATTGTTTTTTCTTTCTCTTCCTTGGTGCTACAGGTACAATTCTAGCTTTCAAGCGAACCCTACAACTCGAATTTAATTCTTAAATTAAGAGACAGTTTAAAGTATTTTATTTTAAATCCACATAACAAAAAAATTCTCTAACGGATTATTTAAGAATGGATCGATTATTATCCTAGTTTATATGACACTGACCATCCTTTGAGCAGCAAACTCTACCCGTCTCCTTTCTATATGTATTATGCATAGGGACATAACTTCATTAAGACTATTTTTTTGTCTTTATTGAAATATAATAGACAATTAGTTGCTTGTATTTACATTGTAGAATTCAATGAGTTTTTTTCCGCTTATAGTTGGCATACAATAATATACCAGTTTCATTTGTATAGCATAGTGATCAGAGATCCACATAACTCACAAAGTGATTACTCCACTAAATCTAGTACCTCCTCCCCCCACATATTCATTCCAACATTATTAACCATCTTCTCCATACTATACTCTACATCTCCATGTCTACTCTTCAGCCATCCACTTGCACCTCTCAATCCCTTTGCCCTCTTTTTTCCCTCCAACCCTCCTGTCATTTAATATCCCTCAAAATATTCTCTGTATCTATGAGTTTATTTCTGCTTTTGTTGTTGTTAATTTTGTTTATTAGATTCCACAATTACATGAAATTATGTGATATTTGTCTTTCTCTATCTGACCCGTTTCATTCAGTGCAATACCTTCTAGGTCCATCAAAGCAATATCTTTTTCCATCCCCTTTCTTTTAGTCTGTATGTATTTTTTAATCTGAAGTGAGTCTCTTGTAGGCCACATAAGTAGGGGTTTTGTTTTCTTATCCATTCAGCCACTCTCTCTTTTGGTTGGAGCACTTAATTCTTTTTCCATTTGAGGTACTTGTTGATAGGAATACAGTTGTTATCATTCTTTATTCCTGTTTTTGATACATGTTTTTTCTTCTTAAAGAAGTCCCTCTAACATTTCCTGTAATACTGGCTTGGTGTTGATAAATTCCTTTAGCTTATTTTTGTCTATGAATCACTTTATCTGTCCTTCAACTCTGAATGATAGCTTTGCTGGATAAAGTATTTTTGGTTGTTCATTAAGGCTTTTACCTGATGGGCTAAGGAGGGTTGCCATGTCCAGACTTGATGGAGAAGTGCACACTCTGGCTAGGTGAGTACAGAATGCTCACATTTATTCTTCCTCATTGTCTCATGTTCATGCTTTCTTTTAATAGACATTCACACAGTGAGTGATGAGGTTATAAACCTTCTATCCAGATGGCAGATCCCTCTTTAAAGGAATATTTGCAAAGGTCCCTGCCCAGCTGACAACAGTTTATTCCTTCCTAACATGCTTGGTTGCTGCCATAGAACAATGGGAGGTACCTAATTTGGGCAGTATAAATTTGGCAATTCGTGTATAATTGTTGGTTTATTGAACCAGGGGTATTTTCACTTTTATGACTAAAATCACTTTTATAATCTCGTTGATGAGGTTTCTGGTACCAAAATGTAAACCTAAACTACTTCCATATTCATTGGTCATTATTCTCAGCTGAAAATTTCTTATGCTTTTTCATATACAACATGAACAAGAAACAACTGAACCAATGGATGAGCAACTTCTGTATTGTTCATTTTAATTTATATTGAAAAATTTATATTTATATTTAGAGTACACAAATTATAAGTGTATATCTCAGTGAATTTCCATAAAATTAACATATCTATGTAACCAGCTCTCATATCAAGAACAGAATATTACCCAGAAGACTCACTTGTGCCCATTTAATCATATCCCTTCCTGGTATAACCACCATCCTGACTTCAAACACCATACATTAGTTTCTCTGAATTTTAAATTTGTAAAAATAAAA
Source organism: Pteropus vampyrus (assembly GCF_000151845.1). Taxonomy (NCBI): domain Eukaryota; kingdom Metazoa; phylum Chordata; class Mammalia; order Chiroptera; family Pteropodidae; genus Pteropus; species Pteropus vampyrus. Next base: position 68,840 of record NW_011889132.1, on the reverse strand, counting down.
AAAAAAATTCATCATGTACTTTTTTGTGTTAGACTTCATTTACTCATCATTTTGTTGGTGATATTTATTTTGGACTCATGAATAGTTACAATTTATTCATTCTCACTGCTTTAGAGTATTCCATTGTATGAATATACAGTGATATATTTATCCTTTTTACTGTTGATGAGCAATTGGATAGTTTCCAGTGGCAGGCTATTACAAATATTGTTGCTATGTACATTGTTGTCCATATCTTTTGGCGTCCACATCTTTTGGTGCACATGTCTTCTGACCTGTCTCCTTCTTGCTGTAATTAGAAGAAAAATTGCAAAGTAAAGTAAAAGTACCCACCTAAAAAAGACAAATCCTCGATGCCAATGTTTTATGGGACTTGCTATGTGACTAATTGTATTTTGAACACAACTCCCTCTACCACAATGCTAGCTCTCAAGAACCTAAACTCATTGAGAAACTTAGCAAAATGGCCCCAAGATATTCCTGGTCTCATTTGAAAATCAACCAGATTTCAGTTAAGGATGAAAGCTATATTTAGGATAAAAACATGCAAGCTTAAAGCCATATTGAACAAGATGGCCAAAAACACTTATTAAAATTACTCATGAACAAAAGAAATTTGCACTAATTAAAATGCCTGGTCACCATAGAGTGGATTAAGAGGGAAGACTGACTTAGCATCAAATGGCTTCATTTTATGGCTTTCCATCAAACTTTTGAAATATTTTCAGTTAAGGAAATGAAAGGAAGATAAAAAGAACCTCATAGGGAAACATAAAGTACCACAGACCTAAGGAGATCCATTACCATCATTATGGCAGCATTTCTATCACATTTATGAATTTGGACAATTTTTATCACACTTGTTGTTAAGGGACAATTGAGCAGGTGCCATTTTATGAGCTACTAATTCTTTAGTGATTCCCAAGCAGAGTATCCACACACAAGGGTCAATTATTATGAGTCTAATAGAAATGCTGTGATTGGGAAAAATGCAAAGTAACATTAATCTCCCCGTTAAACTCCCCTGAGCAGAGTTTAGCTGTCAATTTTAGTCCCAAGGAGCTTGGAGACCATCAATATGGTCAGAAGCTTTACGGATTTGCTATGTCAAGGGCAGAATAAGCTGAATATTTTTAATATAACTTTATAAAATCAGTTCCTACTTTTAACATAATAGGAATATGTAAAGGGAAAAAGATAAAATATGATTCCTATAATTAAAATATAGACTGTATAGGTTAGTATATTATTTTGAGATTTTAACCTTCAAATTACCAATCATTTCTAATATAGAACAAAAGTCCCGATTCTTCTCTGGCTTCTATTTCAGTGTTTATGTGACTAAGCATGGGGGATTTTATTCAGGTGATATGAAATGTATTTTCTTATTTCTCATGAAAATCAGAACAACCGCAAGTCCTTCTAAAAATTGAAACAATAAATGTGAAATACTTAGCACCATCATTACACATTTGGCACTTAATATCAATAAAGTTAGGTTCCTTCTAGCATATGGTTGTATGATATTGATATATACCTATCATTTGCCATATATGGATGGAGACATTGAAATGGGAAGAAAAGGAAGGTAAGGTGGAAGATGACTAATATTTATTGGTGGCTTCTTATGTATGAGATAACAAACTCAATATTTTATATGTTGTAGATGAGTTAATCCTTTCAATAATGCTGCAAGATATGATTTATTAAGCTCCTTATAGATTAGAAAGTTGAATTTAGCGAGGTTAAATATCTTGACCAACATCACTCCCTAGTGAATGGCGGACTCAAGAATGAGATCCTTGCCTACCTGCCCACAATACTTTTCCACTACACTATTTGGCCTTCTCATTCTAAGGACTGATTCTTGATAGTTAAGATCCTTAATGTCTTATGAGAAAGCTTGAAATGAAAATGATCATGGCTCACCTGCCAGTGCACCAAGTGGTTCTCCAAGTTGAAGGTCATTGTATCTCATACCAGTTTTGACATTGACAATGTTTTTGAAGAATCTCAAGGGATGCCTACCACTTTCCAGTTATGGGTCCAAGGACAACAAGGAAGCCTCAGCCAGCAGCTACAAGCCACATCTAGTCCAAGATCAAGCTGCCAAGAAAGGACAAGATTGGTATAATTCATCATCTCCAGGCTGATATTCCCTTTAGATTTAGAACAGCCCCCATTTCCTTATTCCTTGCCCCCAGTTTGCCGTTTCCTTTGTATCTCATCTCCCTCAACTTCAAACCATCCTCTAAGCTGCTGCCAGAGATCCTAAGGTTTATAAAATGCAAACCTGACTGTATCACTCTCTTCCCCCAAATCTCTTAGTCCTTATAGAATTATGACAATGTTCAAACTTCATAGATTAGCACACAAGAGTTGGGACCCTTTCTCCCTCTCTGGCTTTGCCTCTCCTCTTCTCTCCCTTCATCCTCACATGTCTCTCTCTGGCCATTCTGAAATAATGTGATAAGCTGCTTCATATCTCCAAGACTTTATTCGTGCAGTTTTATCTGCCTGGAATATCCTTTCTTCCCTTTTCTTCTAAGTAATTCCAACTTTGTCTTTCATAGTTCAGCTCCAACATTAATTTCTTTAGATCTCAATGTTTGATTTGTATGTCTTGCTATGCACTCAAATATGATAGAATTACATTACTGATTTACAATAATTTACTTGACTGTATTTTCCACTATATGGTAAGTTTCTTGAAGATGGACTGTAGTTTCAGGCATATAATTCTCCATGCATAGCACAAGAGTATAGGCTCTGTATTTTGTTTCTTGAATTAGAATCTAAGCTCTGCCACTTACTGACATCTGACTTCTGTCTTCTAAGCCTCACTTTTCTCATCTATGAAATGGAGCATTACCCACCTTGTAGAGTTATTGTTAAGATTAAGTGAGATTAGCCCATGTCAATAAAACACAGTGTCTGTCACATAAGTACTCAATAAATGCTAGCTATTACTATGGTGAGAAGAACAGTGACCATTTATTTAATGAATAATCATCCTCAATGAATAATAGTAATGATTATGAATTCAATAACATTTTAATAGAGTTTTGAAGGACTTCCAACTTTGTCACACCTATCAGAGGAACACTTAACAGGAACTAAAATTTATGGTATCTAATAGAGACAGGAAACTAAGATATTTTCTAATATCCTTGTTCTGTTTTACAGACCAAGTAATTGAGGCCCTGCAACATCAATTGTATCACTTAGGACTTGATCAGAGAAGCAGAATCCTTTTGAGTAAAATGGAATGAGGGATTTATGATATGGATTGGACTTTGGGCAATTGTGAAAGCTGTTAGAGGAGTCTATTCAATATTGTTGCTTTCATGTCTAGTGGTGAGTTGGAAGCCACCATTAATCAGCAGAACCAGCAGTCAGGAAGCAAAGCTGGGCCTGACATGAAAGAGCACGAGCACAAACTGGAACCTTCAAAAACAAACCGGAATCCACCAGGACAAACTGGTGCTCACATTTGTCTCCCACTGCCTCCAACCTTGATGATACAGGTGACCTGAAAAAGGAGACAGTGTCCTTTGCCATTGAGCTGCACAGGTAACTAGTCCAATACTTGGAGAAACCACAGGGTAAGGAGTGTCAGGAGCAAAGGGAGCTGAGTGTTGGTGGCTACTGGCAGATGAGCCAGAGATAGGAACAAGATGAGTCACAGATAAGTAGTAATATGTGTGAGCTTCAGCAGTATGTGGGGCCCTGTGATGTCCTTCAGAGCATAAAGGCTGCTGCTTCACTTTCACCTTCTAAATATCATGAAAATTTATCTTGTGGCCAACCCTAAACTGGGGAAAGGAATTATTGAAAAAGCAGTTCCAGCTTAGATAAAGTGACACAGTTTAAAGCCACCACATCAAGTAACAACTCCACAAATATACTATTGTAGAACTGGCCCTAGAACCCAATGCTCTTTTCATTAGATTACTTTCCTATAGTATCAATTGCAAGGTTAAAAATATATATATTTTACTTTGGAAAGATTAAACATTAAATTTTTGAAAATAGACATCAAATTGCTTGATTTCCATCAAAAGCAATGCCAATCTTTCCAGTAATTTTCATAAAATTTATTTTTGTATTATGAAATGGTCTGTGAAATTTTTAGGCCTAAACTCCTTACCCAATATGACATCGCTGTTGAAAAAAAAATTGGCTTAACTAACAGCGATCAATAGAATATTCCATTTTTTGACAAAACAGGATGAGTAGTTTCCAGAGTTCTGATCCTTATGGGGAAATTCTGAATTGTTCATTTTGGGACAAAATCACACAAACCTATTTACCCACAGAGGCTTTTGGTCTCCCAGCGATGGCCTATTCTAAGACCATAACACTACAAGAAGCCACTGGGCCTTTTTTGTCTGATTTTGTAAAAACCCTTCCAACACTCCAAACTCTACTACTTAGTAGTAAGGGAAATTTTTACCTATATGAGAACCTGAATTTCCATGAAAACTTAGGTTTGAGTGGAAGAGTTACATATTGCTCAAAAAGTTATAAGAAAAATTGAATGAAAGTCATAAGAATTTTGAAGAATCACCTCTAGGTGGCCCCAGAGCTCTGTTTCTGCTCCGATATCTTTGGGTTCTTATTTAAAGTCTCCACTAAAATAGAAACTCCAACACACTTTGCAGTAATTATTAACTTCATGACAAACTACATCTCCTATTGCTTTCAATTACATTTTACCTTTATTATAACTTATGTAAAGTGCTCTGTTTTGAAAACACCTTTCTTCAATTCTTTCAACAGCTCATGTTTTGCCTTTCCTGTGGATGATTTAGCTCAAAAACATGAATCAGTGGAGTTTCACAATACTCTATACTGTATATACTATATAAGGTACCTTATAATAACCCGACTGATTTTTCAACTGCAATTTGCTTTGAGGAAGAGAGTAAAGGCCCTTTAAGTGTGCCTGGAACCATTTTCTCCCCCATGATAATGGCAGATTCCAAGAATCTGGCTCCTTCATCTCTGTGGCTGAACCTTTACTTAAAGAGCTTTGATTATGCAAACCAGGTTCTCCACAGCACAGGCAGGACTGACCCATAGGGCGTGTTTGCCCTGGTGAGACAGCTAGGTTCCCAGAGGTGGACTGAGATATTAGAAACCACAGTGTGAGGATGGTAGCCGCCTTCAGAGTCCAGTTTTAGGGTAGTGGCTTTTCTGAATTCAGGAACCAGAGTTCAACAGTATCTTCAGAGTGAGGACCTTCTGCACGGAGACCAGTATCATGAATGTCTCTGTGTAAAACTCAACTCGACTCCAGACTCTCTAGCCATTTTTTTTCCCTTCTAGTACCAGTTCTGCCTGCAACTCTTGTTAATTCTTCATATACCGTTAAGTGAAACGAGGATATTTACTCTGATAGTTGAACACACTAAGTTTTACAAAGATGTTTTTATCTAATAAGATATTCTTTAATATTGAAATAAAATAGTGGTTAAGACCTTGAGATTTAGAGTCAGGGATATGTGGTCTGAGTTTTAGCTATGCCACTTAATAGCTGTGTAGCAACCTTAAACAATATAAAAACAATAATTTGGAGACTTACTATGAGGATAAAATGAAATGTCAGTAGATATAGTGATTAACACCAAGAGACCATGCCAGGCCTCTTACTATTTTTTAATATTGTTTATACAGAAGTGAAATTATAATGGCAACTAATAAGAATGGGGTTAAAGCATGGAGTCTGAACTCACATCTTGTGTTTCTATCGAGACAGCAACATTTATAAATTGTGAAACCTTGGGCAAATTGTTTAACCCTTAACCCCTTATGCCTTTGTTTCCTCATCTGCATAATGGGGAGAATAGCTACTTTTTAGGGCCACGCATGATACATATATGTGATATGTGTGTGTGATATATATACCACTTAGGAAAGGCCTAGCACATAATAAATGCACAATAAAGTTTAGCTCCTTTCTAATAATTATTCAGAATGAGCAACACACACCTCATTTTAATACGTGCATTTTAATTTGTTAGAAATTATTAAGGAAATATCCACTCAGATTCAGGATGACAGGTAATAAGCTATGAAAAATTAGCCTCTAAGAAACAAACTTGACATTTTGGGGGAGCAAGACAGAAAAGTGGCTACCATGCCTTTTACTCACATCTTTTCCACCTTGCTTTTCCTTTCACTCCTACCAGGAGGTTATAATAGGGGATATGATATTTAAGTAAGTATCATTGCATTTAAATGTCAACAAATTTCAGGGAAAGGAAAAATTGGAAGTGGCATCAGAGATCACTAAATGTGCATCATGATTGTGGGAGCTTATTTAAAAATATAGAAGCTCAATCTTCATCACAGAAGGTTTGACAAAATAGATCTAGGTCATGTCCAGGAACTGGCATTTTCATTAGCACTCCAGGTGATTCCGATACCCAACATTGAAGAGTAAGAGCCTTCAAAAGGGGTAAAATTTCATTTCTAGAAAAATCTGACTATAAAGCTTAAGATTTTAATCATTATTTTATTCTGGCCTTAAAGAATGTGGCCAACTATTTATGTACGAATGTATATGCAAGAATGTTTGCGATTGCTGAGTGAAAGTTTAGCCGCAGTGTAAATGTCCAAAAATAAAAGATTCATTAAATAAATCATATCAATTCTATCCATATGATGGAATATTACATAGCCATTAAAATCAAGACTTCATTTTTTCAAGTTCTTAATTTAGCAGTAAGTGGAAAGTGAAGGTAGTGAAGATATGTACAATGTGAATCTACTTTTGTCGAAAATGCTATATTCATGGATGCTAAAAAGGACATACTGAAATGCTATTGTGCTTAACTCTGGATAATAGGTTATAGATAATTTTATAAGTTTCTTTGTGTTTTCCAGTACTTGCAAAATTTTGTTAGCTTCATGATTAGGAATTTTAAAATATGATATTTTCAAGATTAAAAAACAATATATATTGCAATGCTTAGTAAACATATTTGCCAAGAAAACTGTGGTAGACAGAAAATGGGCCACCCCACGCTAAGATGCCCATGATCTAATCCCCAGAAACTGAATGTTGCCTTACTTTGCAAAAAGGACTTTGAAGATGTGATTAAGGGTTTATTAGAGACCTTGAGATGGGTTTTTCTGGATTCTCCAGTGGACCCAATTTGATCAAAAGAGTCCTTAAAAACAGAGAACTTTCATAGGCTGTGGTCAGAGAGAAATATGATGACAGAAGGATCAGACAGACATGATGTGTGAAGAATTCAATCTGCCTTTGCTGACCATGAAAATGGAGGAAGAGTATCACGAGACAAAAATACTGACAATCTCTAAAGCTAGAAGACAAGGAAACATTCTCTCGTAGAGGCTCCAGAGAAAAGTACTGTCCTTGCTTATGCCTTGATCTTAGCCCAGTGAGATCTGTGTTGGACTTTCAAACTATAGAACAGGAACATAATAAATATGTGTTCTTTTAAACCAGTAGGTTTGTAGTAATTTGTTACAGTGGCAATAGAAAACTAATATAAAAACAAAGCTAAATATTTGCCAATGTTTACACTTTTTGCTACTGTATAGGCCCTCTGCCATAATCATCAACCAAATTGCTGTCCTTATCAACAATGCCATAAAATTTGTAAATGTTAATAGTAGAGACAACTTCAGCAATCATCTAATTCAAGACTTCTATTTTATACACACAAAAAATTAAGGCCCAGAGAGGTATATGACTTAGCCCTTGAAAAATTAAAATACTTTCAGTTGCAAGTATCAGGAAAGTTTAGCTCACTCAGATTTGCATAACAAGGAGTTTTATTATCACACATAACAAGAAACAAAGTGGTTTTACCACGGGTACCAGAACTCTGGCTGTTGGCAATTCCCTTAGCAATGGATATTGGCAAGATGACTACTCCAGCACTAGGTCTCACATCCACACATGACAATGTCCAGAGGAAGAATGGGAGTGTCTCTTCCTGTCTCTCTTTCTTAACAGTGAGGAATAGTTTTCCTTACACCCCTCAGCTACATATGCTATGATTCTGAGCATGAAATCTAGAACCAGACTGATTGGGTTCTAACAACAATGCTGCCACTCAGTAGCTGGGTAACATTCCTTGGGCGAGTTATTTTAACCTATTTATGTCTCATCTTCCTCAATTCTACAGGAATGTACTGTAGAATGAAATGAGTACATTTTGCCTACCTCATTGAGTTTTTGGAGGATTCAATGAGTTATTATTAGAACATTATCTGGCACATAGCAAATATCATAGCTACCAATTTGTTCAAGCTCCCTTTATCCACATCCTTAGGGTAGATCCCTTCCATGCTGACTCTGGGCTCAACCATGTGACTTACTTTGGCCAATGAAATTATCCTGGGCGTGACACAAGCAGAAAGTTGAAATGCACTTATGTATCGAGTTTTGCCTTCTCTTGTTGCTCTTGAACACTGCTGTCATATAAAGCAGCCCATGTTTGCCTGCTGGAGAGGAAAGATACATTGCTTCTGTTGCCCTGGCCAGCAGCTAGACACATGAATGAGGCCATCTTATATCAACTAGCCACCAATCACCCCTCTAGCTGATCACAGACACCTGTGCAAGCCCAGCACCAGTCAGCCATGCATGCCAGCCCAGACCTAAACAACTTCATAGTAAATGCACAGAATCATGAGATAAGTTGTAGATTAAAGTCACTAAGTTTTGGAGTGGTTTGTTAATGTAGGAAAGGCTACCTGATTCCATAAGTGCTCAATAAGAATTAAGTATTCTTTGCTATTAAGTGTCATTGCCCAATCACCAACAGTAGGATGATTATCTAAATAATCACAACAATGGTTAGTTTAGACCAGGGGCTCTCCATCCTGGTAGACAAAGCATTTTGCAATATGACCCCTACCCCACACCTTTCTAGATTTCTTTACCTATTTATAGTCTGAATTAATGAAAAACTAGGGGCTCACTGTCCTGTAATAAATCCTGTCCTTTGCTGCCTCATTGTCTATGTTTGTGCTCTGCTTTATACCCACCAATAAATATATGTAAAGTATTAACAAGTGGCAGAGTTGATTCTGGCCAGCAGCTAGAGTTGGGAGTAATCATTCGATTTGGAGTAATCATTGAGAAGGAATGGATGTTGGGGTGTCAATCATCAAAATCATTACACATATGATCACACAGCTGCTCAGTAGCAGAGCAATGATATTGGCTAGTCACCTGAGTCCCTTCCTGATGTTTCTTTTTCTATAATTTTATGCTATAGGAGACGGTGATACCCTAAGGCATTCACAAGTTAATTATTGGGCATATTGTCCAACAGCAGAGGGAAACTTGTTCACACTGTTTTTCTTTGAGCTGCAAATATTCTGAGACAAAATAGAAAACTTAGAATACCATTACTGAGACCTTATTTTTTTTCCCTGCATGCCCAGCAGGTGGTGAGTGTTCAGCATCAGATATGAGAAGTTAAGCTGAATAAACTGGAAAAAACCTTCTAGAGAAAGCAAACTCAGCTTTTCAAAAAAAAAAATGCTAAGTTTGCCGACTCAAGAGCCCAGGACAGCTTAATAAAATTAAACAGAGGAAAACCGATTAAACACTTTAAACTGCTATTCTGGGGCTCACCAAAACAACACAAATCAAAAGAGAAAATATTCAATTATTAGTAACAGCTGGATTTTTGTGAAAGTTTCTTAGTTAAGCCAAGTCCCCCTTCTTGTTGCTGCTTCCTGGAAGGCCAAATAATTTTTCAGTCTCCACAAAGTACTTCACTGTGTATTTTCCCAAAGGCATCCTGATGGCCTAATGCATATTTGAGCATCCCACTTCCCTTTTCAAAAATTTTTAGGGCCTCCCCATGGTTTGTCAATATCTTTGACCTGGTAGACAAAGCTTTTTGCAATATGACACCCTTCCGTACCTTTCTAGCTTTCTCTATAACTCCACCAACTTATAGCCTGAATTTTTGACAAACTATGGGGTTCGTTGTCCCCCAATGAGTTTGTCCTCTGCTGCTAATTGTGCTTATGTCTTGCTCTATACACAACTCTTTCCTATATCTTTATTAGTTAAATAACCCATTTTTAAGACCAACCTTAAATGCTAACTCCATATCTTTTATTGAAACTCACCAGCCACAACCTACCTGTAATACAAGTATAATCAAGGTTTATTTAATTTGCTGTAGCTTGGAAGAATACATATTAGAGGAACCATGAGGATTTAGGCTTGTGCTAGGTGATTCTAAGGAGAGTTTCAGGAGGCAGGAGCTATTTCTGGATTGGGTGCTGTCAGGAAATGGGAGCCACTTGGTGACTAGGTATCTTGATAACTTATCCAAGAGGCAGGAGAATTAAAGCAATGTTAGAGTTGTCACTGGTGAAGAAACACATATTAGACAGAAGAGGGGGTCATTTACTATAGCAGAGTGTTCTTGCCTTTGTGGCTCTGTCTGATTATTATTTATATTCTCTATATGTATGTATTCTGTTTATATACCTTGTGTGTTATGTTCAGTTGGGACATCTCAACTCTCGGATTCTTTTTCATTTCCTTACTATGCAACTGGCTGTGTCCATCTTTTCAGAAGCTCCATAGTGCAAAAGTGAGGAAAATGTCCCACAGATACATCAATATTGGCCCTCATAGGTTGTCCTTTTTGGTTTCCAGTTGACTCTTAAATCTGTTATATTTCATGTTAAAGCACAATTTGTTTTAAAAAATGCACTGTTGTTTTGCAAAAGAAGAAAGCATGACTAGGCTTATAGATCTGCATGGAAGAAGCTGAATAGCAACAATTCCTTTTAGACAGACACGTTCTCTCCAGCTGACCACAGCCCCAGCCGCTCACACAAATGTAGGCTTGTTCATTTACTTTGGACTCATATTTCTCACTGACTGGTCCCCAGGAATGTCTGAGACTACTATCTCTTCTGATTCATGTTTCAGAGTTAAATAAGGGACTGTATAGGATAGTAGGAAGAATGGACCGGTAGGAAGGATACAACAGTGCCCAGTAAAGAGGAGATATTAAACATTTTAGGCTTTGTGAGCCAGATAGTCTCTATCACAACTACTCAACTCTAGCTTTGTAGCAAGAAGGCAGCCAGAGATAATACATAAACAAATGACCTGCATTCTGATAAAACTTTATTTACAAAAACAGATAATGGACAGAATTTAGCCCACAGGACCAGAGCTAACTTTGAGGCCCATTCTTGCCATTTTATCACAAACCAATGACCATCTCTGGGTTTTGCATTCTCATCTGTAAAATAGTGATAATAATACTTGCGTTATGTGTAAGGATCCAAATAGGATATTGTTATGTGAAAAATCTTTTTTAAGTATGAAGCACTGTATACTTAAAAAAATATATTAGCTTGTTATATATCTAGGGGACAGAACTGTTCATCTTTCTGCAGCAAAACTGTAGTAGATATGGAAATGTGACACATAAAATTCCCTTCAAAGAAAGACTTGCTGCCCATCTGTGGGGTGTGTGCCCAGCAGGTAGCCTCCAACTGTCAGCTCTTTCATGGTCAGCTTCAGCTGCTAAGAGTGGCCTCGCCCAAGGCAGACATCATGGTGACTGAGCAGGACAGAGGTATTATACAGGTTCAGTCATTTCTGCTTTAACTCTGATAAGCAATACTCACTGCAGAGCTCTTCACCACACTGGCCAAGGCTTTGTGGGACCTACATGTCAGTTCAACTTCTTCTTCTGTCCCATCATGCTTCCTTCTCCTTCCCTTCATGAGTTGGACCTTAGCAAATATCTTGTACCTTAACCTCCATCTCAGGGTGTGCTTCTGGAGAACATAATCTACGAAGATACTATTGTGTGTGCTGTTCTCTTTGTGTACTTCCTTCCTCCATTCCAAGATCATAGCCAGGCTTTGCCTTGGAGCCATTTCTGTTCTTTAAAGGCAATCCCTCTTTCTGGACAAAATCTCTGATGGAAATATGCTTGGGTTTTAAGGGTCTAGATGGAGAGATGGGTGAGAGGGAAGTTGCCAACTCTGAGGGAATGGGATTGCTCTGGACTAGGAAGAGATAAGTGGTTTGGAGTTCCGTGTTTTATAAGCATCAATACCTGCCCACCATGTGTTCACAACACCCCAACAAAATCTCAGAGGGGACTGGCAGAATTATGTAACTCAGAGAGCGTGGAACTGAAAATTTGGGGTACTGATGCCAGCGAAATTCCTGAGCCCATACTACTTCTTCAAGGGAACATGCAGGCTTGGGCCATGAACAGGTGAGCAACAGGATGGGAGTTGAAAATCAAACAGAATTTAAACTTTGGAAAGTAATGTGATATATCTTGCATAGCCTAATTATTGAGTAAAATCTACTGCATTTATAGTCCTTTAGAAATATTTTCTGAACAAATAAATTCAATGATTTTTGAGAAAATCAATAACAAAGGTCTAATTACTCATTGATTTCACAAATGTATACTAAACATCTGCTAGGCGCACAGTGATGAACAAGGTAGATGTGATCGGCAGGGAGTTTGCAACCACTTTTTTTCCTGCTGCTTCCAACAGTGTCTCAGAGCCAGGCAGCTGGATTCACAGGAAGCTGACATGGCCTTTAAAGTTTAGAGGGGTCAGCGTGGCCTTCTGCCACTTCCTGGAAGACTCTGATTCACTTTGGTGCAGATGGAGCATCTCAGAGTCTCCTCTTGCTACCAGCACCTGTGACTCTCTACCTGAGGATTTTCTCTAGCCACATGAACATGCTCAGTTCATGTGCAGGGCAGGCCTGAGTGGTGGTGGTGGTGATGGTGGTGGTGGTGGTGGTGGTGGTGGTGGTGGTGTGTGTGTGTGTGTGTGTGAGTGTGTGTGTGTAGTATGGTTGTGGTGTGGAATTGATGTCTTTGGGGGCAGCACTTAATCATTGGAGACAGGCGTTAAATAAACACTGCTGCTTGTTTGCTCCTTGGGTGGGAAAACTCTGAGATGTGCTCTACACTATCTCCCAGAGATCCCCAGTAGGATCAGCCCCAGTTGCCCACAGCAATAGTGTTCTCATTGATGCAGTCTGTCATGGCTTCCTTCCCCTCCCTGACACATTTTCCCACTCCTGTTTCAGTGATTCCCAGGATCACCTTTCAAATAAACTGCTTGCATTTAAATCTTCATCTTGCTGTTTCCTGGTGACCCTAAACTAAGATTACCACCACTTTCAGGCATGTTTCAGCCTAGGAGGAAGGGGCACCACGAACACTATCATGTCCACCCCAGCACCATGTATTCAGGAAAGCCCCATCTCTGGGTCCTGGTTAATAAATGTGTGTGCTTATAGAGTTGCAGATCTTTAGGCACTTTGATTGACATATGGCTGAAAATAGCTAGCAAATTATTTGCTTTACCTCCCTAATTAACAGTAAGCACATTGAGAGCAGGTTTGTGTAATTCCTTCTTCCATCAGCATCAAGCATAGTGCTAGGCAGCAAGTAAGTGCTCAATGATGGAACTGAATTTCTTCACCAGGGAGTCAGTCCTAATTTGTAACTAAACAGGCATTTAGGAGCCAAGTAGGTCTCTTAATTCACATTTCCAGTTATTCTTTAGAGCCTGAGGAAATGGTGTGTGTGATCTCTTGAGTGAAAGAATTGAATGCCTTCAGTATTTCCATGAACTTTTGGGGTGCTTTTATGTAAAGTCTCTAAGCTGACATGATCAAGCACAGTCTAAAGCAGGGGTTGACAAACATTTTCTGAAGAGGGACAGATACTAAACATTTTAGGCTTTGTGGACAGAAAGTCTCCATCACAACTACCCAAATCTGCCATTCTAGCACAAAACCTGCCAGAGACAATATGTAAATGAATGTAAATATGTAAATGGATTAATTTATTACATAAATATGTTATATAATAAATACATAATATATTATAAATCTCAATAATTGAGTGCAGTGATTACCAATAAAACTTTCTTTACCAAAGCAAGTGACTAGCTGTATTTAAACCATGGGATTTAGGTTTCTGACCTGTTGTCTAAGGCAATGTTGTCAAATAGAACTTTCCTATATAAAAATGTTCTATAATTTGAGATATCCAGTTTGGTAATGAATATGTGGCTAGTGCTACTGAGAATACAAATTTATCTCCTTTTATTTACATTTAAATAGGTACATGTGGGTAATTACTATCATACTGGACACTGCATGGTATTGTTTTGCCAATCCTGGCAGACCTCTGACCACTTAATCATGTTTCTGTCAACATTTCTGCCTTGATTGCCTATTCATTGGGAAACACTATGTTGGAAACAATGAAAGTGAGATCAACATATGCTCTGCCTTCGCAGTGAAACTGACAACCTCCTTTTTGCTTTGGCGTGGTTGGCTGAGCATTGTAAATATGGAGGAGACAAGCCATTATTTATCCTTGGGCATGCAAAGGCATGAGTAAAGTTCTTAGGTGTGTAGCTCGTGAGCCGCAGTGTCTCTGCCAATAATTTTGACATTGTCAGGTGTTTGTGGATACTAGTATAAGTCTCATGAAAGTGGGGGCTTAAGTTTTCTTTCTTGATAGGCTTTTTCAGTTTACTGGCACTGCCAGTTCCAAAATTATGACCTTTTGGCAGTTGATGAACTCAGTTTTGGCAAGCTGAGTTTCTACCCACCTTCTTTATAAAGTTTGCTTTTTAAAACCAGCCTAACCAGGATCATTTCACTGGATGATGAAGTAGGCACTTATTGAGCAATAAACCTGTGGATTTATGTTTATGTGTTTCTAGAAGCAACTTTGCCAAAATCCTGTGAAATCATGCTCACAGTTCATTGAGCTCTGACTGGATCTTGAACTATAGTTGATGCTCCAAACAGAAAGTAATATTTGTCATATCCTGTAACTATATGTTCTACAGCTTTGGAAAACTATGGACTGCTTTGACAAATTCACTCTGCTAGAGTTGAAGTAACTCTTTAGATCCTGGATCACACGGTTCTAAGGTGCCACTGTATTTTAAAAATAATTTATAGGTAGGAAAATACACATACCAACACTTGATGCATCTTCAAAAGCTCAACACAACCATCAAAACAGCATTTGAATCATTTCCATCAAGGTGGGAAGAAAGTATTATCCTTACTTTTAACAGTATAGGTCAGTTTTTTAGTTTTTTAATTCACTTTACGTAAGTTGAATAAATCATGCATACTCCGCATCTGGATTATTCCGCTTATAAGATTCATTCAACCCATTTTGCTATATTTAGTTGTAGATTATTCACTCCAATTAATGTAAAATATTACATTGTATGAATGTTTCACAATTTATTTATCCAGGCAACTCTGGATTAGTATTTGTGTCGTTTCTAAAGTTTGGAACAATTGTAAACAGTGCTTCTATGAACATTCTAGTATATGTCTTTGGTGCACATGTACAGAATCTCTGGATCATTGGGTATGCATACATTCACTTTAGGAGATCCTGCTAAATATTTTAAAATGGATGAACCATCTCACACTCTCATCTACAATTTGTGAGAATTCCAGTTGCTCTACATCCTCACCAACACATTCTTTTCTTTTTTTCTTACTTGTTTAATTGACATGTGGCACCTTAATGTAGTTTTAATTTGCATTTCCCTAATGATGAATAAAGTTGAGCACCTCTTTATGTCTTTGTCAGTCATTTGGATATCATTTTTTTGGTGGCATGTCTGTTTAAGACTTTTGCCCAATTTTCTATTTGATCAACTCTTTTCCTTATTTAATTTTTGAATTTAGTTTTTGAATACATAACATAGTTACAAGTTCAAAAACAAAAATATTGTTTAAAATATAGCAAAATATATCCCTCCCACCTTTACCCCAGGTTCAACTAGGTCCCACTTCTCCCCTCCTAATGAGAAACTACTTTTTATTAGTTTTTATGAGTTTATTAGTTTTATTATTTTATTAGTTTCCTATGCTTTCAGGGCTTCTTTATTAAGGTGTTCCTATTTAAGTGTGAAACAAGTTTTCCATAGAAATTAGTAGCAAGTCAGGACTGTGACCCCACTTTGAACAACCCAAGAGGTGTTTTTTTTCATTGTCAATGCTACGCTAACAGCAATTGAGATGATAGCTGTTATGTATAAGAGGAGGGCAAAAGGCACAATTTGCAAATTATTCCAGATCTGAGAGAAAGGATATGCACATTTTATCTAATGCTGTTATTTTGTTAGGACTAAACCATTGGGTCTATTAAATATAAAACTTAAAAATCAAACATCTAAGTTGTAAGTCAGTCTGTTCATTCCCTAAGCTATAAATTCTCTAAACACAAAGATTCATTGGCATTGTAAAACTTACATAAGCAAAGATGTATGAATTGCTGCAGATTTGCTGACTTAACTGATAATGGGCTCTTTACTCCCCATTTCCTCAGTTACTCGTAAGTTGGACACTTAGGGAGGTGAACTAACTCTTTTGAGCCACCTGGGTAACATTACCACACAGAAAATTAGCATAAAGAAGATTGCTTTCTTTATAAATGTTCCTTTTTACAAACTTGCTGACGTGTTAAAGTTCCACTTTGAAGCAGAATCAGATAACCTATTCATTAAACTTTGGGTTTCTGTGTGTGCACAGTATCACAATGGTCGTATGTCAAACTTTAGGAGAAAAGCCTCACTGCACTCTAGAAGAGTTATTTGCCGAAGGTGAAATGTTGTTAAAAGTAGCATAAAGACAAACCGCTTATGATCATGAGTGGTCCTACACATATGTTTCAAACAATTTAAAAAGAAACTTTACAGCCCAAAGTGATCTCAATTACCCCTCAGCCATAGTAGACATGTGGGAAAGCCCTCAGACTTGTATCTAGGAGAATCCCAGGTATGGTTGTGCATACTCGGGGAATATTAGTTTGTTTTTGAGGATTGGGCTTCTACCTTGAAGTATGTTAGGTTCATATTTTTTCCCAGGAAGCCTCTAAACACTCCCCAGGGGAAAAAAAATCCAACTAGAGCCATTGAAGCAAAAGAATGAAGATGTAATCATGTGGTTCCAACACCAACAGACATACTGCATAAACAGAAGACTAGTTCAGCTAATGTCATGTACCATACTACAGAAGAAAAAAAATCTCTTGGTAGTTATTTAGTTAGTTGAGCTATGTTCCAAGACTCTTGAAGTATTTCTGATAGCATTTTTAAGAAGCAACTTTATTAATATTAATGAAAAGTAAAGTTTGGTAATCACTGCACTCAGTTATTGAGATTTATAATATATTATGTATTTATTATATAACATATTTATGTAATTAATTATGTAATAAATATATTAAACATTTTGCAGCAGCTAAAAAACTCCTTAGTTATATGTAAAATTATATAATAAATGTAATTATAATATTTTTAGCACATTCCACAATTTTGAAATTATCAATCAATTCATAAATTTATTTTAATTCCTTTAATTAAATAAGGCAACCTAGAGTAGACCGAGGGGAAAAGTGTCATAGATGATAGAGGCTTTGTTCATCTTTCTTGCGACCAAATCAAAGTTAGGACAGAAAGATGGAGCAAACAGCAAAGAAAATCTCTTGGGATTTAGAGCAACAGAAGCACTACAACTAGGGAGAGAAATAAGTAATCAGCCTGCAACAGTAGAAGGTAGGAGGGGGCAAGGACATGAGGCTGCTCAGTTCCTAACAATGAGTGAGACACAGGCTGCAGCAGCAGAAGCCGGCAGCTGCAGACACCTCTTAAAGATGCCGTGTCCCTCGAGTAGACTTTCACGGTGAAAGACCTGCTTGCTCTGAGCACCATCAGTGGGTTGGCTGCATGGGGGTCACTAGAGACTTACAGAGTTGTAGGAGTGAGGGCTGGAGGCGAGTCTCTCCCCCAGGCAGAAGTACCTGCGGTATCCATTTTTCCTCTGGTGAGCCCTACCTCCTTCCAGTGTGTGGACACAGCACCGCCATAGCTGAGACATCATCAAACTGGGTAACAGAGGTCGCTTCGCCCAGAGGATTTCCTGAAACTCCACCTCCTCCAACTCACGGCCTCACCAAAGCCACATCCAGGTGTGTCCTTGGTGAGTCAAGTGCTTCTTGCTGAGCAGTGCCAAGATGCACACTGGTGACAGCTGGCCTCGGTTTCTGGTGTGGTTTCTTGAGGCAACTATAAGCACAGCATCTGTGGCTTGCTTGCTGAATCTTAACAGGTGGCCCTAGAGGGACACAGGCTGGGGCTAAACTTGGCCTGCAGCTGAACCCCTCTCAGGACTATGTCATTGGACACCTAGTACACAATGCCACACTAATGAGACCTGGAGACTTAGGAGTTTTGCTTACTACATAGAAACAGACACAGAAAGGCAGCCAAAATGGGAAGACAAACAAGCAGAAACCATAAAGAGAACAGAAGAGATCCAGGAATAATAGAGTCAACCAATCTAACAGATGCAGAGTTCAAAACACTGGTTATAAAGATGCTCAATGAACTTAGGGGAAGTGTAGATGAACTCAATGACAACTTTAACAAAGAGATAAAAAACATAAAAATGGAAATGGAAATTATAAAAGGGAATCAGTCAGAAATGAAGAACATATTATCTGAGATGAAGAGTATATTAGAGGGAATCGACAGAATAAAGAAGATTGAACCACCGATATAGAGGATGGGGAAGCCAAGGTCACTCAATCAGAATGGCAAGAAAAATAAGCCAAAAATATCATAATAATTTAAGGAGCCTATGGAACATCATTAAATGTAAAAGTATCCATGTCATAGGGGTACCTGAAAGAAAACAAGAAGTTGAAGAGCTATTTGAAGAAATAATGATAGAAAACTTGCCTCACCTGGTGAAGGAAATAGACATACAATCCCAGGAAGCTCAGAGAGTCCTAAAAAATATGAACTCAAAGAGGTGGGAGGAAAGTTTGCAGGTGATGGATATGTTTATGGCATAAATGGCGGTGATGGCTTCAAGGGTTTATAGTTATTTCCAAACTCATCAAGTTGTATTCATTAAATATATACAGCTTTCTATCTGTCAATCATACCTCAATAAAATGGTTTAAAAAAACGACATTTACTGAGCACCTAACGATAGGGCAAATATTCCTAGATGCTGCAGATATGAGGATATATAAAATAGATGAGAAGTCACAGTCTCAAGAAAGACAATCACAAAACTAATGTGACAATTTTTATAAAACAGAATGTGCTAGGTGTTGTGGGAACATAAATGAAGGGTTAATCCATTCTTCCTAGATTGATGGATATACAAGTTTCCAAAGAGTGACTCAATTTAGCCATAAAGAGTGAATTAGTTTTTTTGGTGTACTCAGTGTCTGAATAATCAGTGCAGTTCCTATAGTTTGTAATCTTCATACATTCAATCTATATTGACAGAATACATACAGTTTATACATGAAATGATGGAATATAAGTCGCAGACTTCACATAGCTTTTAAATTTAAGCAGCTTAGACCTGAAAAGTAGACTTCAGTGCACCTTAACACGGCCTGTAAGAAACAGCCAATAAAGTTGAATGTGTAGAAGAGAAGGTGAGTTGGAACAAAGTGTTATAAATAAGAATGTTTCCTGAAAAAATGAACACAGTAGAAATTCCCTGAACCGAAGAAATATAACAAGTAATTTATATTATGAATGTAAATATCTTATTTAAAGAAAATTTGGGATAAGTATAATTGAATGAAAGGGAAAATAAAGAAACCTCTGAAGCCCAACCATCTAGAGATAAGCATTAACATTTTGGTGTTTAGTTGGTTTCACAGATTTTTCTTGGGTACAAACAAATGCAAATTTTTTCTCTTACAGATATTGGATTCATATTGTAGATATCATTTTGTAATCCAGAGATTATACTTGATAATATAGTGTGGGCGTTTTTTACTCCATTTAATTATCTCAAATATGATTTTATAGTAGTGTATATCATATAAATAATTTCTTAAATTAATGTATTAAATTACTTCTCTATGTTAGTCATTAAAATTGTTTCTAGCATTTCGCTATTATAAGTAGCACTATCATGAACACACTCGTACATATATCTTGGCTTAAATCTTTAATTCCTCAGGTTCCTAGAACTTGAATCTTTAGGCCACACTTTAAGCTTTTGATACACACAAACCAATCACCTCCCAGAAAAATATAGCCGTTTTAATCTCATAAACCCTAAGTAATAGAATTACCGCTCAAAAACAAAAACAAAAACAAAACAAACAAACAAACAAACAAAACTTTCAGAAGCACAAATTAGATATTGTTACATTTTATGTTTCTTTGGTTTATAATTAGGTTTTATAATATGTGATTATTATCTACTCATATTACTTGTACTGTTTTCACTGAGTTGTTTATTAATGTCCTAAAAGCAATAACCAATTTTTAAAAGTAGTACTTATTTTTCTTTTCTTTTCGCCCTCCAGAATTAAACAAACCTGTATACATTAAGGCAGCTAAAACTGTTGCAAATATTTTTTATGTCTTTTCCTGTTAAAAATGTTTATGATGCTTCATGATATAGGATGCAGAGTTCATTTTTATGTTCCCTCCCCATTTTTAACCAATTGTCCCAGAACAGCTTATGGAATAGTGAACCCTTCCCTCACTGAATATTTTCACTGAAAATTTTACATGTATCGCATACTAAAATATTTTGTGTACTTGCGTTTGTTGCTGAACTTTTTATTTTATTTCACTTAACTAATTGTTCTTGCATTTATTTCACAGGTAAACTATTGTAATTTAAAAATGTTATATTATTGGTAGTGTGAACTTTATCATCCCTCTGTACAAGTGTCTTTTTTTTCATAATATAAAGAATAATAAATATCTGTTGAATTATTGAGGACCAACTGTAGGAAAAGGAATCTACAATAGGAGCTGAGAAAAAAAATGGAAGTTAGAAGAAACTCAACAGAGCCTTTAGCTTCAGAAGCCAGTGTGGAAAGAAGATTTCACAAAGGAAATAAATAAACAGATAAAATGCTGCTGGAAAGTCAACTAGGCTCATGGAATTAACCAATACGTGGATAATTAATGACTTTAGGGATAGAGGTTTTAACAGAGTAATGAAGGAACTGAACTATAGCAGGTTATGGAGTAAACTAGAGAAAGGGAGATACTGTATACAGATATGTCTTTAAACATGTTTGTCTTCTGAGAAAAGGAGAGAAATAATGAGGTATGTGTAATAATATGTGGGTTGAAAGGAGAGTCTTTATTTTACTACAGGAGGAAGATCTTTATTTTTAAATGGTAATAGAAAAGAACCAGTTGAGAGAAAGATTGAAGATACAGGAATTTAAAAATCTATAGCATAAAATGGATATTGTTTTTATTAAAAGAAATGAAATGAGTTCCCCATTCAAGATGGATCTGTTTTTATTTTTTTTCTCTTGACATATTATTGGATTGTTTTATTCATTATCATTTTTATTCATGTGTATTTGAGCATCTCGAGTCAATAAAAATGTATTGATGGTATTTATTTTTGTTTTTTGAGATTGTATAGTGATGGAGGCTAATAAAAAATTACACAAACTGAAAATATAGACTATTTTAACTCCAATTTCTATAAAATACTTATTGAAATATATAAATACAATTTTATCCATTTACATTTAGACATGTAGGCATTAACAAAAGCCAAATAGTATATTGATTTATTCTACTCATAAAACAAGGATTCGAGATTTTAAACATTATTAGTGTTATACATTAATTTAACAGATTAATATTCTATTTATGTTTTATTAAATTTCTTGGGGTGACATTGGTTAATAAAATTATGTAGGTTTCAAGTGTACAATTCGATAATACGTCATATGTATACTGCATTATGTATTTACTACCCAAAGTTAAATTTCCTTCTGTCACCATATTTTGACCTCCTTTACCCTTATCTACATTTAAAATTAAGAAGTTTTTCATATTTTAGTATATGACCAATTTGAAGACTGGGAAGCTTGTTACTGAAGACACTGATGATATTTCAACAATGAAGTAAGTTTGCATGTCGCTGATGAAGGTACAGTAAGTCTGCCTTAGTTCAATCCAAGATCTATAGCCTTTTGCTAAATATCAAGAGAGTCATCTTGTCAGTACTCCAAAGGAAAGAGATTTACAAGTAATCCAAAATAGGTTAGCAGCTCCTGGGGCTGCAAATATATGTCATGAGAATAAATGTATGATGTTATCAGGGGAGTGTTTCTAGATAAAACCCACAGTTTTTCAAATTACTCTGTTTCCTTCATTAACCGCTCCCCGCCCTCTTTAAATGGCAAATGGCCCTTTAAACACTGCGTTTAAGATTTTGACTTATTGAAAACCAGATGTTAGTGCAGTTTGATTTAAATGTCTTTGGTGGTAGCGATGATTTTAGAAGCAGTATATATTGTATTTCTGAGGAGGCCTCCCACACAGAGTTTAAAGATTTGTGTCTTCCTTGGAGGTATAGGTGAGGGAATTGTTGCTCTTTACCTTATACTAACAGGCTCAATTTTTCAATTTGTAATTAAATATCCCATAGTCATCTTGAGGGGCCAATCGAATTGGTGCTATTCAAGCAAACCTTGAGGAAGTTATGGCAAATAAAGGCTAAAAAGATGATCACCTGAGAAATCAAGATGATTAAATAGTCAGACCCACCAGGGCTCCCAGAATGCAGTTAGCAGAGATTGTGAGCATTTGAAAGAAACATGATCTAGTCACTGCTAAATAAAATCAAGGCTGAATAATGGATTCTGCTCTTTGATCCGGCCACAAAATTTAGAAAAGGAAATGTACAAATGAATCTTTGCAAAAATGTCTGAAAGGCAGAGAAAAATAGAATTCCAAATAAGGAAGTTTGCTGTAAATGACATTAGCTTGGCTATTATGTGATTTACATCCCACATTAGATTGTGGTCTTGATAGGTATAAGTATGTACTCTTCACAGGTGTTCATATTCAAAGTAAAAATAGAGTTATTAATGATTTTTAAAGTTCTTGATTTGCTAACCATTTCACTTCTGGCTGTTGGGAGAGCAAAACCCCAACTGAATAAGACTGTTTTGTGCTTTACACCCTTGAGAAGCAATAAAAAACAATAAAGGAAGTGAAAAGATATTAGACACTTTGTTCTTAAAGAAAAGGAAGAAGGAAGGAAGGAACAAGGGCAGCAAGGTAGCAAGGCAGGAAAGCAGGGAGGCAGGCGACTTGCTAACTTGATGTGGTTCACTGAAAATTCAGCCCATACTTTCCAGAGTATCATCTCCATTTAAGATCAATTTATGATTAAACGGTGTGGGCAGCTATCATTGTAATATAACAATTGGATCAGCAAATTGATATCCTAGCTCAAAGTAACTCTTTTTTTTGGTCATATCTTTGGGAAATTCCCTTTCGAGTTATCTTTTTAAAAGGCAACAACAAAACGTAGTTTGTATTCTTATTATGAAAGTAATGCAATGTTATTACTGAATGTTTTAAAGTATAAACAAAGCAAAAAATAGTTTTGACTTCACCACCTAAAAAGAGAACTACTGTTTACATTTGCCCATTAAGTGGCTTTTTCTTCCAGTACATTCAGTCCACATTATAAAAAATGTTTTGTAATGTAGCAATTTCCTTTAACAATATATGAGAAATGTCTTCCTCATTACTGTATATTCTTCTACAACTTATTTTTTTTAAGATTGAATAGTATTCTACTTTGTGAATTCGTAATAATTTTTTAATCCACTACTATTTGGAGATGTTTATATTATTTCTAGTTTTTTAGTTTCTAGAAACAGTTCAGAGATCAACATTATTGTTGCAAGGGGTGATTTTGTCCCTTCAGAAACATATGGCAATATCTGGAGACACTTTTGGTTGTCACAATGAAGAGAAATGAAGAGATGTCATTGCCATTTAGTGAGTAGAAAAATATGTTTCATAAAATTGTTGAAATCTAAATGAGGACACTGGTTGGGCTTGTGAAATCGAGATATTAATTTTCAACTATTAACCGTAATACTGTTTTTAATTCTATCCACCAATTATTAAAAGTTTCTGTTGAAAAAATTTTAAGCTTGAAAATATTAGTTTTTATAGGTGACATAATTTTAAAAAACAAAAAAAAACATATGAAAGGAAAATTTTTCAAATATTCATTATCAAGAAAATCTCTCCATAGCATGTTTTTTCCTCAAAAAGAAGTTACTTTCCCACCTTTCCTTAATAATCGGCCTTTATCTTGAACGGCTAAAGTGTGACTTAGCTAGATATTGGTTATTTTTATTTTCTCTTGTTCCCTTGGTTAAGCTTTCCAGAGGTTTGTCAATTTAAAAACCAACCTTCAAAAAAGGGAGTTCTGAGAGGAAAAAAACTGGCATAGATGATAGAGGCTCTGTTCATCCCTCTGGTGACCAAATCAAAGTTGTGACAGAAATAAGGAGCAAGCAGCAAGGAAAATTCACCAGAGATCTTAATGAACAAGCCATACAACTAGGGAGAAATACAAGAAGTCACCCTGCAACGGTAGAAGGTAGGACGGGTAAGGACACCAGGCTGCCTGGCCCCAGTGGCTGAATGGGATAGAGGCGGCAGCAGCGGTAGATATCTCTTAAAGGGACCGTGTTCCCAAGTGGACTTTCGCCGTGATGCTCTGAGCACCAGTGCCAATTCGGCTGCATGCAGGGGTTACCCGGGACTTACAGGGAGACATTGTCGGAATGAGGGCCAAAGGGAGACTCGCCCTGTTCAGAAGTGCCCTCAGTATCCATTGTTCCCTGTTTAGCCCTCCCACATACCTGTTTGGGTACACAACGCCACCATAGCTATGAGGTCATCAGACTGGATAACAGAGGTCACTCTGCCCAGAAGATTCCCTGAAACTCCACCTCCCCCAAATCAAGGCCCCACCCAAGCCACATCCAGGTGTATCCTCAGTGAGTCAGGTGCTCCTTGCTGAGCAGTGCCTAGACTCACACTGGAATCAGCTGGCCTCAGTTTCTGGTGTGGCCTTTTGAGGCAACTATTATAAGCACAGCATCTGTGGACTGCTTGTGGAAATTTAACAGGTGGCCCCAGAGAGGCACAGGCTGGGGCTAAATTTGGCCTGCAGCTGAATCCCTCTCAGGACTGTGCCACTGGACACCTACTACACAAAGACACACTAATAAGACTGGTAGACTTAGGAGCTTAGCTTAGTACATAGAAACAGACACAGAAAGGCAGTCAAAATGGGAAGACAAACAAGCAGAAACCATATGACAGAATAGAACAGAGATCCAGATATAATGGAGTCAAGTGATCTAACAAATGCAGAGTTCAAAACATTGGTTATCAAGATGCTCAATGAACTTAGGGGAAGTGTAGGTGAATTCAGTGAGAACTTCAACAAAGAGATTAAAAAAAACCATAAAAATAGAAATAGAAATTATAAAAGGGAACCAGTCTGAAATGAAGAACACACTATCTAAGATGAGAAGTATATTCAATGGAATAAACAAAGTGAATAAAGAAAAGGATCAAATGACAATCAGAATGGCAATAAAAAAGATACCAAGACTATAAAAATAATTTAAGGAGCATATAGGACACTATTAAGGGTCCAAATATCCATCTGATCAGTGTACCTGAAGAAAATCAAGATGTCGAACAGCTGTTTGAAGAAATAATGATGAAAAACTTCTCTAACCTGGTGAAGGAAATGGACATAAAACCCCAAGAAACTCAGAGAATCCAAAAAAAACAGGGATCCAAATAGGCCCACACCAAGACACATCATAATAAAAATGCCAAAGGTTAAATACAAAGAGAGAATCTTAAAAGCAGCAAGAAAAGCAGTGAATTACCTATAAGGGAATACCCATAAGATTGGCAGCTGATTTCTCAAAAGAAACTTTGCAGGACAGAGGGCTTGGCCCACAATATTCAATATGATGAAGACCCAGGATCTACAACCAAGAGTACTTTATCCAGCAAAGCTATCATTTAGAGTCGAAGGACAGATATTGTTTCCCAAACAAAAACAAGCTAAAGGAATTTATCACAACCAAGCCAGTATTACAGGAAATGTTGGAGGGACTTCTTTAAGAAGAAAAAACATGTATCAAAAACAGGAATAACGAGTAGTAACAACTACATTCCTATCAATAAGTACCTCAAATGGAAAAGAATTAAGTGCTCCAACCAAAAGATTGAGTGGCTGAATGGATAAGAAAACAAGAGCCCTACATATGCTGCCTACAAGAGACTCACTTCAGATTAAAAGGCAGACACAGACTAAAAGGAAGGAGATGGAAAAAGATATTGCTTTGATGGACCTAGAAAGTATTTAAGTCAGACAGAGAAAGATAAACAATATATGATTTTACTTATATGTGGAATCTAAGGAATAAAAAGAACAAACTAATCAAAAACAGACTCGCAAATATAGTGGACAATTTGGTGTCAGACAGAAGGGGGTGGCATTGGAGAATGAGCAGAAGAGCTAAAGAAGTACAAATTAGTAGCTAATGTAGCTAATGGATGGTCACAGGAATGGGGAGCACGGCAGAGAGAATGCAGTTAGAATTAATACATTGACTAGGTGGAGGATCGGGAGGGAAGGAGCAATTGGGATGATCATTTTACGAACCATATAGATGTCTAACCAGTGTACCGTATACTTGAAACTAATTAAAATAAATAAGTTTAATAAAATACCAACCTTCCATTTTATTGATACTGTGTTGTATGTGTTTTCTGTTTTATCATTTTGTTCTTTTCTTTTTTTTATGCTTTCTTTGACTTTATTTTGCTATTCTATTTCTAACATCTTAAAGTATATGTCTGGTTCATTAATTATCTTCTTTTATAATATACACATTTAAAACTATACATTTGCTTCTAAATATTCTTTAGCTACAGCTCATCTGTTTTAGTTTAAACTGTTAATTATTATTCCTTCAAAATATTTTCTAAATTCCATTATGATTTTCTTCTTGGACTAGAGGATTTAGAAATCCTTCTCTTTTACTTGAAATCCTTTTCATGATTACAAACTTATGCAAGTATTTTAGTTTTGTTGTTTTTGTTGCCACCGTTGCTTAAGATCTCTGATTTAATTGTATGCTCTGTGTGGTGTCAAACTTTTGAAACCAATTGGAAAAAATTATGACACAAAATGGTCAATTTTTAAAAAATGTTTTATTTGTGTTTGAGAAGAATGAGTACTTTACAATTTTTGGTATAGTGTTTTATATTTTTGTTAAGTAAAATTCGTTAATCATAGTTAAATCCTCTACCTTCTTGGTGTTTCTTATTTGTTTGTTTTGCCATTTTTGACAAATACCTTTTTTTCATTTTTTCACTATAATTTTATGTTTTATTATTTTCTCCCTTCTGTTGATTTTTTAACATTTTACCAGCTTTATTGAAATATAATAGACAATTAGTTGCTGATATTTACATTGTACAATTCAATGAGTTTTTTTCAAGTATAATTGGCATACAATAATATATTAGTTTCAGATGTACAGCATAGTGATTAGAGATCTATAAAACTCACAAAGTGATCACTCCACTAAATCTAGTACCTCTCTACCATCTTACATATTTATTACAACATTGTTGACTATTTCTTTATTCTATACTTTACATCTCCATGTCTATTTTGTAATTATCCATTTGTACTTCTTAATCCCTTTGCCCATTTTTACCATCCCCCCAACCCCCTCCCATCTAGTAGCCCTCAAAATATTATCTGTATCTATGAGTTTGTTTCTGTTGTTGTTGTTGTTTATTTTGTTCTTCAGATTCCACATATATGCAAAATCATGTGATATTTGTCTTTCTCTGACTTTGTTTAGCACAATACCCTCTAGGTCCATCAAGGCAATATCTTTTTACGTCCCCTTCCTTTTAGACTGTATATGTCTTTAAGTCTGAAGTGAGTCTCTTGTAGGTAGCATACATAGGGGTCTTGTTTTCTTATCCATTCGATCACCCTATATTTTGGTTGGAACACTTAATTTTTTCCATTTGAGGTACTTGTTGATGGGAATGTAGTTATTACTATTTTTATTCATGTTTTTGTCATATGTTTTTTTCTTTGTACAGAAGTCCCTTCAACGTTTCCTGTAATACTGGCTTGGTGGTGATAAATTCTTTTAGCTTATTTTTGTCTGAGAAGCTCTTTATCTATCTTTCAACTCTAAATGAAAGTTTTGCTGGATAAAGTACTCTTGGTCATCGATTCTGGGTCTTCATACATTGAATATTTTGTGCCAAGTCTTTCTGTCCTGCAAAATTTCTTTTGAGAAATCAGCTGCCAATCTTATGGGTGCTGCCTTATAGGTAACTCGCTGTTTTTCTCACGCTGCTTTTAAGATTCTCTTTGTATTTAACTGTTGGCATTTTTATTATAATGTGTCTTGGTGTGGGCCCCTTTGGGTTCAACTTTCTTGGGATTCTCTGAGCTTCCTTGTGTAGTATGTCTACTTCCTTCACCAGGTTAGGGAAGTTTTCCATCATTATTTCTTCAAATAGCTCTTCAACTTCTTGTTCTCCCTCTTGTCCTTCAGGTACTCTTATGACATAGACGTTTTTGCATTTAATTTTATCCCATAGGCTCCTTAAATAATTATTATAGTCTTGGTTTCTTTTTTCTTGCCATTCTGTTTGAGTGTTCTTGGCTTCCCCATCCTCTATATCGGTGGTTCGATCCTCTTCTTTATTCACTTTGTTGATTACCTCTAATATTCTCTTCATCTCAGATAATGTGTTCTTCATTTCTGACTGGTTCCCTTTTATAATTTTCATTTCTATTTTTAGGGTTTCTTTTTTCTTTGTTAGAGTTCTCATTGAGTTCATCTACACTTCTCCTAAGTTCATTGAGCATCTTTATAACCAACGTTTGGAATTCTACATCTGTTAGATTGCTTGACCTCATTTTTCCTTGATCTCTGTTCTTTTCTTTCACGTGGTTTCTGCTTCTTTGTCTTCCCATTTTGACTGCCTTTCTGTGATTATTTCTATGTAGTAAGCAAAGCTCCTAAGTCCCCCAGTCTTATTAGTGTGCCTTTGTGTAGTAGGTGTCCAGTGGCACAGTCCTGAGAGAGGTTCAGCTGCAGGCCAAGTTGAGCCCCAGCATGTGCCTCTCTGGGGCCACCTGTTAAGATTCAGCAGCAATTCACAGGTGCTGTGCTTATACTTGCCTCAATAAACCACACCAGAAACTGAGGCCAGCTGCCACCAGTGTGGGTCCTGGAGGTGTTCAGCAAGGGACACAGGACTCGTCGAGGATACAACTAGATGTGGCTTGGGTGGAGCGATGAGTTGGGAGAGGTGGAGTTTCAGGGAATCCTCTGGGTGTAGCGACCTCTGTTACCCAGTTTGATGACCTCTGAGCTATGGTGGTGCTGTGTCCACACACTGGTAGGAGGGGAGGGCTCAGCAGAGGAACAATGGATACCACCAGCACTTCTGCGTGGGAGAGAGCCTCACCTCCAGCCCTCGCTCCGACAACTCAGTGTTCCCCTGTAAGTCCCTGTTGCCCCTCTGAGCACCGACCTGATGCCAGTGCTCAACGCGAGTGAGTCTATCACTGCAAAAGTCCACTCGCAGACTCGGCCCCTTTAAGAGGCATCTGCAGCTACTGTGGCCACAGCCTCTGCCCCACTCAGCTGCTCAGGACCTGGCAGCCTTGCATCTTCACCCCTCCTACCTTCTACTATTGCAGGATGATTAATTATTTCTCTCCCTAGTTATAAGGCTCATGTTCATCTAGATCTCAGTTGACTCTCTGCTTGCTGTTTGCTCCGAGTTTCTGTCACAACTTTGATTTGGTCACAAGAGGAATGAACAAAGCCTCTATCATCTACGCCATTTTGCCCAGTCTTCATTCCTGATGATTTTTGCTTCTTATGCTTTGAAACTATATTATTAAGTGTATACAAAATTATTTTTATAACTTCACCATGAATACATTATTTATTATAATGATGTGACCTTTTCTTAGTGAAAAATGCCTTTTCTGTGAAAGTCTATTTCATGCAAAATTAATACAGGTACATAGACTTTCTTGAATTTGCTATTTGCATGCTAATTTATTTTTGTTATATTATTTTCAACTTTTCTGTATTCTCATATTTTATATAAATTCATTAAAAATACCATATAGTTGGGTTTAGTTATTTTTTTCAGTCTGACAATCTTTGCCTTTTAAGTGGAGCACTTAATGCTTCTTATTTAATGTAATTTTTAATTTCTGTTTCTCTTCTTTCTTTTTGGGGGCGCATATTAATATTTTTATCTTTCCATGTTTTCCACTAACTCACTTAAAAATTATATAGTCTGTTTCTAGTCTATTATTTGTTACTCTAGAAATGACAATAATATGCCAAATGCATCAAATTATGAAATCGATAAGGACTTTTACCTTCCTCTTAGAAAATATGAGTATTCTAAAATAAAAATTTCACTAACACCCTTCCTAACACATTATTTAACTATATTTTAATTCTAATTTGTAATTGTATGAGACACGACATAATTATCTTGAGTAAATTTAATCAGCATTAATTTAGATTTGCACTCACACTTACCATTCTTTGCAGTTTTCATTATTTTTGTATCTCGGAATTTCTGTCTGAGATTATATCACTTCTCTCTGAGTAACTTCCTTAGACTTAGTCTAGAAAATTAGGATCTGTTTTTGGTAAACTCTCCCATGTTTGTTTATTTGCTTCACTGTTTTGGTTTGAAAATGTCTTTTAACCTCATTCTTCAAAGTTATTTTCCCTTTTTACAATCTTAGGTTAACAATTATTTTCTCTTAACATGCTAAAAATGTCATTCTATTGTCTCTATCCTCTGTATTTTTTTCTGTAAAAGTCATTCTAACTGTTATGTTTTTCATGGTCTTTTTTATATATTGCTCTTACTATTTTCTCCTTGTCTTTAGTGTTCTGCATTTCTACTCTGATGTGTCTAATTGTGGAATCTAGTATTTACTCTGTGGAGAATTCATCAGTCTTCATAAGTCTATGGAATGATGTCTTTATTCTCTCCAGAATTTTTTCAGTCTTTAAATCTTCCAATATTTCCCCTGCCACATTCTCTTCCTTTTCTCTCCTTGACATTACAGTTTTATTTATGTTAAACCTTCACACACAACCTTGTATGTTTTTCAACCACTCCTTCATATTTTATACCTAAATAGAAAATCCATTCTGAAAATACATTCTGAATCTATATAATTTCTCTTGAATTATCAACAATGTACTAATTTTCTCCTCAGTCATGTCTGCTGGTAAACTTGTTTATGAATTTCTTAAACTTGGTTATATTATTTTTATTTTCTAGAAGTTATACTTGATTATTTTTTAATCTGATAAGTGTTTTTAAAAATATCTATTCCTTGTTGATATTTTTAATGATGAGGTTTTAAAAAATATAATAAACATTGTTTATGGCCAATTTACCCTCCCCACTTAAACAACTAAATTACTGAACAAAATATATGAAATAAGAGTTTCCAGACATTGTACAATATGCAGCAAGATGATCTTTAGAAGAAGAGAAATAAATGAAGTGGTCCAAACTCACTGCTTGAAGAGAAATTCAAGGCCATGGTGCAGGAAGAAAGAAAACAAACAGAGATTCTATTCTATTTTAGTTTAGGAAACAGTTAATAATCCACAGAGGTCAAGGTGGATAGGATTTGCAGGGTGGAGAAGCAGAGGAGACAACTGTTAAAAGGACAGCCACAAAGGTCTACAGAGGGTTTTCCTCCAGTCCTCATTTGAACACCAGTGAGCACATGTATGTAAGGAACTACCTAAGGCCAGAGAAAGAAACTTTAGAGCTTGGAGTAGTTCATGTGACCACCAGAAGAGTGGAAAAACCTCATTATTCCCAAGGATCAGGCTGAGTATTTAAGATACCTTAGTACCTAATTAGTGGAGTATAAAATAGCCCCAAACTAAACATTTGTCTGGTTCTGCTTCACAAAGCTTAAAAATAAGCCTTAAAGAAATCAAACTCTTTTGAAATAACTGTGCTCCAGAAAAAACAAACCTTAAAGATAGTTATAAGTATACTATACATATATAGATATATAAATCCATCTCCTAAGACAGTAAAATCTCAATGTCTGTATTCAATAAAAAATTATTAGTCATGCAAAAAATCAGAAAAAGATGACTTATAATGATGAGAAAAAAATTTATAGAAACAGCATAAATGACACAGATGATGAAGTTAGTATATAAGGACATTAAAGTGGTTATGATGACTATATTTTATATATTTAAGAAGGTAGAGCAAAGCATTAGCATGTTAAGGAGAGACATGGAACATATTTTTACATGAACCAAATGGAACATGTAGAGATGAAAAAACAATTTCTGACATGAAAAATACATTAGATGGAATTAACAGCAGATTAAGCACTCACTCAGAAGAAAAGATTAATTATCTTAAACACATAATAATAGAAATTAAACAAGGGAGAAAAAAATGAAAAAAAAAATAGAGCACAAGTGAGCTCTGGACAGCTTCAAGTGGCCAAATATATGTATAATTAGAGTCCTCAAAGGAGAGGAAAGTGGGTGGGAGAAACATGTTAAAAATGGCCAAAATTTTTCCAAATATGATATAAAAATAGAAAAACTATAAACCACAGATGCAAGAATCTCAATGAGCCCCAGGATCTACAAATATTAAAACACCAAGGCATAGGATAGTCAGATTGTTCAAAATCAGAGATAAATATTAAATTCTTGAAAGCAGCCAGAGAAAGATGTACAGATAGAGATAAGAATGACAGCTAACTGCTCATAAAATACTGCAATACAGAAGTTAGTGGAGCAATGTCCTAAAAATACTGAAGAAAAAAAAAGATCAACCAATGTTATAATGTTATAATGTACAGTGAACATTTTATTATTTAAAGGTCATGGTTTCTATAATTAATCATATTGGTGATATCCAATAACATAAACAGCTGAATACATAATTAAAAGGCAGAATATGTGGAAAACAAAGACAGTAATTAGATACCAGTCTTCATTCCCCTGCAGTGTAGCAACTTGTAACTCAAAGACCTTTCCTACTGTGTGTGGGCAAGACAATCTGATATGTGGGGGGCAGGCACCATTAAAAGAGAAAAAGTAAAAACTTTATAAAGTTTAATTTATTCCTCATTTTAAGTTAAAAATAAATATTAATAGAGTTTGTAATATTTTCTACTAATCTCAGTAGTTCATATTGTTTAAAGTTAGACCATAGGGATTGTGATTTTGAAGTTAAAATGGTCAAATATTAGCAATTTCATATGGTTTGACTTAATTCATCCCATTTCAGGGACCATTGATATAGTCAAAAGAGCACAGAATTGGGAGGTAGAACTTTGATTCCACCATTTAGCTGTCCTTGTAGCTTTTCAGACATTACTTCTCATCTCTGAGCCTCTGGAATATTGTAAGATTAAAACAATATGACTTTCCTAAAATGATTACCAAATTCTGGCACAGCAGGAGATCCATTTAGAACAGTGGTTAAGATGGTGGTCCAGGCATCAGTCAACTGTGAGATCCAACTCTGACTCTATCAACCACTAGATTAGTCACTTTGGTAAAATTACATGAAATAGAGATAAAAATAAAACCCACATCAAGGTATTGCAATAAAGATTAAATGTACATGTTTGTAAAATGCTTATAAAAGTGACATGTAGTAAACAAGTAAGTATTTATTTTTTATTATAGCAGGATATCATTTAAAATTAACAGCTTCCCTTCACCTTCTTCAAGTGGACACAATCAAGAAATGCAAACAGAAGCAAAATTAGTGCAAATGAGTATCATTATTCATCTATAAGCCAGTGGCATTATCAAAAAGAATAGACATCTGGAATTCCAATCATGATTGAAAAAAGGTTCATATTCATAAGAAGGCAAAGGACTATAAATGTAACAATTATTCATTAATGTAGGAAATTGCCATGCAAAAGAGTGCAAACATTTCCACTTGCATTAGGTGCAAAATCAAGCAGCTGCTTTAAAAGTTACTTGGAGTTTTTCAATAATACACTTTGCTTTTCCAATGTAGAAATTTGGCACACTAAATTGTTGAACTCCTCTGTATTTTTTCTCCACATGGCTTCTGCTCCGAGGAAAATGTGGCATAAGGGGCTCACAGCTAGAGTTACTATCAAAAGCTAGGCAAGCAGAGAAATATTCATGCTCATATAGGATACTGCAATTATGGAATATAATAGCAATTTAGGCCAAATGTTGAATCCTGCAAGTATTCAGTTCGAAATGTTAGCCCCAACTTTGTTTTATACTACACATATTTTGCAGTTTTGTATCCTCCCTAATAGAGGTTCCTAAATTTTCTTGGTTTATGGCATCCTTAGTTTCTGTAAGTTTTTTTTGTGGATCCCTAGGCCAAAAGAAATATTTAATAGTTATGTTTATTAAATAGTTAGGTTCAAACAACTTAATAAGTATTTATATCCTAACGACTTCTCAGACCTTGGAATCAGACTGGATACTGCGACCTTCATTTCCAGTTCCATGTTGATTTTGGCACTGCGCCAGCTTTTTTTCACAACTACCAGAATGCCAGCTTTTTTTCACAACTACCAGAATGCCAGCTTTGCAAAGATGTGACATCATCAGTATGAATGTAATACACAGAGTATCCCACAGAGGTCTTTGAGTTTGCCTTGAAATTTTAAACTATCCTGTGGTGCTCCTGTAAGTTTTCTGTGTCACCCCAGGACACTTTGGCACATGGTTTGGAAACCCCAGCACTATACTATTTACTATATATTTAAAGTTAATTCAAATAGGTATCCACTATGGATGGACAGATTGCAGTTTGAATCTAAATATCATTTTCTACCTTTTAAAGTGTTTTTTATTGAGAAAGAGGCTGGATGATGGCATTTGAATAAGTAAATGTTAGTAGTTACATTATAACTCATCATAAAATATTTATTGAGACTGTTGAATGCAAAGGGTGGTGAAGGAGGCAAACAGAATTATATGTTCTTTGAGAAGTTTAGTGTATTTGGCTAAATAGTTTATACATATGTGATCTGATTATGTCATTTTTCTTAGTGAACTTTGTTAATATCTTCCCTATATCTCTACTACATAGTCCTTCATAATTTGGGTTCCCTTTTTTTTTTCCTGCTCATCCCCTATTTTTCTGATACTACATCTCTCCCCCTGCCTCCCATCTCCTCACATTCAAGTATAATCATCTCACCATCACCCTAATAAGCAATATGATTCCTAACTCCCTGTGTTTACCCATATTTCCTGTCTGGTGGAATAAATTTCTCCCCATTCTTCACTTAACAAACTCCCACTCACCCTTGTAAACCAGCTCAAATATTTTTCTTAGTGAAATCTTTCCCTACCCTTAACCTGACTACTCTTCTCCTTTCAGGAAAAACTACTCATTCATTTCTATTTCTTCTTATAATACTCAGTACATATGCCTGTGTTTCTATCAGTGTTCAATAAGAGAAGAACCCCTGGGGAGAGGATAAATAGAGAAAGACATAGATCTAGATCTAGATCTAGATATACATGGGATTTCATAAAGGGATTTGACTTTTCATAAATGCTAGGGGAGCAGGTTAAACAGTCTGTGCGAGGCAGTTATCATGGTGATAACTTCATAGGGTATATAAATGTTGAATAATTGTTGTATACCTGAAACTAATATAATATTATATGTCAACTATACTTTAATTGTTTTTTAAAGAATGAATAATGACTGTGTCTAAGAATAATGCAAATGACCTGGGAGGGAATTGCTATGCCTCTCTAAAATTTACCCTAAATCCTGAAACCACTGCATAGTAATGGTAGATTGGGAAGCATTATGACATAAAAGAGAAAGTAAAAGCTTTGGCATTTTTAACTGGTTAAAACCCTGAGTTAAAATTCTGGCTTTGAATTAATTTATTAGTTGTTTAATCTTAAGATACTTAACATTTTTGAACCTAAATGTTCTTTCCTGTAAGTGGGAATAAGAATGACTGCCTCATAACCTATGTTCATCATATAGTTGTCACTCTTTAAATTTTAGTTCCCTCTTGTTATTTGAAGACCCAGAAACAAAACTTTTAGGCAAGAAGTTACCTGCAAAGAATTTTTAAAAAGCATCCATGGGAGAGAAGGACAGATTCATCAGATTAAAAATACAACAGGCTTTAGAGAAATAAAAAATGATTCTGT
This sequence comes from Pteropus vampyrus, assembly GCF_000151845.1. Taxonomy (NCBI): domain Eukaryota; kingdom Metazoa; phylum Chordata; class Mammalia; order Chiroptera; family Pteropodidae; genus Pteropus; species Pteropus vampyrus. The sequence continues at coordinate 32,643 of NW_011889132.1, read as the reverse complement.
GGTTGCCAAGGTTACAGTTAGTCTGTCCATAGTAAAATAACATTTTTCTCACATGAGTGTAATATCTGTTAAAGTTTTTACATACCTTAGGTTATCAACAAAAATTAAGAATCAAGTGTTTTGTTGTTGTAAATTTTTATTATTTTTCTAAAGAGTCAATAGCATATAGCAAAAGCTAAAGTTTACTTATATTCTGTAAACTATTAGGGGACACGATGTGCATCTTATTAACGGCATCAAGGCAAGATGTTGATTTTCCTTCCATAAGGATCAGAATAAGTTTATTTTAGATGTGTAGTCTTAAAGCCTCTTTATAAAGGATGCAGATCTACATAGAGTTGGGGTTCTTTCCTGCTGTAGGCTATTAATGATGTGATTATAAGTGGATATAAGCCATAGATGACAATGCCTTTAGAGACTGAAAATTATAGAATGATCATGTTAATTATGCTTTGGAACTTAAAACAGGCTAAAACACAGATGAAAAGGAGGACCTGGGATTGAATTGATACTAAAAGAAGTTATGATAAATAGAAATGCAGATAGAGATAGGCTGGCAATATTTTTCTTGAGTTAGTTCTGTTCCAGTGGATTCTGAAATATGATGTATATAAATGAAAATGAGCTGTATAAAAATTGGTATTTAACTAGTAAGTCAGCATTTATTTTTATAATTTAATTGAAGCTAATTTTAAAGAATATTTTTATTGTCATATATGTCAAAAAAAGTAGTGACTCAATTATATTTAACTAAATAATAAGTCATCAAATAACCTTATAAACACAATTTATAAATTTGAAAGTTCTATATACATAATAAAATTTTGATAGGCTTAAATATTTTAATCTTATCCTTAAGGTATTAGGCTATGTAAGATATGTTAAGTATATGCTTTTGGAAATAACAAGAGATACTTGTTGCTTGCTACCTTATTATATGACCAAATATTTAGTACTTACAATGTACTGTTTGATGCTATTAATTATCTTTTCCTATTTATACATTTGTTTGTTCATTTATTCATTATTCAGCAAAAATCTGTGAGTCCCTATTATGTGTCAGGTTTTACATGAAGCCCTAGGGATTTATTGTAAGTAAGATGTGGTCCCTGTCTGCAGGAGTACATGTTCTAGGGGCAAAAGCATACACCAAAATGACTGACCGCGGTGAGGCAAATGCTCCCAACGGCTGTGGTGTATCTGTGTTTGTCAACTTAGCCAAGTTTAAATTATGTTTCCCAGAATTTCCTCTTCTGTGTAGGTCCAGGTTCATGTAGACCACAGGAGACATACAGTGGGAGATTTAGAAGGCAGAATTAAAGCAGTTTCCATCTTGGTTTTATGCTTAAAAGTCTGTGTAGGTCATGAGACGCTGTTGCAGCTCACGTAAGCTTCTCTGTGAGCTCACAGGATTGGTGTGGAGCATTAGCTGGAGCCAGAGCTTTTCAGACTTCTCCTCCAATTTCTCTGGCTCTCAGGCCAGATGAATGTTTAGCTCCATGATGATAAGCACCAGATTCTCCTGCAGAACACCCCCATTGCCACAGTTGGAAGCTTGAGGTAGTGAGAGATCAACTTTAGCTCTAGTAAGTTCTCATTAGTTCACGCTCAATTTCACAGATTCCATTGTGTCCTTGCTTCCCCAATATCTTCCCTTTTGTCTGACTTCTCTGCAGACTTCAAGCTCCACATTTTTATTTTCCTTTTTTCTTTCTACAACATTCTAAATATTAACACACAGAACCATATATAGATTAAATATTATTTTTGTCATGAGTAGGTTTAAAAGGGATCAGCAAGAAAAAAATATTGCCTTGACACTATAGAAAAAAATGAGACTGAAGACAATCCTTATTTTACTGTTGTTTAGCAAGAAGGCAATATAGCAAAGTGATCAAAATTCAAGTGATTTCTAACATCCAATTACCTGCGTTCAAATCACAGATCTGTTGGAGAGTGGCTGTATAATTTGAACAAATTACTAGACTTTTTGGAGTCTTCCTATGTGAAAGGGTATCATGATTGTACATGTCTCATATGTTCATTTTAAAGAATAAGTAAGATAAAATGTATTCTCTCTAAGTACTGATTTGAAAAATCTCCAAAATACATTGCTAAAGGGGAAAGCACAATGCAGATCAGGGGATATACAATATGTCACCTCCTGTGTGAGAAGAACGGAAGAGACAAAACGTAATAATTTCTTATATTTGCATTAAGAAACACTGGAAGGATACATAGAGGAAACAATATAAATAGTTATATCTACCTATGAGGGTGGTTGAATGCAAAGAACTGGGTGGAAGAAACAGGATGGGAGAGAGACTTTTCACTATATACCTTTTTATTTCGTTTTGATTTTTGAAACATATGAATGTACCAGCTGGTCAAATATAAATAAATAAATACCAAAAAGAAAAAAAAATGTAGTATTCTTAGTATAGTGCCAGGCACTTAATAACACAACAGAGATAGATTAGTTAATATTATTTTCAACATTAATGAATAGATAGGCTTAAGGACAAATGGTATCTTTCCTATCTCATCTGGGAAACTCCTTTATATATATATATCAAAGCTCATCTTTAACATCATCTTTCCTAACAAGTCTTCTATGATTCCCCAGGAAGACCTGGGTGCCTTTTATTTGTGCTCCCATAACACTTTGTTTCCAATTCTATGTTACAATTGTGAAGGGTTACAGGTAACTCTCTTTCCAGTGGCTACTAAATCAATTGTCTTAAGTTTGCTAAATGCAAATGCTAAGGCAAAGATTCAAATGCAACTGATTGATTTAGGAAGTATCCCTGAGAGAAACTGGAAAGGTGAATGGGGAGACTGGAATAGACAAAGCCTAACAAAGGTGTAATTTCAGGTTAAGTCTCACTCTCAGTCTGATCCTACAGGGAGCTCTGGCATATAAATTATAACTTTGAATTTATCATTCTTTAAGGTGAAAAAGCTAGGCTTTCATACTACCCTGCTAATTGTTAGTAGTTGGCTAAGGGTTTAGAATGGGGCATAAATTTGCAGGTACTTGAAGCTCTCTGCAGGCAGTGTTTTGAGGAAAGGTCTCAGGTGAGAGCCATTAAAAACAAAGCACACAGAAGATGGGCCATAGGGGCATACAAGTCAAAGAGGGGAGGAATCTGGGTGCAGAACCAATGGTGTCCTTTCTTAATTAACTCCTACTCTTTTAATGACTTTATTCCCAACTTTCCTACACCACTGTATTGCTTCCAGTTCCTGGCTCAGGGCCAAGAGGTGTTGTCCTCAGAAGTCCCTTTCTATAATAAATATTATTCCAACTTATGGCAGTAACCAGAGTGCCTTGTGGCCCTCAGCCTGGAACAATGTTAACATACCCTACAGGAGTCTCTCTGATGGCTGACATCTCTGCTGCTGCTACTGCTGCTGCTGCTGCTGCTGCTGCTGCTGCTGCTGCTGCTGCCCGGAGCACCTGCTATGGCCTGGAGTCATTGCCAGAATCCTTAGGCAGACACTTTGCTACTCTTCTTGCCCCATTACAACACCTTTCCAACCTCTATGGCTGATTTTATGGCTGCCGATGCCTCTTCTGATCTACAATAACTGACACAGGGTAGTAAGTCTGGCTTCCTTTAAACACTACTAAACACAGACACCTAGATGACCACTTGCCTCCTCTATTTTTTTTGAAGACTTGTTGCCCAATATTTCTGCTTAAATCTTTTAAATTGTTTTTGTTTTTAATTAAATGTATTGGGGTGACATTGGCTAATAAAATCATATAGGTTTCGAATGTACAATTCGATAATACGTCATATGTATATTGCATTGTGTGTTCACCACCCAAAGTTAAATTTCCTTCCATCACCATATATTTGACCCTCTCTACTCCTATCTATTTCCCTCCTCTTCTCCTCCCTCTGGTAACCACTAGTCCAGTGTTTGTGTCCATGAGTCCCTGTTTGTCATGTTTGTTGCCTTCGGTTTTATAGCCCACATATAAGTGAAATCATACGGTTCTCAACTTTTTGGCTGAGTTATTTTGCTTAGCATGATAATCTCAAGATCCATCCATGTTGTTGCAAATGGCAGTATTTCCTCTCTTCTTATGGCTGAATAGTATTCCAATGTATATATTTACCACATCTTTATCCAATCACCTATAGAAGGGCACTTTGTTATTTTTCCATGAATAATGCTGCAATGAACATCAAGGTGTACATATCTTTAACGATAAATGTTTTCAACTTTTTGAATAGATACCCAGAAAACAGATTGCTGGGTAATATGGTAATTCTATTCTTAATAGTGACCTCTGTTACCCAGTTCCATGACGTCTCAGCTATGGTGGCGCTGTGTCTGCACACTGAGAGTGGGGAGGGCTTCACAGAGGAACAATGGATACTGCCAGCACTTCTGCCCAGGAGAAAGCCTTGCCTCTGGCCCTTGCTCCAACAACTCAGTGTCCCTCTGTAAGTCCCTGGTGCCCCCCGGGTAGCCAACTGGTTGCTAGTGCTCAGAGCGAGTGAGTCTGTCACTGCGAAAGTCTGGTCGCAGATACCGCCCCTTTAAGAAGAGCGTCTGTGGCTGCCATAGCCTCTGTCCCACTCGGCCCCTAGGGAGAGGGCAGCCTCTTGTCTTCACCCCCTCCCAGCTCCTACCATTGCAGGGTGATGTCTTATTTCTCTCCATAGTTATAGGGCTTATGTTCATCCAGACCCCAGGTGACTCTGCTTGCTGTTTGCTCTGTTTCTGCCACAACTTTGATGTAGTCGCAAGAGGAAATTAACAAAGCCTCTGTTGTCTATGCCGTTTTGCCTGGTGTCCTCTTAATCCTATATTCCTTTACTTGTCTATCTCCCTGACTATACTCTAAGCTTCCTGAATAAAATCAGACAAGGATTTTGTCTGATCATTTTTGTATCCAAAACGTTAACTATAATTTTTGGCACAGAGTTGCTCCTCAGTGAACATTGTTAACCGAATGAATGAATGAATGAACCAAACGAACAAAGGATGGAGAGGGAAGACTTTTTTGAAGTCTTTATATATAAATTTATATTTAAACTACTAAGGATCACATATTGTCCAGCTAAAATTCTGACATTCAAAGTGAGGTTGAAAGGATCACCTAATGTCATGGGCTGACCCAGATTTTTTCTTGTCCTAAGCTCCAGACTTTCAAATTTGACATACCTGTCTGCATCCACCGTGCTAAAGCTCTTTAAAGACGGAAAGTCTTTTACACCTTCCAGAGCAACATGTAAGACGTACTGGAAAGATGTGAATATTTCCTATGTCAAGAAATGGGCTTTTAGAGTCTGTCAGCACTGCTGGAGAGGACACACAGGCCACCGCCGCGAGGACATGGCCTGCTGCCCACGAAGCCTCCCGCAAGTACCCGAGCCACTGTCATTCTGACACCCGCCCACCCTCCTTCTGCTCCAAACCCACCACCGTGCCCCAGTGAGATGGAACCTCAGGCTCATGCGCAGAACATAGGGCAGGTGCAAGAAGGCAAAGCACTGGGAGGGCCCGGCAAAGCCAGCAGGCAATCGCAGACCTGACAGCTTTCCCATAGCTGAAGGCCCAAAGTCCCGTTCTAGATATATGGCCTGGGAAACTGCAACTGAAGAAGATGAAGTAAGGACTAGAATTTACAAAGAAATTGCAAGATATAAAAGAAAATTCCTCATAACTGACTTTAGAATAAAGAGGAAATCATCATCAGGAAGCTTAGATTCAAGGAATCTACGTCTGCAGTGTCTGCTGACTTGGAGACAGATGAAAGTGGCCTGATGAGAAGACAGAAGCAAAACAACAGTGGAAAGAACACCATTGCCTATGATAGCTGTGTTAAAGAAGTCCCAAGACACCTTCAAAAAATTGGCATTCATTCCAAGACCCTCAACAAAATCAAGAAGTATGGTCAACGATCGTGGGACCAGCACACCAAATTCTGGAAGGTGGCTCTGCATTTTGGGGATCCTTCAGCCTAAGAAGGATGTTTTTCAAGAAATACATCCTATAGACCTCGGGGAAATGGAGACGGAATCCACAGAAAGCAGCTCCAAGTCCCAGACGAGCTCTCACGATATCTTTGCTAAGTACCCTAGCACACCCACCAAAGTTAGACTTGGAAGCTTGTTCAGCTGAATTCTTGAAAGATTTCTCAGTTATGACCTAACTGGTGCCATGTGGAGGCCTCTGAGAACAAGCTGCTTCTATCTGGCTGGGTGGAGGGCCATGCAAGCATGTGTCATGCGTTTGTAATTGGGTGGTTTCTGTTACTTTATTATCTCGTGGTGACTAGTTATTTATGCTTTATTTTCTTGAGAAACAGTTTTATGTATAGTGAGTGAATTTTGCATGTTTTGAATCATAAATGGAACTAAATCCAATGAAAATTGAACTTAAAGCTATCTTGCAACAAATGTAATTGCTTAATCCCCACCATCCTCCAAGTTAACCTGACAAGCATACTTTAACTGGTTTTCCACAGGTATTTTAAATGCTAAGTTGCCACTTGTCAGATGGCTGGTTTGGGTTTAACTGTATGTTTACAGGACCAATCTAGTATCAACTTTCCTTACTGGTATCTGGTAAGTATTCTCAGAATCAGATAACTTTAATATCTTCACGGAAATTTAATTTTTGGCCTATTGTCAGTATGTCAGGGTGGCTTTTTCGCTCATACAGAGCACAGAACAGTCAAAGATATTAAATTGAGCTGTTAAATTAATAGATTTTATGTAAGTCTTACAGCCTTAATTTGGTACTTAGAAATAGGGCTAGGTAGGCCTTCTACCAAGTATACTTCAAGAGTTAAGATACCAAAGGGATTTTTTTTTAATTTGCATATCTTCTTTTTTATTTTTATTTTTATTTTGGACCCCTTTTACCCCATCTACCTACCTCCTCCTCCTTCCCCGCTAGTAGAGAGATCTAGAAAGAATATTTTTTACAGTTAACTTGCCATGTAAAATTTCTGTAAATGATCATGTATACAAATTTTCTGTTCAAATATTCAATTGTAAACTTCTTGCTAAGACTTAATGTTTCTCTTGCTTATGTATAGAATGACATTGCAAAAATAAAAAGTAAAGAACCTTAAAAAAAAGAACATGAGCTTTTAAACACTTGTTGGATCCAATTCTGGTAATGTTTGGCTTTAAAAAAAATAATCTAGAAGATTATTATTTGCTGTCCATTAGATGACTGCTGCCTCAGCCTTTTGCAAGCAATTATGACGAGTTTTACAATCAAGTAGCAGTGCAGGGGTGCAGAGCTGGTTCTCTAATGCAGTTTGACTTCATGCCTTAGTATTTCTGAATCCATTGTTATGTAGTTCTTGATGGGCTTTCTAAAGAATATTTAGGAATAAAAGTATTCTGCTGTTGACTCTCATATATTCAAACATTTTTTCCATTTTTTTGAAATATAGTCTAAAAATTCTGGCTGCATGTTAGGATTCAGTCTAATAACTTAAGTACTCCCATAATAGAAATTAGCTGTACAGATAATCATCCTGTCCCTCTAAGTTTCATAAGCTATATTTACCCCAAATGCCTTTTTATAAGGTTCTATAAGAGTCTGGAAGACAAATGCCTTCCTGAAATTTTTGTTTAATAACTCTAAAGGGGAAATTTAGGTCAAGAACAAACAGATAACACTTATTTCCTTTTCCTCCAAAATAATCAAGAAGTGAATTTCAAAAGTCTGGAGATTTGATACCCTCAAGTGGAGACAAACTTGCCTTGTATTCATTCTTAAGAAGCCACTCTTGATATACTCATGGTACAATATCAGATTGAACAGAAACTCAGCTAACTTTTCCTTTTTTCATTCCTTTTTCACTTCTGAGCCTTCATCTCCTTCTCTTTTTCTCTGTAATCTTGAGCACCTTCATTTGACCCTGCCACTCTTCCTGTTACTAAGCTCTTGCTTTCTGTGAAGAAAGCTGTTTCACTTCTTTCAATTCTTGCTTTGCAGAACTTCAAAATGTTCAAAGGAAAGAATGGTCTAACTTTCCCAAAGAGTTCAATCATTCCCCTGGTGAAAGTGACCTGCTATGATAGTATTCCAAGCTGCTAGAGTATTTCCTATAAAAGAGAGTTCAAAGTTAGTGGAAAAATAAGGAAAGATCCAAAAGTTGCACTGAGACTAAGAGTTATTTAGCAGCAGTTACTGTTCACATGCAGGTTTCAAATGCAATAAGCACTTGTCTTCTAAATATCTGGTAAGCATAAATTGAAATGTGTATCTCAATCTGTAAAATGGCTGGGTGCTTTTTGTGAGAAGAAATATCATAGAGAATTAATTCGGTGATAATATTCTTTATTGGCTTTTTAAGTAGAAACATAGCATATAATATGTTTATTAAGAAGAGACCTAAGAGATGACTTAAGACTCCTAACCTCATTTTGTAAAAAAGAAAATTGTCCTCTAAAGAGATCATAGTATCTTTTCGTGGTAACTCAGCTGAACTGGGAGAAATGGAACTAAAACTCAGGACTTCCTATTCCTATAATAGTCTTCTCACTTGAACAGTCAAGTCGATGAATTCGCAGGCTGTTTGCTAATTTAGGGCTTCTTACACTGGGATCTTTGGAAAGGATGCATAGGTCTTCTATCATTTCAGGTAAATTTCAGTGTGAATGTGCATTTTCCCCTGGGGGGAGCATAGCTTTCAAAAGACTGAATAGCCCATACTCCTCGCCCACATGGTAAACAAGATATAAAAACTTTTAAGCTAAATAAATGTTTGTTTGTTTGTTTCATCTTAATATAAATACCATGGATACATGTTTTAATGCTATATCTTCCTTCTCTCAGCCATCCACATATGAAATTAATCTAGCTTCAGTTCTAGTTCAGTCATCCATGGAGAGAAGGCAAAGGACTACAGAATGAAAAAAAAAATGATTCCATGTACCTTGACCATACAAAATCAATCTGTTAAGAGATTTTTGTTTTACACACTCTGACTACCATTTTCTCACCATTTATCCAACTCGCCCCTCAACCCTGAACTCCTTCCTGGGGAACTGTCAAAAAAATCTAACTTATAAGTATACTATATCATAGTAAGGCAGCTCTTTTAGGCAACTAAAGACCTCTTGGAAAAAATTAGCAAAGGGGTTTGTTGCTTGCTATTTTTTATTTATCCATCTAAATTCCTTTATTATATGTTGTTCATTCTTGTAGCATAGTTGTCTTTTTGATAATTTTCTTTCCTCAGCTGATATAACACCATTCTCTCTTCAATTAGCTCTGATTCCCCTTTTTCTCTCCCATCTGTTGACTCCAGACATCTCAAAATCTTTAGTTCTTAACCTTCTTTATATATGTAATATGTTATACATATTTCCTCAGTGAGTTCATTCATTCTGAAGATTTAAATGTGTTCTCTCCACCAAGGAATCCCAAATATGCCTCTCCAGCCTCTTTCCTAACATATTTCCAACCACTCAGATTTAAAGCCCAGTTGACTATATATTCCTCCATTTACTATGGACCATCTTCACATATCCTCAAAGGAAATGAATCTCTTGTTTACAAATTGAATCTCCCTTCTATATCCCAAGTGTCTGACAGTAGCACCAGCATTTTCACTATCTCCAAATTAAGATATTAAAACTACTTTTTGAGATCCTATTCTTTTTCATTGACAGCATCCAAGAATTATCGACATCCTATTTGTTTTCCCAATTTTTATCTTTTGCTTTCATTAATTTATTTAATAAACAAAAATTTTTATGAGAATCTACTAGGTGCCAGATGATTATTAGGAGCTACATGGAGGAACCAAGATAAATGAGACTCTGTTTTAGCCCTCTAAGAGATTACTGTCTAACAATGAGTATGAAGCATATTTACAAATAGCTACAATGCAAGTCCTTAATAGCATTGACAGTGGCTATCCATGGCTTCAATTATGCCTCAATTATGCCTTGATGTTATTGACTTTTACCCAAATTCATACTCATCTATAGAGTTTATTTCAGACTTTCCCATTTTATATACCTTACTTTGTATTTATTTTCCTACTTTTTCACTCATGATCCTTTCAACTATGTGACTTATTCGATGTTTTCTCTCTTCTGGGCCTATGAATAGAAGGATATGGCTTTGTAATCCTCCTGTTGATCCAGTGGAGTTTTGTTTTGTTTTGTTTTGTTTTATTTGTTTGTGTTTTGTTTTGTTTTGTTTTGTTTTGTTTTGTTTTGTTTTGTTTTTGAGCCTGCCCTTTGGCAATCAGCATCACCCAGAGGATAACCGGAACATGTACTTTCTTACCTGAAAAGCTGATTTTAATTAACTGGAGCTCCCTTTCTCCAACTCTCTCTGCCTTTGAAAAGCTGAAATTATTTACTGCTTTGGTTTTAGCTGTGTTTCTCTCATTGGAGGAGATCTGTCTTTTACAGTTTGGCTAAGGATAACCTTTTAGGCCTCGTAAGACACCTAGGTCTCTTCTGAGTATCTTTCTCCTCCCATCTAGAACACTTTGGTATGCTACAAGCTGTGATAAAGTGATTCCTAGACCCAAATTAATGAAAAGGGAATGACTGCCCAATAAATAGAAAAATGGGCCCAGTGTTTGGCAGCCAAGTGCAAGACAGAAAAATGCCAAAACTTTAGCACTTTCAACATTCATGTTCTACTTCAGATATTGTAATTGAGCTCTCAGCTCCCTTGAAGTTCCTATACTGCTATCATAAATGTTTTATACAACATTCCATACTGTGAGTTAACTGCTATGTCACACAATTAGTTGAACGAAGAGAAGACAACAAATCATTCATGCCTAGTTTTTGAGCTGTGGTCAATTTCAGTTAACAGGGAAAAGGTTTCCAAAGCAAAAACCTATCCTTAAAACCAGGTATATTTGTTTACATTTCTTCTGCTATTAATTAACCCATGAAAGCATCATTTTCACATTTTTTAAAAACAAGAAATCCATTTTATTCAACTCCTGCTAAGATTTTATAAGAAAACAGTTGTTGAAACATGATTTTGTTTATTTTGAGGCTAAGATTTTACAGATCATTTATAAATAAAGAAGAAAAAAGAGATAATAGCTATATTCTTAGTCGAATCTTGTTTCTAACCTGAAAGATTATCAAATTGACTAATGAAACAAAGGTGGCAAATGTAATTATCTGCCTTTGAAAGCATTCCTTCTGGTTTGTGTGTATGTGTTACTGCCTGATTTGCAATTTTATATTTTATCTTCTAGGAAATCTCACCTTTCAATTCTCTGTTTAGAAAACAGAAATTCAACATCCCTTTAAATATTCATTCCTGTAACTCTGATGGTTGGTGGGGGGGGTGGAGGGGTGGTCACTGAGAAGAATTGTAAGGGTATAGTGACATCTACAGGTAGCACGTTAAATAGGACGAGTTACCCTCTGCTGAGGAATGGCTTGTTCCAAGCCTCTCTGCCTTAACATTCCTTTAAATGTGTCTTGCCCATGGTAACCAACAGGAAAGGTTTAACCAATTAAAGTAACAGCTGATGTTGGAAATCTTGCTAAAATTAAAATCCATGTAATAAATGAGGCTTTGTTTTACCTAGTTTCTTAGGCATAGTTTATTTTCATTTTCAAAATGGGAATAGCAGTTTGATCAGCAGTTCATTATGAAAATCTGATAAGGCATACATGTATATTTGATAAAAGTAGCCACTGCAAATCGATGGAAATCATGGAGAAAGAACATGCCAATTAGAAATTCAGAAAGTCATTTTTGGCTCTCAATGATAAAAGAGTCAAAATAAAACTTTTTGGAAAGTCTGTCCCAATAATAAAAACTCAGATTAACAATATGTCAGAAGTTATCCATACATTTTCTTACCGACAAGGGTCAGGGGAACACTAACAGTGGAAGTAACTGAATAATAAAGTATAATCAAATTAGGCTCTTTGGTGTCAATTACTTTGCTACAAAATAAATCAGGGAAGGAAAAGGATAAAATTTAAGCTCCTTGTAGGATGAGATTATGTGTTATAATTCTTTGCATTTCTCATGGTGGCTAGACATGTATAGCAAATAGTTGGTCAATTAGGAAAAAAATAAATATGGATTACCCTAAAATATATATCTTTCCTCCAACAACTTCTAGTGGTTTTTTTTCATTTCCATGCCTTTGTTAATAAGTTTTTGTTTTGTTATCTAGAATATCCTTTCTTTGTCTGAATATAAAAATCCTACTAGCTGAAATGTACTGTTCTCTATGAAGTCTTCCCTGCATAAGTGAAAATAGAGTTATTTCTTCTCTTTGGATTCTCATAACACTCTCTTATGTCATCCATCATCTTTTACCTTGATATTAAAATATTTATGTATATATATTTAACTCTCCTTAGATACCGTGAGGAGAAGGGCAATTCTGCACATATTTTTGGCTCCTCTTTAATTCTCCCCACACACTTCCACCCCTGACCTATGAATGTTGCCATTTCCCCTTAAGAACTGGATCTCTGAAGGTGGGGCATCTCCTCCCACACGCTCACAGGGTGCACCCGGGGCCTGGCTCACCCAGGGCATGGTCTATGGCTCCACCTGGGGCACGAACCCAGGACTTTCTGTGTGTAAAGCAGACATGCTAACCACTACACTACAGAGCCACCCTTCTGGATATTTTTATTTATGTGCCTAGTACACCTTGGGTGCTAAATAAGTATTTGTTGAATAAATGAAGTAAAATATTCATCTTATGGAAGTTAAATAACAATTTAAGAATTAGATGATAAGGTAATATTTATAAAAATGAGTTCACACAACCAACTAGTCCTTGTTTTATGAAGTCTTCTTTATTTCTAAAGATTTCCTCTTTTGTCATAAATCAAAATCTTAAATACCATTTAGGATTTCACCTTATGCTTATCTGAGTAGGAAGAATAGTGTTAAACACACATGGATGATTGAAGAGATGGAGGCAGTAGAGCCCTCTGAATTCCCTCCTTTTGGCATCAGAAAAAAATGTGTGAGCTTCTAGTGGTCACTACCAAGATTATCTGGCTACAGCAATTTTGCTAATAGTCCAATCAAGGAAGCTTGCTATCAGGTGAGGCACCTCAGTAACAGGAGGCTATAGGATGTTCTGCTACATGAGGGCCTCTCCTGTCAAGAAACAGCATGATAGAAAAGGTTTCTTGAAGACCCATGAAAAACCTACATGTGTGTCCAATGTACATGTGTATCTAATAACAGGTAAGTATTTGGGCACTGCCACACAGAGGGCATCTTCAGCTTTTCAACATTAATCAGGGAATCAGGAATAGCCACAGAGTGGGTGAGTTTTAAAGAGAGGAGAAAGAGGTGTCTGAGAGCCAAACCCTGCCCACACTTCACAGCACAAACCAAATAGGACTGCCACTCAAGCCTGACCTGAGGGTAAGGAAAGAGATGAGATTTAAAACAACCTTGAAATTTATGCTTTGATTTGAACTAAATTTTAATAACCAAAAGTGGCCATAAAGCTATGGAATCTTCATATTGCTGTACTGGAAAGGCAGCTCCAACTGGCATGAGAGAAGACAGTAAGTGGGAACACTACAGCCACTATATCTTTAGATTCCACCAAACTCAACCTTCTCAATGAACCCAGTTACATTAGTCAACACAAAAAGTCTGCGAGGACTGCCACAACAAAATATCATAGACTAGGTGGCTTAAAAACAGAAATGAATTTGATCAGTTTTAGAGGCAGAGAAGTTTCTGGTGAGAGCTCTCTTCCTGGCTTGCAGATGCCCACCTTCTCACTGAGTCCTCACATAGCAGAGAGAGGTCTTTGATGCTTCTTCCTCTTTTATAAGGATGCCAGTTCTATCAGATCAGAACTACTTTATAACCTCATTTGGCTTTAATCAGCTCCTTAAAGGCATTATCTCTAATATGGTAACATGGGGGGTTAGGGTTTTAACATATGACTTTCAGGGAGATGCAATTCAGTCCATAGCAAGGACCTCCTGACATGTGACAAAACTGTTTACAGACACAATTAGATAGAGAAAACCAGGCTAGAAAATGATTTTTCATTCCATGCCTAGGTCAGGACATTGCAATTTCAAAGGGAAATGAGAACTTTCAGGTCTTTATTAAATCTTGGTTGTTTGGCCACGACTAAGACCAAAGGAGCTAAAAAGCTTACTGAAAACTCAAAGTCTCCACCCTTAGTCCTAAGTGCCAGAAGTAGTTGATGCTGCCAATTCCTAGGGTGTTTTTTTTTTGGGGGGGCGGGGCGGGTAGGGAGTGTTCAAAATAATTCAACATAGCATGAAACTCAAAATATATTCTTTAAAAGCTGAGATACACCATGAATTGACATTCTAGACTCAACGGTAGCTGGCCTAAAATTAATCAACAGTATATTAGAGAATCCAGATAGTAGGAATAATACCGGAAAGTTAAGGTCAAGTAGAAAGAAAGGTTGCATCTGAAAACTACTTGTTAAGTTAGAATAGAGAGTCTGCTCTTAAAAAAAGAAATAGTTCTGACTTTTACTTTCAGGTCTGACATGTAAAGAGCTTGGAAGTACTCATTTCTGTCCTCACAACAAGAAAAGACCTGTTCTCAAACTAAAAATCAACAATTCTTCTTATACTTCAGCAGAGAATTGAGGTCACAGGGCAAACTCCCGCTCCCTAAACTGGAGAGACAAACAGGCAGATACAAAGAATCACAGCTTACTAGGAACAAAGCCCAGGAGTGGAAGCCCACAGCTGGAAGCAGAATGGTTGGAGAACGTTATGCTGTAATTGATGAATTGCTGGAGGCTCAATGTAGACTAACTAGACAATTAAAAACTCCAATGCAGCCCATTCTTAGCAACTCCCCCACTTCCTAAATTTTACCTTTAGGAGACTTACCAAGTTCTCACTATGAAAATGAGAGAAAAATCCCCTCATTCTCTAAGGAGAGGGAAGGGAAAAGTAACACTTTTTAAATACTCCCAGAGTTCTCTGTTCCTAAGAAGGCTTGCCCTCAAGGGAAACTTTTTTACTAAGCCTAATCAACTGGGTTTTACCAAAGCCTAACCAATATCTGGGAAGGGACATATCTAACTCAGCTCTCTTTAGCCTTCTGTATGGTAAAAGGGAACTACCCAATTCAGGCTAACTAAAAGACTGGGAACTAATCATAGAACTATAGAATCTCTCCCCCACCCCACAACTTTACCACTACCTCAATAGGGCTCATGTATAATAACAGGAGATTACAGAGAAAGGAACAGGATGCCTCAGACCCTAAATAGGAGTTGCTAGGAAAACCCAAAGACAATAGGGAAGGGAAAACAAGGACACTAGAGGAACTTCTAGCCTCTGACATCACAAATTATAACAGTAAACACAGCCTAAGTCCTAGCCAGAAAAACTTCACACTAAAGACCTAACTATCCTATATATCACGTTTGGCTTTCAATAACAACAACAACAAAATTACAAGGCATACTAAAAGACTAAAAGCAAAGTCTGAATGGACAAAGCAAGCATCAGAACCTGACTCAGATATGGCAGAGATTTTGGAATTAACAAACTGGAAATTTAAAATAACTATAATTAATATGTTAAGGGATATAATGGGGAAAAGTGGACAAAATGCAAGAAAAGATAGGTAATAGATGGACTCTAAGAAAGAATCAAAATAAAATACTAGAAATCAAAAACACCAAAATAGAAATGAAAAATATCTTCGATAGATTCATTCATAGACTGTACATAGCCAAGAAAAGAATCAATAAGCATGAAGATATATCAATAGAAACTTCCAAAACTAAAATATAAAGAGACCAAAAAACTTAGCAGACTATCCAAGAACTGTGGAACAATTACAAAAGGTATAACATACATGTAATAGCAATACTGTTTCAGGAAACGACACCCAACGGAGGAATTTGGACGCTCAGACAACTTTGTTAGAGGAAGGAGAATTTATTAGCCAGCAGAGCATGTGGGACTTAACTGCACCAAAGCATGACCTCTCCTTGGTTAGATTTATTACAGTTTATATATTTGTGCAGATTCCATGCAAGGAGCATGTGATTCCTTTATTTGAGGTTTTATGTGTGTCTCATGACTCAGGATGGGAAGGAGGTGTTTCTGGTGGGGAGCTGCAAGGGGGAGGAATTTCTAGACCACTGATCTTATCTATTTACAGGTCGTTTGTCTTGTAGAACCTAGGACCTTAGTGTTATCAGCACTGTTTTAGGATTCTCAAACAGAGAGACGGGACACCGAGGCTATAAGCAGGAAGCAGCACTTATTAATGCCAGCACCTGCTCAGCAAATTCCTATCCAAAGGCTTAGCCCCAATTGTAGCATAACAGGCAGTTTTATACAGTCTTGTTATTCCTACACGCTACAGAAATAAGGGAGAACATTAGTTGGATGGTAAGCCATGAATCAACAGATGTGAGCTGGAGAGTCCTTGAGGTGGGAGAGGTAGCTATTGGAAAACATGTTAGCTAGAAAGTCCTGGAGGGTGGGGAGAGGGCAGTCAAGAATCAACTTTAACCAGCTGAGTCAGTCATTTCTGCAAGCCCTTTCCTTTCCATTTTTCAGATGCCTCCTCTTCTCTCTTAAATACTAGAAGGAAAGAAAAGAAAGGGACAGAAAAATTATTTGAAGTTTTAATGGCTGAGAATTTTCCAAAATTAAAGCAGACACCAAAACACAGGCCCAGGAGGCTCAGAGGACAATAAGCTGGATAAATACCAAAACAAAACAAAACAAAACAAAACAAAACCCACCCTCATATTTAGATATGTCATATTCAAACTGCAGTAAATTAAAGACCAAGAGAAATCTTAGAAGAAGCTAGAGAAAAATTTCATTATCTACAGAGGAACATAGATAAAAATTAAATCGGACTCTTTTTTCAGAAGCCATGCAAGAAAGAAGTGAAGTGAAATATTTAAAGTACCGAAAGAACAAATCAAAAACCTAGAATTCTATATCTAGCAAAAATCTTTCCAAACTGAAGGAAAAATAAAGACTTTCCCAGACAAACAAAATTGAGGAAATTTGTCACCAGTTGACCTGCCTGAAAGAATGTTAAAGGTTCTTCAGGAAGAAGGAAAATGATATAGATCAGATACTTAGATCTACATAAAGAACAAAAGAATGTCAAAGAAGGAATAAATTAAAGTAAAATAAAGTCTTTTATTTTTATTATTCTTAATTGATCTAACAGGTAACAACTTGTTCAAAGTAATAATAGCAATAATGTGTTCAGTGACCGTGGCTTATGTATAAGTGAAATGAATGACAGCCATGTAATAAGGGATAGAAAGAGAAATTGGGACTACTCTACTGTAATGTACATGCACTACCTGTGAAACTACTCTACTGTAATGTACATGCACTACCTGTATAGTGTTATTCAATAGTGGAATTGGATTAGTTGTAAATGTATATTGCAAACTCTAAGACAACCCCTAATTTTTAAATATAATTAATATTCTAAGACAAGAGAGAAAATGAAATAATGTAAAATGCTCAATTAAAACAAGAGAAGGTATAAAAAGAATGGAAAACAAAAAAAGAAATAATCGAAAGAGACTGTGAGAGGAGATTAAAAATAACTGGGTGTTGTCTACAAGAAACCCACTCTAAATATAAAAACAGATGAATTTAAGGTGAAAAGATGGAGAAAGATATAACAGGCAAATGCTAATCAAAAGAAAGCTGGAGAGCT
This sequence comes from Pteropus vampyrus, assembly GCF_000151845.1. NCBI lineage: Eukaryota > Metazoa > Chordata > Mammalia > Chiroptera > Pteropodidae > Pteropus > Pteropus vampyrus. Next base: position 14,955 of record NW_011889132.1, on the reverse strand, counting down.
ATATTAATTTTAGAGGTAAAAATAGACCGCATTCTGGGCCATAAAATATACCTTAACACATTTAGAAGAGTAGACATCCTAAAAAATATGCTCTCAGACCACAATGGAATTAAAATAAAAATCAATAATAGCAAGATAGCTGAGAAATCTCAATATATTTGGAGATTAAACAATGTAATTCTAAATAACACGTAGATCAAATGATAACTCTCAAGAGGAATTTTTAAATATTTTAACTAAATGAAAATGCAAATAAAACCTATCAAAATTAGTGGGATGCCACAAAACCAGTCCTTAGAGGAAATTTTATAACATTGAGTGCATATATTGGAAAGGAAGAATGATGTAAAATTAATAATGTAAGCTTCCACTTTAGAAAACTAGAAAAAAGAGCAAATTCAATCCAAAGTAAGCAGAAGAAAAGAAATAATAAAAATCAAAGCAGAAATCATTGAAATTGAAATAAGGAATAGAAAAAAATAATGAAAACAAAAGCTGATACTTTGGGATCAGAACATCAAGTCAGGCTAACCAAGAAAAAAAAAAGAAACAAAAATTATTAATATCAGAAATGAAAGAGGGGCTATCACTATTTGTCCCATAGACATTAAAAGGATAATAAAATAATATTCTGAAGAACTCTATCCCCACAAATTTGATAACTAAAATGAAATGGACCAATTCTTTGAAAGACACTATCAAACTCACACAAGGAGAAATAGATAATCTGATTAGGCCTACAACTATTAAAGAAATTGAAATTAATAATTAATAACCTTCTAAAATAAAGCAGCAGGCCCAAATTGTTTCACTAGTGAATTTTGCCAAACATCTAAAAATAAAAATGATACCAAATTTCTGCAATCCGTTTCAAAAAACTGGAGCAGAGTGAACACCTCCTAATGCATTCTGTGAGGCCAGCATTATCCTAATATCAAAACAAAGGAAAGATATTATAAGAAAGGAAACTGCCAGTCAATGTCTCTCATGAATGTAGATGCAAACTCCTCAGCAAAATATTACCAAATCGAATCCAACAATGAGTAAAAAGGATTTTATATCACAGCCAAATGTGATTTATTCTAGGTATGCAAGAGTAGTTCAAAATTTGAAAATCAATCAATGTAATTCATTATATCAATAGGCTAAAAAAGAAAAATCATATGATCATATTGATAGATGCAGAGAAAGCATTTGTCAAGATGCAACACCCATTCACAATAATATACCTCAGTCAACTAGGAATAGAGGGGAACTTTCTTCAACTTGATAAAGAACATCTACCAAAAAAAAAAAAAAAAAACTACAACTAACGTTCTTTTTTTTAAGTTTATTTTTCAATTATAGTTGACATACGATATTATATTAGCTTCAGTTGTACAACATAGTGACAACTAACAACCATTATTAATGGTGAGAAACTAGATACTTTCCTCCTAAGATTAGGAACAAGGCAAAGATGTTCCTTCTCATCAATCCTTATCAAAATTTACCAGAACCCCTACCTAATGCAATAAAACAAGACAAGAAAGGGAAATAAAATGTATACAGATAGGATAGGGAAGAAGGGAATAAAACTGTCTTTGTTTGCTAAGGACATGATTGTCTATGCAGAGAAAGGGAGGGAGGAAGGAAGAGAGGGATAAAAGGGAAGGATTTGTATAGGTCAGCATTGTACAATAAAATTTTCTATATTGATGGAAATGTTCTATATCTCTGCTGTCCAATATGAGAACTAAATATGACTATTGAACATTTGAAACGTGGATAGTGCAGCTAAAGAACTGAATTTTAATTTTCAATTTTGATTCATTTAAATTTAAATAGCCACATGTGGCTAATGACTACTGTATTGAACAGAACAGGTATATATAATTTTCTCAATTGAAAAAATTCAATGTTTTAAAAATATCCATTGAGTAAGTCATCATTGAGAGTCTACTACATTTCAAATATTAACTTTGAATATTCTGGGTAATAAAGAAGTAAAATCTGTACTCCTCTTAGATATTCATTTGAGGGAAAAAGAAAATGGGTATTGAGCAATTAAGTAACAACTGAAATGTAACCTATACTCATAACCACTTTCAACTGTCAGTATAAGGCTATAAAGAAAATTATAAGTATAGAAGTGAAAAGAGGTTAATAAATATATGAATTCTTTAAAAGGAATGGAAAAAAAATATTATATGTGACCTAAAATCTGCTTTTAGCTACCAAAAAATTCTAAATATTAATAGTGTCTCAGCAAGTTTTCAAGTAACATTTTGAGCCATTTTTATTTTATTTATAATGACACAAGTTGAACAGTTTTTGGCCTCTATTTTAATAAATGTCCACAACTAGCTAAAAAATGTTCATTACCAAAGTTTGAAAACTTGCCAGTTGAAAATGATCACCAAAGATTTTCATAGAGTTCTAGAATATCTATGGGCTTTTGATCAGTATGTTTGTATTTAAATGGAAAACACTTTTATCTTCTGAAGAAACCTTAATTTCCAATAGTTTAATACTTCTTAATGAAATGCTAATAAGACATCAGTGTGGTAATGGGGTAACAGTGCGGCTTCAAAATTGACTTCTTAGAATCGCTTGAGACTTCTTTTTTAAATCTAGATTACAAGACCCTCTTGATTCAGGGGTTTCGGTGGGCCTGGAAATCAGTATCCTCAATAAATTCCCCAAGTGATTTTTGTTACCAAGAGAGAATGGAACCAACTCACAACTTTTATTGTCCATTGCTTTCCAACAGCTAATGCTAAAGAACCTACCACTTCTCCAGTGCCCTGTCATTTTGCCCATTTCCAGTGTTCCCATTTCTCATCCCTCCAACACTTGCAAATCCCCTTGTCCCCAAAATCATTTCTGGAACTCTCTGCAGCATGATTGTGTACTCTAGACATGTGAATGGACTCTGAATTTAACAAAGATCTCCTTTAATCTAAATAGCACTTCAGTTAAAACAGAGCTCCCTTGGAGTTGGGGGAAAATGGCATAGATGAGAGAGGCTTTGTTCACCCCTCTTGCAATCACATTAAAGTTGTGACAGAAACACGGCACAAACAGCAAGCAGTCTCCTGTGGTCTAGATGAACAGAAGCCCTACAGCTAGGGAGAGAAATACTTAATCACCCTGCAACAGTAGAAGGCAGGAGGGGGCAAACACGCAAGGCTGAGAGGCTGAGTGAGACAGAGGCTGCAGCAGCGACAGCTGTAGACACCTCTTAAAGGAGCCATGTCCACAAGCAGACTTTCACGATGACACACCTGCTCTCTCTGAGCACCAGCACAAGGTCAGTTGATTGGGGGGCACCAGGGACTTACAGGGAGACACTGAGTTGTCAGATTGAGGGATGGAGGTGAGGCTCTCTCCTGCACAGAAGTGCCTGAGGAACAACTATCTGTTGTTCCTCTGTTGCGCCCTCCCCCATCCTAGTACACGGACACAGCACACAGCACCCGCCATAGCTGAGATATCATCAAACTGCATAACCGAGGTCATTCTGCCCAGAGGATTCCCAGAAACTCCGCCTCCCCCAAATGAAGGCACCACCCAAGCCACATCCAGGTATAGCCTCAGTAAGTCAGGTGCTCCCTGCTGAGCAGCGCCAAGATTCACACTGGTGGCAGCTGGCCTCCATTTCTGGTGTGGCTTTTTGAGGCAATTATAAGCACAGCATCTGTGGATTTCTTGATGAATCTTAACAGGTAGCCCCAGAGGGGCACAGGCTGGGGCTCAAATTCACCTGCAGCTGAACCCCTTTCAGGCTGTTCCACTGGACACCTACTACACAACGCCATGCTAATAAGACCAGGAGACTTAGAAGCTTTGATTAGTACATAGAAACAGACACAGAAAGGCAGCCAAAATGGGAAGACAAACGAGCAGAAACCATACGACAAAACAGAACAGAGATCCACGAGTAATGGAATCAAGCTATCTAACAGATGCAGAGTTCAAAACACTGGTTATAAAGATGCTCAATGAACTCAGGGGAAGTGTAGATGAACTCAGTGAAAACTTTAACACAGAGACAAAAAAAAAAAACTAATAATGGAAATGAAAATTATAAAAGGGAACCAGACAGAAATAAAGAATACATCTTCTGAGATGAAGACAATATTAGAGGGAATCAACAGAGTGAATAAAGAGGATCGAACCACTGATACAGAGGATGAGGAAGCCAAGAACACCCAATCAGAAGGGGTTTGCCTGCAGCATGAAAAAAGAAGCCAAGACTATAATAATAATTTAAGGAGCCTATGGGACACAATTAAATGTAAAAAATATCCATGTCATAGGGGTACCTGAAGGAAAACAAGATGTCAAAGAGCTATTTGAAGAAATAATAGTGGAAAACTTCCCTCACCTGGTGAAGGAAATAGATGTATGACCCCAGGAAGCTCAGAGAGTCCCCAAAAAAGATGAGTCCAAAGAGGCCCACACCAAGACACATCATAATAAAAATGCCAAAGGTTAAATACAAAGAGAGAATCTTAAAAGCAGCCAGAGAAAAGCAGTTAGTTACATACAAGGGAGCACCCATAAGACTGGCAGCTGATTTCTCAAAAGAAACTATGCATGACAGAAGGTCTTGGCACAAAATATTCAACGTGATGAAAACCCAAGATCTACAACCAAGAATACTTTATCCAGCAAAGCTATCATTTAGAGTCGAAGGACAGATAAAGAGCTTCCCAGACAAAAATAAGCTAAAGGAATTTATCAACACCAAGCCAGTATTCCAGGAAATGTTAGAGGGACTTCTTTAAGAAGAAAAAACATGTATCAAACACAGGAAAAAAGAATGATAATAACTACATTCCTATCAACAAGTATCTCAAATGGAAAAGAATTAAGTGCTCCAACAAAAGAGAGAGTGGCTGAATGGATAAGAAAACAAAAACCCTACATATATCGCCTACGAGAGACTCTCTTCAGATTAAAAGACACACAGAGATTAAAATGGAGGGGATGGAAGAAGATATTGCCTTGATGGACTTGGAGGGTATTGCGCTGAATGAAATAAGTCAAATAAAGAAAGACAAATATTGCATGATTTCACGTATATATGGAATCAAACAAAATCAACAACAACAACAAAAGCGGAAATAAACTCATAGATACAGAGAATATTTTGAGGGATACTAGATGGGAGGGGTTAGGGAGCACAGAGAGAATGGGCAAAGGGATTAAGAAGTACAAATGGATAGTTACATATAGACACGGAGATATAAAATGTAGCATAAGAAAAATAGTTAATAATGTAATAAATATGTGAGAGGAAGAGGGGTACTAGATTTAGTGGGGTGATCACTTTGTGATCTGTATAGATCTCTAATCATTATGCTGTACAACTGAAACTAATATATTATTATATGCTAACTATAATCGAAAAAACTCATTGAATTGTACAATGTAAATATGAGCAACTGTCTATCATATTTCAATAAAGCCAAAAAAACAGAGCTCTCTTAATTTCAATATCACCTATTTATTAATTTATATTGTAAATTAAATGGAAATGGAAATGAAAATTATAAAAGGGAACCAGACAGAAATAAAGAATACATCTTCTGAGATGAAGACAATATTAGAGGGAATCAACAGAGTGAATAAAGAGGATCAAACCACTGATATAGAGGATGAGGAAGCCAAGAACACCCAATCAGAAGGGGTTTGTTGTGTCTTTTGTTGATTGCTTGAAATTTTTCTGAATTTTGAATACTTGGTGTTTTTTGTCATCAAGGAAAAATTATTTTCATGGCTCTTAGTGTAGACTCCATTTTGTTCTCCAAATAGCTTACCTATGTGTTCATCTTCAGTCAGGAACTGAAAGCCAGGCATGTCTCATTTCTACCAATTTGGATTTGGATACATATTTGATGTAATCCAGAACTTAAAACCCTCATCTCTCTAGATCACAGACACTTGATCTAGACCTCTAGTTTTCAGTCACAAATGTCATATCAAATCCAACTCTAAATAAATATCTAACAAATGTAGGCCACTTAGTCATTGTGTAATTAAGAGATGTTGAAGTCTGTAGAAAAATTACACTCTGCATTAGGTGTTCTCTGTCAATCACTGACAAAGCCTGAAGTTCAAATCCTGATGATGGATTTTTGTTTCTTTTATTCTTGCTCTTTGAATATTTTATGCAATTTTTAAGCTATTTTCTCCCTAGGGTTCTTTTTTAAAAGAAAAATTACTATCAACAGCTTAAGCAAAGCCCTGCAGTATTCAAGCATATAATCATTGGATGAAGAAAAGTAGGGAGGAATAATTTAAGGAGCAGCATTCTTTTCTTGGGGCTGAATTTCTTTACCCATCTGCAAACTGAAAAGAAGTAACTAGGTGGTAGGATTCTGCCATTGTTCACTAGGTGATTCGTGTATGCCAAGCTGAGATTTTTTTTTTCAGTCTTCCAAAATTGCCTAATGACAAGTAAAAAAATAGTTTGATAACAGCAGATGTTTCTGAGTAGTAGAGATTTATATTGTTATTGTTTGGTTTTCTTTGTGATTTTCTTATTTTCTTGCATCTCTACAACGATCATTTTAAACATTAAACATTAATATTTTTGAATAGCCTTTTGTAATGAAAAGGAAAAATTCATTAGAAGAAACATAAGAATGAGTCTCTAAAACAAAACTGGCACTTTGAAAAATGATTATCTACTTAACCATCAACTTAGATGTTTTTATTTTGTTGTGGATTTCTTGCTCTATAATGAAAGAATGGTATGTTGTAGCACTTTGGTAAAAAACTTGGAGTTGTCTCTCGATATCAATGGCTACTCTAAAGATATGTTTTCAATGCAACAGATTAGAAAAGTCACAAAGCCCTGCTCCAATTCCCTGATGAATGATTTTATGATATTTTAAAATCATACGCATATGAAATTATCATAGAAGGAAATATTAAAACACTGAAATTCCATTGGAGAGGTATTGCTAAAATATGTGCCAGAGTCACAGGTTTCAGAAATGATTATATTTAATATCTTTATTAATTAGCCAGTAGATGATTGAAACACTATATTACTGACATTCATGAGTTTTGTTCCACTGGAAGATGAAGACACTAATAAATACTAAAATTACCCAAGAGATGCAATAAATATAGCTCCAACTATACTACTCATATGCTGTTTTTTTAAATGTCATTTATCTTGAACCACCATCTCACTTCTCTTTTATTTTAAAATGCTTTGAAATACAGCATTTAAGAAAGTAACTTGATCAAATTGATTGACTTCTAATTGTCTATATACCTTAAATCCAAATCACAAGATAAAGGCTGGGTTTGTGTTATAGCTTTGCCTAAGAAATTGCTTTAGTTTTAAATTTTATTTGAACTGTAAAGAGGAAAAGGGTGTGTGTTTTCAACTAAGATGGACTTCTACAGGCATCTCTGGGTCATTGCTCTGAGCCCCTGTCTCCATTCCTGGCCTTTGTCTTCACCAGTTAAATCTACTATGTATGTCCTCTGTAGGAATGTGGCTTGCTCCAGTTTCTGTATGAATCATTATAAGAATAGCAGAAAGAATATCAATAAGCTCAACATCCAAAGGAGCCTAGGATTAGGTTCTTCAAAAACTGCAATATCATGTACCACTTGGAGGAATTGTAGGTACTTGTGTAGCTTCAACATTACCACATTCTTTCTTCTCTTCCACTATGTAAAGCCAGTTTATAAGATGGAATTTCTCCCCTATGGTTTCCAAACACTCTCATTCTCCACTGAGGCTGAACACCTACCTTTTACTCACACTTTTCTGATTAGATCTCCTACAGCTGGCTGGCTCTAGTCTATTTTCCCCCCGTGGAGGTTTGGAGACTCAGAAAATATGCATCTACTTTCCTTTCAGTAGCCCTAATACGATACTGTTCTCTGGGATATTTAGGGTGATCTATATTTAGCATGACTCTTAGATTGTGTCTCTCAGTGATCAAGCATATCAAGCAAGTTTGGGATGTGGCTGAGTACTATTGACTCTACACTGAAACTTTGGAAAAGTACCTGAAGAGGTGATATTTCATGTCACTTCTTAAAGAGATGCCATTGTACTTTAGATATCATCTTTATAGGCGATAAAGGTGACATTTTGTTTTGAAAATGTTCCTGGCCTGTATTCTTGTCCTCTCCAAGGGCCACCATACTTTCACCAAAAACATTTGGAAAAACGTAAGCTGAGAATCTGCCAGGAACATTATAAAAACCATCTCCCAAATGTTCTGTGTTGAAGTCTTGAGATTCAATGTGGAAAAAAATGAGAGAAAGGCATGCTTTCCATACGTATTTCTTCAAATACGTTAAGAAAATTCATCATATTATATTATCCCTCTTGGGGCTTCTCAATACATATTGGCATAGCGAAGGCTCTAGGAATCTTGCAGTGAAACAAAATGGGAAAGTAAAATCTATTTAACTCTGTTTAAGCCAGCTTACTTCAAAATAATTAGAAAATTTTAATAGCACCTAATATCATCTCGCAAGTTCTAGTTTTTGGAAATGTTGATGTAAACACCACTCCAAAACTGATTAGGAGGTATACTCAATTCCCTGTAACAAAATGTTTCAACCAGACATGCAGGCATAGTCTTCTGTCCCACCCTTCATTGCTGTCACTTCCTCCACAATAGGTCCCTTGCAGGCCTTCAAACTTGCTTTTCTCTGAGTACCATGATTTCTCTGAGTACCTCCCATATGAACTAAGAATAATATAACTCCAGAAGACAGGAACATCAGAGTCCTGCTCCACCCCTTCTGTGAGACCTGGGAAACCCAGGCAGAAGCTGAAGCTGAGGCCCCTCACTTTCCCCTCAGGTAGGTTTGCCAAGTTTTATATATATATATATTATATATATATATTATATATATTATATATATATTATATATATATATGACTATACAGCACAAACAGGTGCTGTATATTCTTCATCCCATGTTACTTTCTCTTCAGGTGACTTGAAAAAGTGAGGTCCTTTGTCTGAAGGGACTGTCCTCATTTCAACAGAGAAAGGAATTCCATACTCCGCCAGGAGTCAAGGTAAGAAATCAGAAAGATGGGTGAGGAGACCACCCACCCAGAAGAGAAGGTACCCGTAGAGTCAAATTCCTTCTGTCACACAGAGATGGCCATATGAAATGCTCCCTCACTTCCTCATATAAGTCTCAGAGAGGTGAAGGACTTGGTCTAAAGGGAGATGGCCTCAGGTCAGCAAAGTGAGTGTCTTAGGAGCTTCCAGGAATCATGGCAGGGACCCTGAGTGAAAACTGAGGGGACCACCCACCTTAAAACAGAGGGGACCCCACAAAGTCCAATTCTTCCTGCCTTACTGTGAGCTCTGGGAAGTCTCCAACTGGGTTGGCTAGCTGTACTGAGAAATACCTTCTCAGTTCCTTCTTCGAGTGCTTATGTGAAAAGCAGGACAGGAGACCTGTGAGGACTTAGAGCACTGCTCTTAGGAAAAATCTGGTGCAGTTGGCCTTTGTCAAAACTAAGGAAGTTGAGTTTACCAGCTGAGGCCACTCACATCCTGCTTCTCTTCCTTAGCCCATGGTGTCCTATCACCATGCCTCCTATTTACACTCCTGCCTACTGATACCAAGAGTCATCATGCCTCAGTGTTAGAAGTATCAGTGCTGCACACATGAGCAACACTTGCAGGCCACAAAGAGACCCAAAGCCAGGAGTCTCCATAGTCACTTCATCAAACATATCAGATGAGGACTCCAGTGTTCACAAGAGGAAGAAAGTCAAAGAATCCTGTAGTTTTTCCAAATAGCCTCTAGACTAGAAAGTGGCTTCATTAGTGAATTCCCTTGTGCTCAGCTATCAAATTAAAGAGTACATCACAAAGTCAGACATGGTGAAAAATGTCATAAAGAGGATAAGGAACACTTCCTGAGATCCTCAGGAGAGCCTCTGAGCATATGGAGCTGCTCTTTGAGTTGACGTAAAGGAATTGGACCATTCCTATGCCCTTGTCAGAAAACTGGACCTCACCTAAGATGAGAGGCTGAATTATGAAAAGGGCATGCACAAGACCAGTCCTCTGCTCACTGTACTGGGCTTGATATTAATGAAGGGCAACTGTATCACTGAGGAGATAGTCTGGAATGAACAGATATAATGATTGTAAATTCTGGGAAGAGGCATGTCATCTTTTTGGATCCTATGAAGCTCATTATCAGAAATTTGGTGCAACTAAAATACTTGGAGCACCGCAAGGTGCTGGGCAGTGATCCTCTGTGCTTCGAGTTCCTGCGGGGCCCGAGAGCCCATGCTGAGACCAGCGAGATGACAATCCTGGAGTTTTTGTCCAGCATTAATGATACCATCCCCAATGCCTTCCAAACCCTATTATGAAGAGGCTTTGAGAATGAGGAAGAAAAAGCCCGGGTCACTGCTGCAACCAAGGCTAGTGCTACTTCTAAGGCCAGAGCATGCTCCAGGGCCACGTCCAGAAGTTCCTCCCACACTCAATGAGGCCTAATTCAGATTCTTCACTTTGTGTTCAAAGTGGGTAGTCAGTGTCAGTAGTAGTAAAAGGTTGGGGTAAGAATAAAGAGTAGAAAGAGTATGTCTCTTTTGTGTTCCTGCTCTATATGGGTAACTTATAGATTTTATTTATTTATTAATTTATTTATTTATTGGTATTTATCAAATGTTGTTCATTTTAATGGAAAATTTATTAAGCTTTAGAATCTAAGTTTTTGAATAATATGAGTCCCACATTTATTTCTTTTTATCGGGTTTGAGAATAAGAGTTTTGGTATTGAGTAAACAAATTGCACATCATTGAATTATGTTTTCTGTGATCCACACACAATAACTTAGCATTGGAACTGTATTTTCTTGTAAATGTGAAAGAACTCTACATTAAAATGTTTGTGATCATGCAAAAAAAGAAAAAAATAAAAAGATAAGAGGTTGTCAGTTCTTGGTTTGCCTTACACCTTTTAGTCTTTGTTTTTGTAAAATTAAAAAAATGTATACCTGGATTTTCTTTGCTTATTCAAGAATATAGAATAAATTGTAATAATTTAGACTATGTATTCACTGGCTTTTTAATCCCCCAAAATACTAGTGAAATATCTGCTCTTCAGAAGGCTCCATGCTAGTACTTGGGATGGAAAAAATAAAAGACCAAGCCATCGCCCGTAGAATTGTAGTGGTTAGAAGCAGCTATCATATAAAAAGAAGGTAAGATTATCTCAGACATAAAGGACAGGCAGAAAAGGAAGATGAGGAAGAGGGGGGATTCCAGATTCGAGTTTCAAGTGTAAATGCCCTGAAGCAAGGCAGCGTTGGGCCTTGGGAAACTGCAAGTCCCTTGATGGGAGGGAATTCTAAGTTAGCTGCATGGTGGGCTAGATTAGGCTGTGATAATGGTGAGTAGGAACCAGATCCTCAAATAGTGGGCTTCATAGTCAAGAATCTAAGCCTGAAATGAGTATCTGCCCTTAACAGTTATATTGGGATTGTGGGTAAACTAGAGAGACTCTCCTCCTGGGCGAGGGATCCAATGTGTCCTGTGCTCTAGTCCCAGTGCAGGTGAACACAGTGTGCAAATTAGATGTTTTATCCAAACCATCTTCAGGGAGTTTCTGAGATACAAGTGTGTCTCTCTTGAACTGAGAAGTTAAAAAGCCGTTGGGTACTCCTTGCACTAAGCTTGGAGGGTCAGAGCCCATTCCATCAAAAGGGCATTCAAATTAAGTTATCATGTATGTAATTTGACTAACTCTAAATAAGTCCTAGAATTTTGGTGCTGGTTAAATTTATGAAAACAACAGTGGTTTACATGTCAGGGCCACAGAGAGGGAGGGAAGTTGTCAATTCTTGACACAAGTTTAAGGAGCTTTGTGTTGCATTTAGTGGGAGAACTATACTTTATACTCATATTGAAAAATTTATCACATAATAGGGAAATATTACTTAGTTTTCCTTGCTAATCGGGTACATATTTGCTGACTTCTGCTGGATTAAAACAAACAATCCCAGCATGGTGAGTGGCATCATTGGGGTTCAAATTAATCATAGTGATAAATGCCATGTTGAAGTCTCAATATAGGTCAGGCACTTAACAGATAACCACATTCTGCCAGCCCTACCAGAAAGAGCTTATCATACCCACTTAACAGATGCAGACCCTGATGCTCACAAAGTTTAGTAATGTGCCCAAATTCACATGGTTATTAACGGACAGGACTGAAACTAGCCCTTTGGTCTCAATTAGTCTAGAACCAAAACTGTTCCAGCTCTCCTAGCCTGAGGCCCAACTTGTGTTTCTTAATTTAATTCTCCCATTTCTTCTTAAAAAGCTATGTCAGGCAATAAAAAGAAAGAATCTATGCTCATA
>NW_011889132.1:0-2531 GCF_000151845.1 Pteropus vampyrus | reverse complement strand
AGAGACTCTCCTCCTGGGCGAGGGATCCAATGTGTCCTGTGCTCTAGTCCCAGTGCAGGTGAACACAGTGTGCAAATTAGATGTTTTATCCAAACCATCTTCAGGGAGTTTCTGAGATACAAGTGTGTCTCTCTTGAACTGAGAAGTTAAAAAGCCGTTGGGTACTCCTTGCACTAAGCTTGGAGGGTCAGAGCCCATTCCATCAAAAGGGCATTCAAATTAAGTTATCATGTATGTAATTTGACTAACTCTAAATAAGTCCTAGAATTTTGGTGCTGGTTAAATTTATGAAAACAACAGTGGTTTACATGTCAGGGCCACAGAGAGGGAGGGAAGTTGTCAATTCTTGACACAAGTTTAAGGAGCTTTGTGTTGCATTTAGTGGGAGAACTATACTTTATACTCATATTGAAAAATTTATCACATAATAGGGAAATATTACTTAGTTTTCCTTGCTAATCGGGTACATATTTGCTGACTTCTGCTGGATTAAAACAAACAATCCCAGCATGGTGAGTGGCATCATTGGGGTTCAAATTAATCATAGTGATAAATGCCATGTTGAAGTCTCAATATAGGTCAGGCACTTAACAGATAACCACATTCTGCCAGCCCTACCAGAAAGAGCTTATCATACCCACTTAACAGATGCAGACCCTGATGCTCACAAAGTTTAGTAATGTGCCCAAATTCACATGGTTATTAACGGACAGGACTGAAACTAGCCCTTTGGTCTCAATTAGTCTAGAACCAAAACTGTTCCAGCTCTCCTAGCCTGAGGCCCAACTTGTGTTTCTTAATTTAATTCTCCCATTTCTTCTTAAAAAGCTATGTCAGGCAATAAAAAGAAAGAATCTATGCTCATAGTACTGGATTGGACTGCATTCCCAGAGCAATATGAATATGAAAATAAATGAAAAGTATGAATAAAGAAAAGAAAGCTAATACATTGTGACAGTATGATCATCTACACATGCAATGTCAGATAACCTCAAAAGATCAGGGTCTCACAAAATCATCCCAGGCATCCCCTTCCCTGTAGAATATAAATCTATCAGCATAGACTACTTGAGATATAAATTTGGCTTGTGAAGAGAAGGAAAATATCAGCATATTTTTTCCCCTGTCAAGTCTTTCACCTGTCCTGGGACTCCTGTCTTGTGCTTCAGCTTTCCCATCTCACATCACTCCTAGAACTGGGATCAAGGTTTGCAGAAAGGAAACTGTTCAGGAATTTGCAGGGATGTGGCATTTCCCAGGAAGCCTTTAATTCAAGAGGCAGGGACAAGAGGAGGACCCCAATGTTAGAGAGCTAGAGGGACCAACACCCTAGAATATAAGGGATCACACACAAACAGGCTTTCACCTGCTTTCAGACTTAGAGGACACCAGACAGAGCTGTCATGCTGAGCATGCCCTCACTTATTCTTCAGGACTTTCAGGGACTTAAGAGCCCTGGCCTAAGAAGGACAAGCTTGGGTCCGTAGAAGGAAGACTCTCAGCCTTGGATAGATATGAAAGTGAAGACCCTGAATGAGGAATGATGGAAAAACTCAGATAAAACACTGGGGTTCCATAAAGGCTAGCTCGGGCAATCAACCCTGATCTGAAACAGTCCTGGATGGATGTGGCTCATCCTGACTTCCAGTTTGGAGGTACCCAGAAGGTGAGTACATTGATTTGATGGGAGCAGCCTCAGGTTAGCAGAGAGTGGAGTCCCAAGACTTGACAGGAGTCAAGGTGAGGACTCTAAATAAAAATGAGGGAATTACTAACCTCAAGACAGGGTAACTCCACAAGTTTCCTTGATATTGTTGGCCATAAGATGCCCAGGACAGAGTTGTGAGGTGGCAGAATCCCTTTAATCTCCCCAAAGTGTCTCATGGAGGTGAAGAACTTGGACTAATGGAGACAGCCCCAGATATGCAGAGAGAGAAAACCTAGGCCTTAACAAAAGTCATGTTAAAGACCCTAAATGTTATGATGGGACTCCCACCAGCAAAGGGAATCAAACAGAGCACCAACCCTGGTAGGCTGCAGAAGAGCTATCACCAATCACACCTGAGTGGTCTGAGGGAGGGAAGCCCCTAGGTCTAAAAGAAGCAGCAGTTGTGCAGAAAGAGGAGTCTTGGCCTTTATGGAAGTTAAGATAAGGACAGGACCCTGAGTGCTGAAAAGAACTCTCCCTAAAATAGAAGCCTCACAGAATCTCTCCCACTTGTCAGGCTTAAGAGGCCCAAGAATGAGTAACCATGTATTGCTTAACCAGGAATGCACTTCAGGGAGTCAAAAAGTTTAGGGCTTTATTTGGAGGATGGCAGACTCTGGTCACTAGTGGGAAGAGTGCTAGACTGTAATAGATACAAAGTGAGGACCTTGAGTATATACATAGGACCATTGATTACTGCACAATGGATCCGACAGAGCCCCACCTCACTGTCAGCCCACAGAGACCCCAAAATCTGTGGCCAGATAGGACACACTGACTTCCGCTTATGAGAACAGAACGTTTACAATGGAACGCAGACGAC
>NW_011889131.1:1055842-1059377 GCF_000151845.1 Pteropus vampyrus | reverse complement strand
TTTAAGATTAAGAGGCATACTCGGTAAACTAATGAAAGCCTATTGTAAATGACAGGATTTGTCAATGAGGCAGTTCAGATTCTGATTGATGGGCAATCAATCAATGAAACAGATTCACCTGCACAGTTGGAAATGGAGGATGAAGATACAATTGACATGTTCCAGCAGCAGACAGATGATGTCTACCAAAAGGGGAACCTGGTATATCACTCCAGAACTTAGTTCCTCCAGACCAAGAAGACATTCTCAGCTAGAAAATCTGTTTGGTTGTACCACGTCCTGACTACTATAGTGTAATTCTTTCATTTTTCTCCTTCCTCATTCTTTTTTTTTTTTTTGTATTTAAAGTAACTGATGCATGTACACAAGCACAGACATTTTTTAAAACTAAATGGCCAATGGTATATTTTGATTGACATCACGTGGAGATGTGATGGGGAAAAATATGGGTTCTGTGAAAATACCCTTTCTCCATGGCATGTTCATTCAGCTCTTACATTTATACTCCAGTAAGTTATTTTGCTCTCACTGTTTAATAAAAACGAACAAACAAAAAAACATAAAATTTTTGCATACTTGTTGGATTGGAAAATTTTAATGTTTTCCATTTAGTATTGTAAAACCAAGGACAATTTTATAACTTTTCCGTACATGACTATTATATGTAGGGCAATGTCTTTAAATAGGGAGAAATTACTCTAAAGGAAAAGAATCCTGGGGTGGCTCCATAGTGTAATGGTTAGCACATCTGCTTTGTAAGCAGAAGGTCCTGGGTTCACTCCTGAGGTGGATCCATGGACCATACCCTGGGTGCGCCCGGCCCCGGGTGTGTTGCCGTGAGCGTGTGGGAGGAGATGTCCCGCCTTCAGAGATCCAGTTCTTAAGGAGAAACGGCAACATCCATAGGTCAGGGGTAGAAGTTGGAGGGGAATTAAAGATGGGGGCGGGGGGGAGAATCCTAGGTTTCTCTTCAAGTTAAGCATTTTGTTTATTTAAACTTCTGGTTTAAAATGAAAAAAAGAAAAAGAAAAAAGAATGAGAATAGGTATTCAATTTTGCCAAATGACTTTTCAGCTTTCATTGAAACTACACGATGTTGTCTTATTTAGATTATTGATATTGGTACATTATTATTAATCAGAACAGCTTCACATTCTTGGATAAGCCCTTACTTTAGATTTTCCAAAGTACCCTCATATACATATATACTTCTGTCAAGTTTCATAAAAAGCCTGTGAGGAAGTGACTGTCTCGTGCAGGGGTAGCTGGTGATTGACTAGAAGGGACAAAAAGGGACTGGGGTCGGGGGGAAGATCTTTCTGTCTTGATTACATGATGATTACACATGAGGATACGGTTGTTGACGTTAAAATGGAGTCCTCAAAAAAGTGAGCAGTTTATTGAATGCAATTTATTCCTTGATGAACGAACAGCAGCCCAGAGATAATGAGTTTTGCAGCAGGAAAGTTTTTTTCTACCCATTTCCATAGGAAGGGACGTGCCTTAGTTCACGAAGCTGGCTGATGATACGTCATACTAGAATCCAGGACTCCTGATTGGGACCTAACAACTTTATCCACTGTATTGTACAAGAACAGGAAAAGCGACTTTATCCACTTTATTGTACAGAGACAGGAAAAGCTAGAGTCTCGAATGAGAAGAATAAGTACATAAAAATTGTTGCTGGTCCCTTTTTACTAAAAAACAAAAACAAAAACAAAAACAAAATGACCCTTAGGCCCTTGAGCCCTCGAGCCCTCGAGCCTTTTGAGCCGCTCTCCTTTTGCTCGGCTGTCTCCCTGTGTGGGAGTGTATTGTTGCTCTACGTTCTCTTCTAATAAAGCTATTCTCTCCTGCTGTATTTCAGTGTCTTACTCCATTCTTTGTTTGAGACATCAAGAGCCTGGACAACGCATCAAGAGGGGAACCCCCCTCTCCGGTAACGTCTTCTTAAACTGCTTTTCCGCTGTAATTCACTCTCTACCACCTGCTCCACCTCCTGCCTTGAGTATAGTTTCCCCAGGATAAGAACTCTCGATGACCCTCTTTTCTGGACGATTCATTTCCATCATTTGTTTTTGCCCACCTTGGCAGCCCTCGGAGACTTTCTCTTCTTTCCATTTTAATGCATCCTTTGATCTGATAATTCAAGTAACAAGTTTGTATCCTTCTAATAAAGCTATTCTTTTCTGCTGTTAAAAAAAAAATGACTTAGAAAATATAAACTTGTGTTCCTGGCTCACTTCATATTTCTATAAATAGCGATGTGCAGCACATTCCATACATACCTCATTTAATCCCCAGTACGGTCCCCTGAGATAGGTGAGGTTTTGCTTGTATTTCCGTTTAATTCTTGCTTAGCATCCGTCCGCACCTCACTTTGCCACAGTTGGGCGTGAAGCCAGAGATCTTGCCACCTCCAGGCCCTTGCTCTGTGCACAGGTGCAAATGTGGCAGCCTTGGGGCCTTACTCTCAGGATAAGTGCAGGTTCCCTCCTCTGGGAGGCCTGTTGTACCCCAGTTTGCCCCGCCGTCTGTCTCCTACCTCATACTGCTCTCTCTCTCCATGATGTTCGTCTCCCCTCCCAGGTGGGCTATCAGCCCTCCATTAGGGCAGAATTCTCTGTTGATCTTGAGTCCCTGCAGTGCCACAGGTGCAGGTGAGGCCCAGGCAGGGGATCCTGATGCTCTGCTGATGGGAAGCAGCTAAGGGTGGCAGAGCCCCAGGTCACCAGCAGGGAGGCGCTCATTAGGTCCCGCCGTGGGGTCTAGGCCTGATTGAGGCTCCTGTACCCTTTCTGAAGGGTGTCCCACCTCACCTGACTGTCTCTGTGGCTTTCTCCCACCTAAGCTTGAGGCAGTTCATTGATTACTTCCCAGGCATGGTACTATGTAAGTACTAGTACCCATTCATGAGGATGGTGGCCATGCTTGATTAAATCATTACCCATCGGCGATTGAACTCAATCTTCAGCCCCTTTCCTCTCCCTGGAAGTCCCTGTGTGGGGCTGAAATTTCCAACCCTCTAATCATACAACAGACTGAATGTTTGTGTCCTCCCGAAACTCATGTTGAAATCTTAACCCCCAATGTGATGGTATTAGGAGGTGAGGCCTTTGGGAGGTGATTAGAAACCAATAGCAGAAGGAAAAAATTGAAAAATCCACAAAAGCGGGGAAATAAAACAACTTTTAAACAATGGTTCAACGAAGAAACCAGACGGGAAATAAGAAAATATCTTGAGACAATGAAAAACGAAAACACAACATATTAACACCTATGGAATGCAATGAAGGCCGTGCTAGGAAGAAATTTATCGCTTTAAATGCTTACTTTAAAACAGAAAAAAGATTGCAAATCAACCACTTAAAATTTACACCTAAAGGAACTATAAAAAGAACAACAAATTGAACCCAAATCTAGCAAACGAAATGCAATAATAAAGAATAGAGCAGAGATGAACAAATAAGGGAAAAGAAAAATAATAGCAAAGTTCAATGAAACAGAGTTCATTCCTCAAAAAGATCAAACAGAA
>NW_011889131.1:1053585-1054827 GCF_000151845.1 Pteropus vampyrus | reverse complement strand
CAACTTTTAAACAATGGTTCAACGAAGAAACCAGACGGGAAATAAGAAAATATCTTGAGACAATGAAAAACGAAAACACAACATATTAACACCTACGGAATGCAATGAAGGCCATGCTAGGAAGAAATTTATCGCTTTAAATGCTTACTTTAAAACAGAAAAAAGGTTGCAAATCAACCACTTAAAATTTACACCTAAAGGAACTATAAAAAGAACAACAAATTGAACCCAAATCTAGCAAATGAAATGAAATAATAAAGAATAGAGCAGAGATGAACAAATAAGGGAAAAGAAAAATAGTAGCAAAGTTCAATGAAACAGAGTTCATTCCTCAAAAAGATCAAACAGAAATGGCAAACCTCCTAGATAAACCTTGAAAACTAAAGAAGATCCAATCGAATAACTACAATTAGAAATGAAAGAGGGTACATTATAAATAATTTTACAGAAATAAAAGATAAGGGAATACTATAAAATATTATATACCAACAAACTGGATAACATAGATGAAATGGAAAAAAATCCTAGGAAGGGAAAGAATCTGGAAGCCACTCATACCTCCTTGCTTTGTTCCCACAGATCCCCGTTGCTTCAAGTCATGACCACAGGGCAGGGCAGAGTTCACCAGCAACTAGCTGGCCCACAGGGATGGAAGGGCAGCCTCATGGACAAGTGGTGTCTGCCAGATCCATCCTGAGACTAATCTGCTACTCTTACCCACCCTCGTCTCCAAGTCCTTTTGGACACTGAAAGGAGCATGGCTTTTATTTTGTGAGTGAAGGATGTCTCTGCAAAGTTTTAGGCAGATAATTGATTGGGTCTTATTTGTATTTTCAGTTCACACTCTCAGATTGAAATGGGAACAAGACCAGAGCATGCGGAGGGCCCTCCAGGGCCTGTCTGTGAAGAGCAGCCCTCGGTGTTCTCCCTGGTGGGGTGTCTGTGTTCCATTTGGTTCTACGCACAGGAAAGGTAGCAGGAACCATGCCTGGCAGGTGGTTGACTGGGGATTTGCCTCGCACATATTTTCTTCTCCCCCCATTTGAGTGAGTTGGGAAATATCTTTTCCTGCACAAGAGCAGCTGGAGCTGGCAAGAGTAGCATCCAGGGATGCTGAAAATCCCTTTAAGAATTTGTATTATTTTTCTTACTGTGTGCATCATGGGAGAGGCTCCTGTGCCCTTCTGTTAGGGGGAGCCCATACTGTACCTCTGGGCTTGTCATGGTGTTAAGCCACGGAGA
>NW_011889131.1:1053220-1053535 GCF_000151845.1 Pteropus vampyrus | reverse complement strand
AATAATAAAGAATAGAGCAGAGATGAACAAATAAGGGAAAAGAAAAATAATAGCAAAGTTCAATGAAACAGAGTTCATTCCTCAAAAAGATCAAACAGAAATGGCAAACCTCCTAGATAAACCTTGAAAACTAAAGAAGACCCAATCGAATAACTAAAATTAGAAATGAAAGAGGGTACATTATAAATAATTTTACAGAAATAAAAGATAAGGGAATACTATAAAATATTATATACCAACAAACTGGATAGCCTAGATGAAATGGAAAAAAATCCTAGGAAGGGAAAGAATCTGGAAGCCACTCATACCTCCTTG
>NW_011889131.1:1051534-1053170 GCF_000151845.1 Pteropus vampyrus | reverse complement strand
CTCCTGTGCCCTTCTGTTAGGGGGAGCCCATACTGTACCTCTGGGCTTGTCATGGTGTTAAGCCACGGAGAGGGAAGAACCCAGTCCGGAACAAACACACAGACGCAACTATAAGCACAGGAAAAGCGTGGTCCTTTGCTATGATCCGGAGATGGGGTGGGTGGGCTTGAACGGGGCCAAGGGTAGATTAAGATGAACAGGGGACACGGGGACACTCGGAGGGAGTGGTTAGCACTTCCCCATAGGTTATATGTGGGGAGCGAGGACAAGGGGGACACGAAACATAAGTGCTCAGGGTAAATTGAGCCGCCGAGGGCAAGGTGTGTGCAGGGCTAGTGGTCCACTTCCTGGGACATCAGCATGCGGGTGGTACTTTACTCTAAGTCCTAAGTGGTCCCTGGGGAGGAGACAGCAGACACTGAAGAGGACAGAGAGCCCAACTAGGACATTCTGATGTCTGTCCAGGGAGATGGGTCAGCAAAAGGGCTGAGAAGGAAGGGCAGTATCACCCTTTCTTATTTATTTGTTTGTTTGTTTGTTTGTTTGTTTGTTTGTTTGTTTTTGTCTATTTGTAGTTCTCTTCTCTCTCAGGTAACACCAGCAACAGTCAGTAAGAAATACTGACTTGTGATTTTGTTACTGGAGAGTGGGGATCCTCTCCCGGTGCGTCGTCCAGGTTCTTGATGTCTTGAACAAAGAACTGAGCAAGACACCGAGATACAGCAGAAAAAGAAAAGCTTTATGAGAAGGGAAAGGACACTTACAGAAGTGGAAGCGGGCCCGAGCAAGAGAAGCCTGGCTCAAAAGCCCTGGTAACTAAGACTTTGGGGTTTTCATCCCTATTTGCCGTGGGTGGTGACTTTTCTTAGAGGACTTGGCTTTCTTGATTGACAACTAAGATGGACAGGACTCAGTGATTCATCATTTGCTTTCTGTGCATGTTCGTTCCCAGAATTCAGTCTGTTATAATGATATTAATGAACTTCTGGGCATATGCATCATATTATAATGATGGTATACTGAGGCTCAGGTGAGTTGAAGGTTTTGGGGGTCTTCATTACGCAGGGGCGAGTGACTGGCTTAAACTGGTACCTAATTCTCTGGCTCCTGGTTTCTTTGTGTGAGTTAAAAAAATGCCTTCTGGCTTGCTTAATTGTGGGTGGATTAGGGCAGACCCCTTCTAAAATATGATGACCTCGGTATCTTTGCAGGCAGACCCGAAATCCCCTAACTAACTTTTCTGCCTACTCTTTTCTAAGAGCCATGAACCCCCTTGTTTGTACGGATGTTGAGGGACAGGAAGTCTCTCCTTCCGTATCTGCTGCCTACTGAGAATGGCCGTAGTCCCTGCCTACAGGGGTTTCATGGAGCTCTTTCCTTTTCTGCCTCACGGGCTGGGGTCTTCGGTTTCCTGCTGAAATGTCACCTCAATGTGTGATCTAACTGCAGTTTCATCCTCTCCCAGAAATGTGATCTTCATCAACCAGCCTGGAATTTTCAGGTCGAGCATCAGTAATCTGTTCTGTGGGCCCTCTTCAACCTCCATAGAAAGAAGAGGCAATCTGCATAATAAAAACCTTTCCAGGTCTCTTCCCGCTACCCAAAGATGTCCCAGCGCCCAAATAATCCGCTCTTT
>NW_011889131.1:1050820-1051484 GCF_000151845.1 Pteropus vampyrus | reverse complement strand
GTGCTGAGAACCAGGTAGAGTGGTCCTGAGAGAGGCCCCCACCACCCCGTCACCAAGAACCATGGCCCCAGGGGGCAGGGGCTGGTCTCGTCTGACAAAGCTAGAGGATAGCTGAGGTAAGCGGAAGGTGAAGAGGTCACATGGACAAGTTGCAGCAGATCACACAGGACCCTGGACACCGGAAGGAGCGTGGCTTTTATTTTGTGAGTGAAGGATGTCTCTGCAAAGTTTTAGGCAAATAATTGATTGGGTCTTATTTGCATTTTCAGTTCACACTCTCAAATTGAAATGGGAACAAGACCCGAGCATGCGGAGGGCCCTCCAGGGCGTGTCTGTGAAGAGCAGCCCTCGGTGTTCTTCCTGGTGGGGTGTCTGTGTTCCATTTGGTTCTATGCACAGGAAAGGTAGCAGGAACCCTGCCTGGCAGGTGGTTGACTGGGGATTTTGCCTCGCACATATTTTCTTCTCCCCCCATTTGAGTGAGTTGGGAAAGCACAAGGGCAGCTGGAGCTGGCAAGAGTAGCATCCAGGGATGCTGAAAATCCCTTTAAGAATTTGTATTATTTTTGTTACTGTGTGCATCATGGGAGAGGCTCCTGTGCCCTTCTGTTAGGGGGAGCCCATACTGTACCTCTGGGCTTGTCATGGTGTTAAGCCACGGAGA
>NW_011889131.1:1042616-1048555 GCF_000151845.1 Pteropus vampyrus | reverse complement strand
TGATCTAACTGCAGTTTCATCCTCTCCCAGAAATGTGATCTTCATCAACCAGCCTGGAATTTTCAGGTCGAGCATCAGTAATCTGTTCTGTGGGCCCTCTTCAACCTCCATAGAAAGAAGAGGCAATCTGCATAATAAAAACCTTTCCAGGTCTCTTCCCGCTACCCAAAGATGTCCCAGCGCCCAAATAATCCGCTCTTTTCTTTTGTTAATAGCTCCCTTGCCCCACACTTCTTTCTATAAAAACCTTCCATTTTGGATAATCCCTCAGAGCATCTTTCTATCTGCTAGATGAAATGCTGGTCAATTCATGAATCACTTAATAAAGCCAATTAGATCTTCAAATGTACTTGGTTATGATTATTTTTTTTTTTTTAGCATTAGCATATATATTTTTTTAGCATATATTTTAACAAAAGCTGTAGGAGTTTGTCTTCTCTAAAACAGGAAGCACCTGGTGGCTCTGCTTTAGTCAGATAGGTTCAAATAAGATTTCTTTCCACTTCCTTTGTGGCAAATGTTTTCGGTTTAAGGAAATTTTTTATGCCGCCCCGTTGAGCTGTTAGTCCCTTCGACTCCTTCTCCATCTCTGTGGCACATCTCATCCTCTCTAGAGGGGTCTGGAGCCCAATTACAGCGTCGCGGGGAAGTGATTTCCCCACACCACCAAGCAAGCAGTTCTGCGATACTAGCTGGGTGTCCTACAATTCAACTCAATTCCGAAACTATCTACTCAGAGCATCAGATCCCAGAAGTCAAGGGCTCAGTCCCACAAGATTTCCCTCTGCTTCAGATGTCAATCACAAGTCCAGTTGTCACCTGTGCTTCTGACCCACCAGCTACAAATTGGAGGTTCCCATGACTCCCTCCTTGGGTTTCATTAACTTGCTACAGTGGCTCACAGAACTCAGAGAAATATTTTACTTACTGGATTACTGGATTATTGGTTTACCATAAAAGGCTAGAACTCAAGAACAGCCAGATGGAAGAGATGCAGAGGGCAAGGTAGGGGGCAAGGAATACGAACTTCTATGTCCTCTCTGGGTGCACCACTCTCCAGATCCTCCACACGGTGACCATCCCGCAAGCTCTCCGAAACCTCTCCTTTCGTTAGGTAGCTAGTCAGACATGAGCGACAGAGGAAACGAAGGAATAGGGGCCCAGCCTAGAGACCGTCCAAAGAACACCCCAATGGTAGCACATGCGCACTAGAATTCTGGGTATGCACATGCGCACTAGGCAAAGTTATATAGCTGCCAGGTTTCAGTTAAAATGACCTCACTTGCCAGATCACCTAGGAATGCCTTTGGAACCACTCCATGGTGGCCTAAATATAAGGCGGACTTCCCACTTCTGAGCTTTTGCCCTCTTGTTGTTGCTGTAGTTGTTATTACAGTGCTCTGGTGCAGCTCTCATTGCGGGGACCATGCGCCTCCTGGGGGCATACTTTGTCTTTTTCCATGTGCCTCCTTGGGGCATTCTTTGTCTTTCTAAAATATACTTCTAACAAAACCATGACATCTCAATGACCTGTGATTCTTTACTGCCCAGTCATTTGAGAAAGAACTGAGGGAAAATGCTAACTATTCATGTGTGTGTTGTTACCTCTCATCTCTCTCACCCCTACTGTTGAGGTGACATATATCGGCCCCAACTTTTGGGTTTTTTGTGGGGAGGAGCTAATGAGTTGCCGGGGGGGGGGGGGGGGGGGGGGGCAGGTAGAATGGACAGAGACACTGAAAATTTCCAACCCTCTAATTCCAAAGTTGGTTCCACTGGCAACCTGTTCCCATCCTTAGGTAGCCTCAGAGCTTTCTAAAATTCATTAACATAATAAGAGACCTTCAGGGCTCTCATCACATAGAAAATTCCTAGGGTTTTAGGAGCTCCGCGGGAGAAACTAGATGAAGACTAATTATATATTTATTATAAATCGCAATATCATGCTCTCCCTGATGAACGATGTAAAAGTTTTTCATTTTGGCAGCTGTACCTCTCCTCCATTCACCCTGATGATCCTGTAGGAGCTCTAGAATCTCTTTCATACAAATAACTTCCCAGAAGTTTTATCCTTCCCCAAACTTCCCCTGGAGTTGAATAAGACTACTTTTTTTTTTTTTTTTGTTCACAAGACACAGGCATTTGGGAAAGGGAAATTCCAATCCGATTCCTTAGTGACACTTAATGACATTTACAGAAATTGCTATTGTTCATCCCCCTACCCTTTTCTCCTTTGTCCAAAATGTTGTATAGACCCACGCCTTACAGTCTTTGATGAGAATTTTCATGCTTTTGTGAACTCCCCACGCACAAGTATCAAACTTTGATTTTCTCCTGTTAATCTGTCTCTGTTAATTTGATTTTTTGGCCCGGTTGGAGGACTTTGGAGGTTAGGCGGGAATTTTTTACTTTTTTTTTAGCCCCTGCAAAGTAGAATAAGTAAAAGTGTTCTGCTACATCCCGTCAACATTTTACAAGCAAGAATTTCTGAGTATTTGAAAAAATCAGAGTATATTCTCCAAACAGCCTCAGTGCACAGGAAAGAAGCTGCCAAAGGGGACCCTGTTTTGTTCTTTATCTAAATTCTAGCAAGAACGAAGCAAGTACTTGGAAGGACGAGGTGAGAGGCCGGAGTTGAGTGTTAACAGTGTAGACGCAGGAGGGAAGAGGAGGCCAGTTAGATGAGAGAGGGGATTGGGTTGTAGTTTTACGATTGTAACCATTTCTTTGCCTTCGCAATCTCATTCTCATTTTCATGCACGTAAAAATGCTTTGTTAACTAATGTGTAACTAACTTTAGAGAAACACCTTGCTTGAATAAGAATTCAGAACAGACTTCGAAGGAAGCCGACTTGGTTTCCAGACCTTCGCTTGGCCCGGTACCGGTTGTTTTTCAGAGCACGCTGTGGAGCACAGTCCCTGCCGACTCTCCCCCTCCTTACTCCTCTTCCGATTTCGTCCAGAGCCTGAGTCTCTGGGCTGAGAAATGAGCCAAGGCCGAGAAGACGAGATAGAGGTCCTTGGTCATCTGCTCCGCTTTAGGATGAAGCCCTGGAATTTCTCTCTTATCCCTTACTCAGCTCTCTCCCTATAATAACCCCCGCCTGCACTGACGTGGCGAGACGGCCTTTGGGACAGCAGTCTGCTGTCTTCTCAGGGTGCCCACTCTTGAATAAACCCACTTTTGTCCTACCAACCTCTCGTCGTTCCAGTATAGCTTACAAGCGGCAAGCAGCCGGACCTGAGTTCAGTAACAGGGTTGGGCTCCCATCATTAAAATGCAGCACCATCCTCCTGTATAGCACTACTCTCAGGTGTAATCCATGCAACTTCGTTTTCAGTCTGTACCTCCCACCAGCCCCGTGAGGACGGGAGAGTGGGTCTGTCTTGCCTGCTGAACACGGTAGTGGCGCGCTTATCCGAACTGCTCTGTAGTCTGTTAAATCAGACCTGCGGCCCAGCACACAGCAGCACCATTCCTGCTTCCGACTCCAGGCTTACTCCAGATGGCATTGTCTTTCAAAGGAGGAAGGCTTTATCATAAAGATTTTTTCATATTTAAAAATGTTTTGGTCTATAGCCATGCCACCCTAAACAAGCCCGATCCTGTCTGATCTCGGAAGCTAAGCAGGGTTGGGCCTGGTTAGTACTTGGATGGGAGACCACCTAAGAAGACCTGGTACTGTAGGTGTAAAAAATAAAAAATAAGGGATTGTAAGCTGACAAAGTCTTTGCAATCTGTGAGGTCAACCAAGGGTTGCCTCGCCTAAAAAAAAAAAAGTTAAAAATTTTTTACATAGTCGCTTTGGAAATATATTGATAATATTTTCACTGACATCATCACAGAGTTTTATTTCTTCATATATTGTGTCCTCAAATTCTCACAAAACCCTGCACTGCCACAATGTCCAGGCACAGAGCCCGTACTTTACATAAGGCCTGCCAAGTTCCTCTCACGAGACACAATGTCGCTTACCGAGAGGGGCATGGGCTTGAGACAGCATTGTGGAGGCCCTGGGACCATACATATCAGAGGCCAACCCAGATGCTGGCAGATGGCATGGAGAGTAGAGAAAGATGCTGGGGACTGTGAGGAGTGGGCTGGACAGGGTTTGGTAACTACTTGGTCCTGACACACTAGAGAGATGGGGCAGTTGAGGGTGATCTGGTGACAGGAAGTATGGCATTGCCTCAGTGAGCGATGACCCCGGATTGTGAAATCTGGACTCTGTTGCCATCGACAGACATTCAAAGAGACAAGAAGATAAATGATACATGAGGTTATTCATCTGCAAAATAGTGTTTGAACTCCATAATCATAGCCAAGCCACATTCTTTTCTGATGTTATCTAAGTTTGAACAAAAGAAAATAGCTGTTTAACATGCTCCAAAGATTCTAGAATGTAGAACTTTAAGTTTATAAAATTACAAGGGCACCACCCGTCCCCTTCCCCTCCAACCGCTGCCGCCCAGTCTCGCCCAGTTAGAACACTAGGCGTCCCTCCCTGGGCTCTCCTCCAAGCTTCCCACCACAGTCTCACTCGGGGCTCACCCGCCCTGCCCTGTAGGAAATCTTTTTACCTGCTAAAAAGAGTGAAGGAGATTTCAAAGGACATGTATGGAAAAATATTTGAGATATATTGTGAAGTGAAAAAGCAAGACCTTGAAGAACAAGTTAGAAGAGAGTGAAACTATTCTTTTCTGTATAGTTTATGGATACCCAGCATGCGCTGAGAAAATATTCTGGAACGATTAAGTTATGCTGGGAGTGAGGTTATGGGGACATAGTGTTTTAAATTGCCATGATCTGTATTATTAAATATGTTTATAATAAACATGTGTGCATTTGTAAACAGACTACTCCAGAATGAGAATATATGTGCTCAACCAGAGCCTGGCGTTATCCTCATCCTCCCAGGCACTTGCTCTTGGGGCCCAAAGGCACATCTCCCTAACCCAATAGGGGTGACCGGAGATCACGCCACAGTACATGCTGTGAACACGCAGAAGGCATCATCTTGATTTGCATGGTTTTCAGAATACTGGATTCCCAGAGGCATACACCGGATGTGGCTGATCAAGTTCAAACACTGCTGAGAGCAGAATGTTTCCGGCCTGGGGTTTGTGGGGACCTGACACACCTGTCTTTGTTTCTATAATTCTCCAGGCCAATTGTCCCGTGAACACTCAGAAGGCAGGACCTTGGTTTGCATGGTTTTCAGAATCCTGGATTCCCAGAGCCCTGGACTGGGTATAGATCTGTGTTTAGGGACTGGGGGAAGGGCCTGATCCACATGGGGACACAGGTCGGGGACACAGGTCTGGGGCGCAGGTCTGCTTCCAAAAAGGCTTAAAGGAAACTAACAGGAAAGAAAAATCCAGAAGGTTGAGTTCCTCAGGCTTGATGACAACAGAGGCAGTAGGGCAGAGATAACATTTAACTGGCATGAAAACCTGAGACCAAAAGATGGACGGGTCTCACTCACAAGCTGGTGATGTGGGGAGGGTGTGAAAGCCTCCTGGTGATTCTGTTTTCTGACCCTCTGCTTCCTCCATGCCAGCCACTCAGTTACTGCTGTGCTCAGATCAACCCCCGCTGGAAGAGTTTTGTGCTAGGACAGAGCTGCAAACAGACTCTGGAAACAGAGACATGCAAGCTCCCAGTGCCCCCTGCTGGGGTAGGGGTGGGGGGTGAGGGTGTAGGAGGAGCAGAAGCTGAGAGTGGGCACAAGGCCTTAATCAGGACGGGAGATCGTTCAGGATGTACAAAGAGGACCTGGGCAGGGAGCAGGCTCTGAACTCTGAACCTCTCTTTCATGTTCACAGCCGAGAGCACAATGTCTTGGAGTCTCCAGTGTTCTCGATCTCCTCATCCTCATCTGCCTGATGATGGGGACAAGATCCCCAAAAAACACAGGGCTAGGGTAGCTGCCAGAGGG
>NW_011889131.1:1038607-1042566 GCF_000151845.1 Pteropus vampyrus | reverse complement strand
ACATGCTGTGAACACGCAGAAGGCATCATCTTGATTTGCATGGTTTTCAGAATACTGGATTCCCAGAGGCATACACCGGATGTGGCTGATCAAGTTCAAACACTGCTGAGAGCAGAATGTTTCCGGCCTGGGGTTTGTGGGGACCTGACACACCTGTCTTTGTTTCTATAATTCTCCAGGCCAATTGTCCCGTGAACACTCAGAAGGCAGGACCTTGGTTTGCATGGTTTTCAGAATCCTGGATTCCCAGAGCCCTGGACTGGGTATAGATCTGTGTTTAGGGACTGGGGGAAGGGCCTGATCCACATGGGGACACAGGTCGGGGACACAGGTCTGGGGCGCAGGTCTGCTTCCAAAAAGGCTTAAAGGAAACTAACAGGAAAGAAAAATCCAGAAGGTTGAGTTCCTCAGGCTTGATGACAACAGAGGCAGTAGGGCAGAGATAACATTTAACTGGCATGAAAACCTGAGACCAAAAGATGGACGGGTCTCACTCACAAGCTGGTGATGTGGGGAGGGTGTGAAAGCCTCCTGGTGATTCTGTTTTCTGACCCTCTGCTTCCTCCATGCCAGCCACTCAGTTACTGCTGTGCTCAGATCAACCCCCGCTGGAAGAGTTTTGTGCTAGGACAGAGCTGCAAACAGACTCTGGAAACAGAGACATGCAAGCTCCCAGTGCCCCCTGCTGGGGTAGGGGTGGGGGGTGAGGGTGTAGGAGGAGCAGAAGCTGAGAGTGGGCACAAGGCCTTAATCAGGACGGGAGATCGTTCAGGATGTACAAAGAGGACCTGGGCAGGGAGCAGGCTCTGAACTCTGAACCTCTCTTTCATGTTCACAGCCGAGAGCACAATGTCTTGGAGTCTCCAGTGTTCTCGATCTCCTCATCCTCATCTGCCTGATGATGGGGACAAGATCCCCAAAAAACACAGGGCTAGGGTAGCTGCCAGAGGGCAAGGGTTTATGCCACATCCCCTTCCAGTCTTCCCAAGCTGCAGCCTGACTTATGCATTGCTGGTACTCAGAGCCCAGACGTGACTAGGTGTCCACATGGCGCTTGCTAATTTACATTGCCTTCTCTGGTGAAGCAAATCCAGGGTTGTAAAAGTACAGCGGCTGAGACCCTGAAGAGCAGCCCATGGGGACAGAAGGCAGCATCTACCCCACGTACCCCATAAGCTACAGAAAATTCTGCGCTCCAAAAAATACACAGACAACTCCTGATAACTGCCCAGTTGCATCCCACGGCGGCTGGGACCAGGAGTGCTCCCAGACTGCACTGGGCAGCTGGGATCCAGTGCACTAGACACCTTGGGCACCCAGGCAAGGACCGCCCCAGATCCCAGGCCCCAGGCTGGCACCAGGAGCCAAGCCTAGCTCTGGGGGCCCAGCGTTTTATAGGGCAATGGTCTCAAAGTCTGGGCGGTGCTTATTAAATACTGTTCTTGCTAAATATTAAAAGGTAGCACAGTATTTTGCAGAAGCAGCTGTAACAGGACCAGCTTGACAGGAACCCAAACAGATAAGTGCAGCCCACTGCAATGAAGAAATCAACATGTAATTAACCAAACAGTTTCCCTTCAGGGAGATGGAGCTTTGGATGGGCATCCCCTATCTCCTTTACGTCCTGTAAGTAAATGAGACTACCTAACAATCACCACATCTCATTCTTAAATGGAACACCCCAAGGGGCAAATCCTTTGAGTTCAGTGACACTAGCACCCTGATCTTTGTTGTCTTCACTGTCCTACTGTCATTCCTGACTCTGGAAGACACACCTACCTGGTGGCTGGGAGCGAGCAGGGGGAGTGGGGACACGGCAGAGAGCCTGCCCAGGTCATCTGAGTCAGAGAAAGAATGAGGCCTAGGCCAGGCAGGACCAACCTGGGTCCAGATGGAGACCAGACCTCGCTCCCCCTCCAGGTGTCTGACAGGACAGGGTGCCCCAGAAGTTGATCCCAGAATCAATGGAGCAAGACAGGTGGAAACTCCTTAGCAAGTGTTTAAGGTGCCTGACTTCCCAAACCCTCCCTTACCTTTTTGGCCAACACTTAATTTTAACACATGCTTGTTTTATCCGTTAAATTCATGGCCTAGGAAAAGCACCTTCTGACTTCCTTACCGCTGATTCCTGAGTGTCCCCACTGGACAGCTGGCCAAGTTCTTTTCAGTCACTTTCTTGCACAGCTGCATGTACAGGCCTGAATAATAACTAGTAATCACATGACCAGGACCTGAGGTCTCCCCGATTCCTTCAGGAGGTGGGATGTCAAGCTTGTTTTGATTTCTATTTTGAGACACAAACAGCTAATGCTGAGCTTGGAGGGGAAACTATGATGGAAATAGTCTGCATACTTAGAATTATTTTCCAGGTTGACTAAGTACCTGGCAAATTCCTCTTTTGTTCTAAAAGTAATTACTGAACTTGTTTTTAAAATAGTTTATGTTAGGTGGGACCATGTCTAACCCTGCTTCATGAATGGCTCACTTTAGTCAAGCCAGTGTAGACAAGATCAAAAACCTGAAACTGATGTTTTGGGAAGTGTGAGCCCTGGGCCTTTCTGTCATCCCAATGCTCCCCTCATCCTCTACTAAGTTTTGCTTTTTCCTATATATTTACATGCGTGATCACTTCCTTAAAATCTGAGGATAGTAACGGACTGCATTAGATATATTTGTAAGTACATTAAGGTGTATCTTATTCTTGCCAATAATGGCATAGTATTTTATTGCTTGTGTGGACCACAAGGAATTTTACTCTGCCCTCCTACACATTACCATTTCAATTATACCCTATTCAACTTTTTTGCTAATTCCAACAGCCGTGTAGTAAACACTCTTGGATGTATCATATGACCATATAGCCATGTGTACCAGTCTATTATGTAACTACATGGAAGTCGAATTGTTGGAGTATTGATTTCAGAATTTTTTAGATAATGACAAATTGTCCTGCAGAAGAAGGCTGTACCATTTTATGCTCACGCGGAGTCAACATTATTTTTGTTTCTTGTCAAACTAGAAATCTTTAACTTCTATGACGGAAGTCTTTTGAAAGTAAGATTTTACTGAGCTAAAAATTTTAGCCAAAAGATAGGTCTTGGTGCGTAGGGTCTAAAAGACCAGCGGCATGGCTAGGTAGAAAGGACAGCATGTCCTTCGTCCCAGAGTTTTGCAAGCATTTTTATGCAACTAGTGAGGGGAAGGAGGAAGAAAGAAGTCTGAAATAATTTACATTAGCTCTAGGTAAGGGGTGGAAGAAAGTGAAACCGGGGCCAGCTGTGGGATGACAGGCCACGTAAAGAAATATCCCCTCCTATAGATTGGCTGTGGGCAGCAGTCCGAGAGCCCACGTGTAAACAATAAGCAGAAGTTCCTGAGTTTAGATGGTGGCTGGCTAAGAAAATCTACAGAAATAGCCACCTGGAAATTACTCCAAAATTTCATCAGGCGTAACAGGAATCAGAGAAGTCTTTTGTTAGCTGGACCACAGCCATTAACAGACTAACAATTCTTTTTCTGTCGCTCTCTGGCCCCTGTAATTTAATTTAACACAGTTCAGATTTTTTTTCTTATCTTTCCCTACACCTTTGCTACACCGAACGTTAATTCTTTGTACTTTAAGACAGGGGTCCCCACCCCCCAACCCCCTCACCCCGGGCCACAGACTGGTACTGGTCTGTGGCCTGTGAGGAACAGGGCCGCACAGTGGGAGGTGAGAGGCAGGCGAGCAAGCCAAGCTTCATTTGTATTTGCAGTCGCTCCCCAGCATCGTCACCTCAGCTCCACCTCAGATCATTAGGCACTAGATTCTCATGGGAGCACTGGTCTCCGGTACCAAAAAGGTTAGAGATTGCTCGTCTAAGAGGTAGCAAATGGGGCACCATGTTGTTATGGTTTTGATTCTTCAGTGCTAGTAGAGATTTGCAAGGATGCAGGAGATTTCTGAGGCTGGGAGTGAA
>NW_011889131.1:1035075-1037597 GCF_000151845.1 Pteropus vampyrus | reverse complement strand
GTGAATTTTACTTTCATTGGTATCGTGGTTTTCTAAAGTGTCGGGTATTGTTCTGGTCACATTTAAGGCCATTAAAAATCAGTTTGCTCCTCTGACGCTAACTTTTAACTTTATGTCTTGTCTACATTTGCCTTATTTTGAGGCTGAATTCGTAAACCACTAAGGACGTAGTAATTAACTTCTGGTAACGAGCCAGCACCCCTTTTATGCAGTCTGCCCACTCTGGTGAAGGGGAACGTGAACAATCCCCAGCCGTGAGTGGGCCTCAATCCTTGACCTGCCTGCTAAGGTCTCGTGCCTCTTCTCGGCCTGGGCTGGACCCTCTCATGGGCACCGATCAGCACTCACCCAGACTCTGGGTGGGTCCCCCACACACCTCCAGAGCCCTCTCTCTGCGCAGTGCCTTCTTCTCCAGTTCTCTGCCCGGCATTTGGCCTCCGGGAACTCCCAGCTGTGTCTCCTCAACAGAGGCCATGGGCCTCCTTCTGGGTCCCCTCCCTGAGCTGCAGCCTGGAAGCTGTCCTCAGGCAGTCCACCAAGGCCACCTCCGGACTCACCTCCTTTGCGTCCCAGGGGAGGGAGCTATCATTCACCCACCAAGTAGTTGATGAGCCCTTCACTCTGGGAAAGTCTGGGCCGTGGAGGAGGGAAACCAATGACCTGAGTTTATCCTGCTCCTGGGAGGAGATGAGAACAGGGACCTAAATAGCTTAGAGAAAACACTGTGAGATCCCACCACCCCGGCTCACCCCAATCTCCAGAGAAGCTGTGATGGCAACTGTGCATGTCATTCTTCCATGTTTTGTCTGGCAAAGGTGAGGCCGTGGAGTCGTAAGACCTCAGGTTGTTACTATTGGCCTTGGGACTGTGGTTTTGATTACATCAGCTTTGTGATTGATGATTATACTAACCACATCTTGTGCTGAAACACAGCAATTACCGTGTACCAGCCTCTGTTCTCAGCACTGTGTATACATGTTAACTAATTTAATACCCCCAGTAAGCCTGCTATGTAGAAACTATGAATATCCTTGTTCTCTGTTAAGCAATGTGAGTCATAGATAAATTCGATGACTTGCTGAACATCACCCAGGAATTCGGTGGAGGGGCAGGGCAGGGCAGAGTGGGGGAGCAGCCCAAAGGTGGGTTACCGGGTACCCTCCTGACCGTTCTCCACGTTCCTCATGTGAGCATGTGGTGCTTGTTCATGAGGCCTGCACTCAGCCAGCAAAGGGTCACTGCTAGAGAGTTTCTGCGAGGTCACTTAGTGCAACTGCCTCTTTCAAGAAAGGTAACAAGAGAGGAAGGGAAGTGAATCCTCCTAGGTCATGCAGCTATTTAGCTGCTGGCCTTGGACTAGAAGTAAGATAACTTGACCTTCAATTCAATCTTTGACAACAGTTACAAAAAACAAACAAACAAACAAAAAAATCCATACACCTTGCAGCCTATGTGGCAACACCACCACAGCTATGGGAAAGGGGTAGGAGGTGAACGTTTGCCCACTGGCTCTCATAAGTTTGTCTCTATGCTTGAGTGGGTAGGTGTTAATTTTCCTTCGTTCTGTTAATGTGTTGTATGGCATTGATTGATTTTTATGTGTTTAACCATCCTTGCATTCCAGGAAATCCCACTTGGTCCTGGTGTATAAACCTTTTAATATACTGGTGAATTCAGTTTCCTGGTTGTATTAGTCTGCTCAGGGTGCAAGGACATAATACCGTAGACTGAGTGGCTTAAATAATGAATTTATTTCTCACAGTTCCGGAGGCTAGAAGTCTATCAGGGTGCCAGCACAGTTGGTTTCTGGTGAGTGCTCTCTTCTTGGCTTGCAGATGGCCACCTTGTCAGATAAAGGGGACTCTGGTGTCTCTTCCTCTTTCTTTTTTTTTTTTGTTTTCATTTATTTATTTTTTAATTCTTTGACCCCATCTACCGCCCTCCTCCCCACTCTTTCTCTTTCTATAAAGACAACATTCCCATCACGAAGGCCTTGCCCTCATGACCTCATCAAAGTCTCGTTACCTTCCAAAGGTCCCGCTTCAATACCATTGCATTGGATGTTAGAGCTTCAAAATATAAATTTGGGGTAGGGGGACACAATTCAGTCCATAGCAGGAATGATGCAAAAATATAATGGTACTGAATAGCCTAGGTGGAAAGAGATCATTGTCTATGTAAACATAGCAGGGGTTCAGAATTAGCCACCCCAAGATATGCCTCTGTAGTATGTGAAATGCCATATATGGGGTCTCTCTCTCATGTATACGGGGTTCCCATACGTACATATGTAATTAAATGTAGTTATTTTCTCTTGTTAATCTGTCTCACGTTGGTTTGATTATTAGACCAGCCAAAAAAACCTTGAGAGTAGAGAAAAGTTCCTTCCTATCGCACGACATTTTCCTAGTGACAAAGGAGGGAACAAGAGCGGAGAGAAATAGGAGAATCAGTTGTTAAATGGGGATGGAGGAATGAGACAGTGACTCAGAACAATTCAGAGACTCCTCATGTCATATTGT
>NW_011889131.1:1033811-1035025 GCF_000151845.1 Pteropus vampyrus | reverse complement strand
ACCCAGGAATTCGGTGGAGGGGCAGGGCAGGGCAGAGTGGGGGAGCAGCCCAAAGGTGGGTTACCGGGTACCCTCCTGACCGTTCTCCACGTTCCTCATGTGAGCATGTGGTGCTTGTTCATGAGGCCTGCACTCAGCCAGCAAAGGGTCACTGCTAGAGGGTTTCTGCGAGGTCACTTAGTGCAACCACCTCTTTCAAGAAAGGTAACATGAGAGGAAGGGAAGTGAATCCTCCTAGGTCATGCAGCTATTTAGCTGCTGGCCTTGGACTAGAAGTAAGATAACTTGACCTTCAATTCAATTTTTGACAACAGTTACAAAAAACAAACAAACAAACAAAAAAATCCATACACCTCAGCAGCCTATGTGGCAACCCCACCACAGCTATGGGAAAGGGGTGGGAGGTGAACGTTTGCCCACTGGCTCTCATAAGTTTGTCTCTATGCTTGAGTGGGTAGGTGTTATTTTTCCTTCGTTCTGTTAATGTGTTGTATGGCATTGATTGATTTTTATGTGTTTAACCATCCTTGCATTCCAGGAAATCCCACTTGGTCCTAGTGTATAAACTTTTTAATATACTGGTGAATTCAGTTTCCTGGTTGTATTAGTCTGCTCAGGGTGCAAGGACATGATACCGTAGACTGAGTGGCTTAAATAATGAATTTATTTCTCACAGTTTCGGAGGCTGGAAGTCTATCAGGGTGCCAGCACGGTTGGTTTTTGGTGAGTGCTCTCTTCTTGGCTTGCAGATGGCCACCTTGTCAGATAAAGGGGACTCTGGTGTCTCTTCCTCTTTTTTTTTTTTTCGTTTTCATTTATTTATTTTTTAATTCTTTGACCCCATCTACCGCCCTCCTCCCCACTCTTTCTCTTTCTGTAAAGACAACATTCCCATCATGAAGGCCTTGCCCTCATGACCTCATCAAAGTCTCGTTACCTTCCAAAGGTCCCGCTTCGATACCATTACATTGGATGTTAGAGCTTCAAAATTTGAATTTGGGGTAGGGGGACACAATTCAGTCCATAGCAGGAATGATGCAAAAAAAATATAATGGTACTGAATAGCCTAGGTGGAAAGAGATCATTGTCTATGTAAACATTGCAAGGGTTCAGAATTAACCACCCCAAGATATGCCTCTGTAGTATGTGAAATGCCATATATGGGGTCTCTCTCTCATGTATACGGGGTTCCCATATGTACATATGTAATTAAA
>NW_011889131.1:1027110-1033761 GCF_000151845.1 Pteropus vampyrus | reverse complement strand
ATATGGGGTCTCTCTCTCATGTATACGGGGTTCCCATATGTACATATGTAATTAAATGTAGTTATTTTCTCTTGTTAATCTGTCTCACGTTGGTTTGATTATTAGACCAGCCAAAAAAACCTTGAGAGTAGAGAAAAGTTCCTTCCTATCGCACGACATTTTCCTAGTGACAAAGGAGGGAACAAGAGCAGAGAGAAATAGGAGAATCAGTTGTTAAATGGGGAGGAGGAATGAGACAGTGACTCAGAACAATTCAGAGACTCCTCATGTCATATTGTGTCACAAAACAAATTCCATTTCAATTATATAGTTATCAATTGGCTGATGTCGAGGTTTCTTGGGAGGGTGGTCTCAGGGCTTCGACATGACATTAGGCCCTTGATTTTGGCCATCTTGAAAATGCATATTATCCTCCTCATCTTCATAGGGGGACCCTGCAGAAGGTTTATACATGTGTTGGAGGGATGGAGTAAGGATCAATGATCCTTAGGACAAAGGACATGAGTTGGAAAACTGGAGTCCTCTTCAAGGAGCCTCATCTAGTGCTAGTTTGGGGAAAAGGAAAGAGAAAAGTGGACAAGTGAGCAGGAACAAAGCAAGGTCAGGCCTGAGATGAGATGAGATGGCAAAGGAGGATTGCGAAGGATTAAGACAGAAGCTTGCAGACCCCATAGCTTCAAAGTGATTCTCAGAACCAATGGGCAGGGACAAGAGGGAAATGTCCAAGGGGGAGCAGCTCTATACCAGCACCTTTGCTCTGGGGAAGGGCAAAAGGAGGGGCCGTGGGGCCTCCCAGGAACTCCAGGTGAGAGGAGGAGCCAGGGTCTAAAGTCCAAGGGGAGGGGAAATGGGTGTCTGTGAGCTGGCAGGGCTGAGCCACCTGACCCACTGACAAGGATGCAAAAAGGCCAATAGGGAGAGAAAGTGTAGGTGGCCCAGGAGGTGTAGGAAGCCCACAGGAGCGGGGCCACAGATTGATCCCAGCAACCAAGTCTAGCTCACCCCTCAGGGACCCACTGCCCCTTCCCAACTGCTGTCAGAGCTGGTCTGCACCTTGTAGAAGCCTAGCAGGCCCAGGTGCAACCCAGACATAGCTGGGGAGGTGGTGGGGGAGCCAAGCCAGGGCTGGGGTCCCTCTCTCAGAGGAAAGGAGGGAGAGGGAGAAGGGGCTGAAATATAGTCCCCTATGAACCTAGCCCTTGGAAATCCAGAGTCAGAGCAGGAAACCCACCCATGACCAGCAAGCCTGAAGGCATCAGCGGGAAGGGAAGGAGTGAGCCCCACAGCAAGATACACAGCCCTGTACTCCTCAAGTCACTCAGAGCTACTCCAGAGGAGAAGGGGAGAATAGGGAGAAAAAAAACCAACACACCTCTTTTTATATAAGGTTTCACATTTATTTTGGTTATGCATTTATAAATATGAGTATTTTGTACCTAACAGCCTTCCTCGTATTGTTTGATGTTTCCAACAAATTCTTCAAAGGAGGGACCTGCCTCCAGAGAGAGGTATGAAAAGATGCGCAACCATTATAAAACTAAAAAAGCATATTTGCATTGTGTATAAAGCAATGAAGAAGACAATTTCATGGTTTCATGAAACTTCTCTCTGGTGGAAGACACACAATAAACTTGTGAACAAATAAATAAAATTGACAAACACTGATAAGGCTAATACTTTGGATGGGCACTCAACTTCTCTGAGAAAGGAAAACCTGATGGATAAAAGTCATGGCTCCATCTGAAGACACTAGGGCAAAGTATCCTGCACAGAAGGAACAGAAAAGGCAGGAAACACCTGTGTCTTTTAGGAAAGGGAGGAGACATCAGGGTGGGGCCTCAAAGGAAAGTGGGAGAGTGGTAGAGCACCAAGGCTATGGGATCATCCCTTCCTGATAACTCCATGGACGTGATATCCCAAATGTGTTTTGGCAGTTCAAGTTTTGGCCCTGTCACATCAGCTGGATTGTCACACAAGACAACACGCAGTCTTGAGATGGAAAAAAGCAAAAACCCTGAGAAGTGCTTCCTCCATAAAATTTTACTGAAGTAACTGGAGTACTATGAAGTGTTTTGTAAACTAAGGGCTGAGAGAGTTACTGAGGATTTTTAAAAATAAGACAAAATGATACAAGGACAAAACCCTAATGTATTAGCCATATAAATACATACTCACAGTATTTAAGAATTGGTATTATGCATTGAGTTGTTTATGCAGAAGGCAAGTGCCTAGAGATGCTTAAATAGCCAATCCAAACTGAATAAGGCAGTTCTGGGGCTCAGATTCACAAACCACCAGAAGTGAGAGGGCCCAACTAGTGCTAAGTTAGTAAACACTTAACACAATCCATGAGCACCGTCCACTCTTCCTCCCTGAGACCAGGGCAGCTTTCCCACTCCCCTGAGCCCAGATGGGGCTGAAGATTCACTAACATGACCTGAAATGGCACATGACATAGAACATATTTGGCGCTCAGATCTGACCCATATCCCACCCTCCCCATTCATTTCCCTAGAGGAAAAGGAAGCCCATGCACAACCATCCAGTTCAGGGACACCTAGACACAGGGCTGGTCACTTGTAAACATCCACCTATAATTAAATTAATATAAATATTAATAGGAATGTCTATGACTCCAGCCGTCATCTGTCTCACTCAGCCGCAGTCTCCTCCGGTTTTTACAGCTAGAAGTTGTGGGAATTTCTCTTTCTGGCATTGGAATCCTGGGCTGGGGAGACCGCTGTGGGGCCTCGTTCCTCCGGGGACCTCCGCAACTGAGATATCCCTCCTGATTCTTAACCATCACACAAGAGGTGTGGGACCAGCCGTTCCATGTCTCTGCGCCTCCTACCAGTCTCGAGTTGGGCATCTAATCAACATACAAAAAATTATTGAGACATTTTATGTTATTTTTTTCTAAAATTCTTTCAAAAATGGTATCTAGTTTACAGTACAGCTCTTCAAGTTTGGCCTAGCCACAGGTCAAGTGCTTGGTAGCCTCCTAGGGCCAGTGGGTGCCCTGCTGAACAGCACAGCCCCTTAGGTGCCCTCGTTGTGGGTGAACTAGGCTTTGAGCAACAAGGGAGGGGAAAGGATGTG
Organism: Pteropus vampyrus; assembly: GCF_000151845.1. Lineage (NCBI taxonomy): Eukaryota > Metazoa > Chordata > Mammalia > Chiroptera > Pteropodidae > Pteropus > Pteropus vampyrus. Next base: position 1,030,662 of record NW_011889131.1, on the reverse strand, counting down.
GACGGACAGACAACAAGTGTAGAACACCGTTGTGATTGGATGGGATGGGGTACGTGGGGGAGGCAGAGGTAGGGGAGAAGGATTTAGGGTTCCAATTGTCCAGTGACAAACAGCATAGCCCCCTGCTTCTAGCATCTATGGCTCTTTACTGCCCTAAGAGCTATGGAGATGGCAGTTAGGGCACACCCCTCTTTCCTCCGCTCCTGCTCCACCGCCCCCAACAAAATACTCACCTTCAATGGTGTCCTACACCATTGCTGGAACCAGCTGCTTGCTTCTCATCTGAGACCCTTCTAGCTCCTGCCGGTCCCTATAAATACAGTGGAGAATACCCTTGGTGTGAGTTAGGAGATCTGGATTCCAGAAGTGAGCCTGACAACCAGCTAGCTGTGTGACCCGGGGCAGCCACATCCCCTCCTGGGTCTCTATGGAGACAGAGAAGAACCTCCCACCCTTTGCCCCTGACAGGCTGTGTGCTTGTGTGCTCATGGAGGCCCATGTTCCTTGTGGTAAAGCTCACTCCTTAAGTGGCTGTACCAGCTCTGACAACTGTATACACCTGAGTAACCATCACCCAATCGAGACATGGAGCCTTCTCAGAACCCCAAGCAGCTGCCTTCTGCCCCTTCTAGTTCATTCTCACCACCCCATCAGGGAACAGTCACTCCCTCCCAGGCATTTATGTGACTCAAATGAAGAATACATACAAGGGCATTTTGGGAAATCTAAGTAAGGGTTTATTTCTTGAATGTGAAGGTGTCTTGATCAATAATAATGGTTCAAAACGATAGTCTAAAGGAAATAAAGGAAATAAAAGCCTTACATATTCTCCAGGGACACTGAAAAAGCACTTGGTAAATTTAAACACCAATTCTGTGATTTAAAAAACACCTCAGAAGTATAAGCTGCATCCGTAATAATGAGAATCCCCATGTGAATCAAGGGCCAATGTCATTCCCAAAGGTGGCACTGGAGGCCTCCCCAACCAAGTTCGATCAAAACTAAAACGCCTGCCTACTCTAAGCAACCCAGAACATGGTTCTGAACTTCCCGAACCTTGCAGCAAGAAGCAAAACAAAAGCACGGGGTGGGAGCTTTGAAGGGAGCAGAGAAAAGAGTCATTATTTTACATATGACTGTATTCTACAAAACTCTAAGGACTGAACAACAATATTTAAATATGAACAGATGTATGGATGAACGTTAAAACTGCAGCAGACAACAGAGCAAGAAAGAGAATCACAGGACTATCCAATTCATAACACGTGGAATACAAAGACACGGCATGACAAGAAACAGGAGGAATTTATTTAAAGGAAAGGATACACCTAGTTGAGGTATTCGAGAACACTTGACTTGAAATGCTATCTCCTTTCATAAGAAAAATGTAGAATGTTGAAAAGATTCTTCTTAATTTATAAATTTAAGGTATCAAAATGATGTCATTGAAATTTTGGAAGGAAGAGGAAAGCTGATGTATAATTCTAAACTTCATTTGGGTAAAAATAATAAACTTGGATAAGGGAGGGATGCAGAATTTTCTCTATCAGATGGTAAAACATTAGAAAGTTCCATGGCAGAGTATTATAAATAATAGACTCTCTTTTGTATAAATAAAATATGCAGGTATACATATGTATGTATACACACACACACTCACACACAGAGATACCATATGTATCAAGATATTGGCAAAGAATTACAAGAAATTATCTCTCGTTGTTAAGTGAAATTAAAAAAAGACAGTGGGAGTGTGGAAGCTTTCACAACTCACTGAGAACCTTTCTGTACTATGTACAATTTCTTATTGTGTCAATTATATTACGTGTAGGAATTATTGACCATTTTTGTTGGTTGGCTGTCTGTTTTATAACTTGTCTTTATGCGTTTTTAAATGAGGTATCAATACAAGAAAAGAACAGAAAGGAAGAATAGAGGTGAAGAGAGATCTCTACCATAGAACCACTTCACAGGTTATAAAGGAGGGAGAGAGGCAGGTGAACACGGGAGAATCAGTACCTAACTGGAGTCTTGGGGAGGAGACAGCGCCTCAGGACAATTCAGGGAGCTCTCACGTCATGTCATATTGCAAAATAAACTTCATTTAAATTATAAATTAGCTATATACTATAAATCAAATCATTTTTAAAAGGCTACCTAAGAAATTAGAGAAACTTATCTTTTGCTGCATGAAGGAATTTCAAAGCTCATGAGCAATGAAAAAATATGTATCAATAGATTAATTACTTAACATATAAAATTCTGCACATTAAAATATTAGACCAAATGAAAGAACAAACTTGTGTGAATGCAGGGGCGTGAGAGCATGTCTCGGAACGACTCTCAGAGACATGACAGCAACCATTTCCAAAAACAAAAAAAAGCAAGTGTAAGTCATTTTTTCCTGGTTATCAAAAAGAATACTAATGTCATATTAAACCGGTTGAACTGATATGACCCCAAACTGTGGACGTCCGTGTGTGTGTGTGTGTGTGTGTGTGTGTGTGTGTATACAGTAAAAAGTACTTCTACCCATCGACAAAGAAATTTGACTTCCTCTAGGAAGCCATTCAACAAACATGATCAGAAATTGGGACAAATATTTATTTTCAAATGGATTCGACTTAATCTTGAAATAAATTTAAAATTCTGAAATTTATGAGGAATGGCTTAAAATTACGTAACCAATTGCACAGTGAAATATTATGTAGCGCTAATGCTCTCATTCAACAGGCATGAGAGCGCCCACTCTGGGCCTGCCCTGTTCTAGACCCTAAGGATGCGGTGAATACACTACAGATAATAAGACACAGACATTCCACAGCGCTGGCAGTCCACACATCAGGGTGGCGGGCTCCCTGCGCAGCGGCCCCTTCCTCCCTTCAGGTCCCAATATCCCTCCATCACCGCATCCCCAGGGGACAGGAGACCTGACCAGCATCGACCTATCCCTGTTTCTACCACAGTCCTGGGCAAGCAGAAGGGCCAGGATGCTGCATAGCCACCATCCACTCACCAGCAGACGCATTGCTTCCCCTGGGGACTGTACGATGACATGTGCCAGCTCGGCGTGCTCCTGCTGTTCCAGCTCCTGCTCAGAGACCAGGGTGGACTGCGAGTTCCTGTTGCTCACGATCTCGTTGTGGGCATTGTCACGAGCCCCGGGCCCTCTCTGAGGACATGAGCACCAGGAAAAGACCTTAGGAAGGCAAAGAGCTGACTCAGGAGTCCACACCCAGGCTCCCTGCAGGGTCTCAGGGGGCACAGTAGGTTCTCTTGCCCCATGTCTCCCCAGGCTGTCCCCTCAGGCCGGCACAGGCTCAGCACATCCAGGACTCTGCTGCTGACACCAGAACCCTGTGCTGTGCTAAGGGGGTTCAGCACCCCTGCCTGACACCCTCATACCCCAGGGAGCAGGGTTGTGGGTGAAGGTGTCACAAGCAGTAGGAAGGACAGAGCTTGGCAAAGGGCCAGTTGCCTTCTTACACTCAGCCCAGGCCCCCAGGTCACTTTAGAGAGCCAGGGCCAGCCCCACAGGACAAATGGGACCGT
>NW_011889131.1:1026436-1027056 GCF_000151845.1 Pteropus vampyrus | reverse complement strand
GTGGCGGGCTCCCTGCGCAGCGGCCCCTTCCTCCCTTCAGGTCCCAATATCCCTCCATCACCGCATCCCCAGGGGACAGGAGACCTGACCAGCATTGACCTATCCCTGTTTCTACCACAGAAGCAAGCAGAAGGGCCAGGATGGTGCATAGCCACCATCCACTCACCAGCAGACGCATTGCTTCCCCTGGGGACTGTACGATGACATGTGCCAGCTCCGTGTGCTCCTGCTGTTCCAGCTCCTGCTCAGAGACCAGGGTGGACTGCGAGTTCCTGTTGCTCACAATCTCGTTGTGGGCATTGTCACGAGCCCCGGGCCCTCTCCGAGGACATAAGCACCAGGAAAAGACCTTGGGAAGGCAAAGAGCTGACTCAGGAGTCCACACCCAGGCTCCCTGCAGGGTCTCAGGGGGCACAGTAGGTTCTCCTTCCCCATGTCCTCCCCAGGCTGTCCCCTCAGGCCGGCACAGGCTCAGCACATCCAGGACTCTGCTGCTGGCACCAGAACCCTGTGCTGTGCTACGGAGGTTCAGCACCCCTGCCTGACACCCTCATACCCCAGGGAGCAGGGTTGTGGGTGAAGGTGTCACAAGCGGCAGGAAGGACAGGGCTTGACAAAGG
>NW_011889131.1:1024662-1025876 GCF_000151845.1 Pteropus vampyrus | reverse complement strand
TGAAATTGATGAGGAATGGCTTAAAATTATGTAACTAATCGCACAGTGAAATATTATGTAGCGCTAATGCTATCATTCAACAGGCATTAGAGCGCTCACTCTGGGCCTGCCTTGTTCTAGACCCTAAGGATGCGGTGAATACACCACAGATAATAAGACACAGACATTCCACAGCGCTGGCAGTCCACACACCAGGGTGGCGGGCTCCCTGCGCAGCGGCCCCTTCCTCCCTTCAGGTCCCAATATCCCTCCAAAACCACGTCCCCGGGGGACAGGAGACCTGACCAGCATCGACCTATCCCTGTTTCTACCACAGAAGCAAGCAGAAGGGCCAGGATGGTGCATAGCCATCATCCACTCACCAGCAGACGCATTGCTTCCCCTGGGGACTGTACGATGACATGTGCCAGCTCCATGTGCTCCTGCTGTTCCAGCTCCTGCTCAGAGACCAGGGTGGACTGCAAGTTCCTGTTGCTCACGATCTCGTTGTGGGCATTGTCACGAGCCCCGGGCCCTCTCTGAGGACATGAGTACCAGGAAAAGACCTTGGGAAGGCAACGAGCTGACTCAGGAGTCCACACCCAGGCTCCCTGCAGGGTCCCAAGGGGCACAGTAGGTTCTCCTTCCCCATGTCCTCCCCAGGCTGTCCCCTCAGGCCGGCACAGGCTCAGCACATCCAGGACTCTGCTGCTGACACGGGAACCCTGTGCTGTGCTACGGGGGTTCAGCACCCCTGCCTGACACCCTCATACCCCAGGGAGCAGGGCTGTGGGTGAAGGTGTCACAAGCGGCAGGAAGGACAGGGCTTGACAAAGGGCCAGTTGCCTTCTTACACTCAGCCCAGGCCCCCAGGCCACTTTAGAGAATCAGGGTCAGCCCCATAGGACAAATGGGACCGTGCCCTCCCAGGGCCTTGCTGCGGGAAGGAAGCGGTTCCTGAGGGCCTGATGCCGCCAGGTCCTGGGGAAATCAACTCACTCTGTCCACACGTTTGGGGTCCACTCCACAAGCTGGAAGAGAAGGGGTGTCTGTCTTAGCAGTGGAGAAGGGCCGCTCAGCGGCTCCTCCCCCCACAAGGACAGTGCAAGGGATGGGGCGTGGGCTGAGTATCAGACACTGAACAAGCAGCCCTGGGGACAGGTGACGGGAGAGGGACAGTCCATCTCTGGGACAATGTTCAGAGGGGGAAGAGAAAGGGGAAAGAAGTAAAAATA
>NW_011889131.1:1021904-1022437 GCF_000151845.1 Pteropus vampyrus | reverse complement strand
AAAAAAAAAGGGTCAGTTATTTCTGAGGGCTCCTAAAAGTATCATGGGCCCTAAGAAGCAGTCTATTGTGCAAATAGAAAACTCATCCTGCCAGGCGGAAACCGTGCTGAGGAGGTGTGGGCTGGGGACACGGCAGAGGGCAATGTGAGGACATGTGGATAGCCGAAGAGGTGCCACTGGAGGCTCAGAAGACCCCACAGGCACAGGGAAGATCTGGGGCAGGGGCGTAGGGTCTCTGTGGTGGTTCTCCTGAGTTTCTGGGGGCCCCCAGGCTGCCATGTCTCACCCACTGCTGCACGGCCGGCACAACTCAGGGGAATTTCTTTCGCGGTAAGTGCCAGGTTTGCATTGACATTCCGTGTCTTGGATCCTAGTGCATGAACGTGTCTGCACTTCACCTGGAGACACAGGATAAGGCTTGGGGTATGTGTTTCCCCACGTGTCCCTCTACCCTTCGTCACCACCTAAATCCACACCCACTCACTTAACCAAATGATTTAGGGGACTGTTTTCTGCACACAAAAGATAGCCAC
>NW_011889131.1:1018168-1021315 GCF_000151845.1 Pteropus vampyrus | reverse complement strand
TTGACTGTCCTTACAATCACAGCCAACACTGGAGATCAGAGAAGAGTAAATTACTATTGGCCCCTAAATTCAAAAAATAGGGAAAAGATACATCTTATGGAGGTCACAGGGGCCTGGGATTAGGGAACCCTGAAGGACCTACAGGCTCTGTCTTATTATGACTTTGTAGGCTGCGGGCACTTTTGTCTCCATGGACCCTTTCCTGAATAATAAAGTATTTAAAAGTATTTTCTGACTGAGTAGGAATAGATTCAGGTTGGAGTCTATTCCATTTTATTTTCTTCAGATTTCGATTAAAAAAAAAAAGGTCAGTTATTTCTGAGGACTCCTAAAAGTATCATGGGCCCTAAGAAGCAGTCTATTGTACAAATAGAAAACTCATCCTGCCAGGCGGAAACCGTGCTGAGGAGGTGTGGGCAGGGGACACGGCAGAGGGCAATGTGAGGACATGTGGATAGCCGAGGAGGTGCCACTGGAGGCTCAGAAGACCCCACAGGCACAGGGAAGATCTGGGGCAGGGGCGTAGGGTCTGTGGTGGTTCTCCTGAGTTTCTGGGGGCCCCCAGGCTGCCATGTCTCACCCACTGCTGCACGGCCGGCACAACTCAGGGGAATTTTTTTCACGGTAAGTGCCACGTTTGCATTGACATTCCGTGTCTTGGATCCTAGTGCATGAACGTGTCGGCACTTCACCTGGAGACACAGGATAAGGCTTGGGGCATGTGTTTCCCCACGTGTCCCTCTACCCTTCACCACCACCTAAATCCGCACCCACTCACTTAACCAAATGATTTAGGGGACTGTTTTCTGCACACAAAAGATAGCCACCGTTCACCTGTCACCAATAAAGGCGTATAAAAAAGACCGCAATTCATTACTTATTACATCAGGATTGGGAGGAAATATCCGTTAGCTCATGGGGTCACCAAGAAGGGCAGGGACCCTGGATGGAGAGGAAACCTTGGGTGATTTCCCAAAACCTAGCTCTGCTGGAGAGGCAGAGGGGCCTTAGGCTGTGAAGGCTGAGGGAGGCGGAGCACCCGCCAGGAGCACGGAGCACAGGGCTAAGAGGGACCTGGCCCAGGAGCAGGCCCTCGTCCCAGCCCCAGGCAGCACTCTTCCACTTGGCCACACATTCTGTGCTGTAATAATAGAGTCCCCCTTCGAGGGACAGACTATCACCTTCCTTCCAACTGATAGTCTGAGAGATTTCCTGGCCGTGTGACGTGCATTATAAAAATAATTTGTTTTCATTTTATTTTATTGACCTAAGACATATCATAAAAAAGGGTATGATGGAGACCGAGCTGGCCTGAAAATCAGGTTTCTGAGTCTCCTTTTGATACGATTCCCACCTCATCCCCCAGCACCCTAACTGTGGGCAGAGGGTCCCCATGGTCTCTACCTGGGTTGCACCGAGAACACCTTCGGCAAGTAGAGTTGTTGTTCCTATGATTGGTGAAATCCACACCATCTGTGCATGACATACAGTCTCCAGTGTATTTCGCTAAGTAGAACCCTGGAAACAGAGAGAAAAGCTGGCTAGTGAATCATCATAGGACACCCAGAGGCTGGTTGTGGTGGCCGGGGACGCCACTTTGGGCCATCAGTGGAGTCCAAAGAGGGAAATCCACTCTACCTGGCCTTACCTTTTTCTCCGTTTCTGCATCTACCACATACCTTAGACCAGTACTGCCAACAGAAATGTATTACAAGCCACACATGAAACCCAAATTCACAGTTGCCACGTTAAAAGAGTAAAAGGAGGTCCAATTAATTTCAACTATGTATTTTTTAACCTAAAATTTCCGACATAGTATCATTTCAATATGTAACCAATATAAAACATTGAGATATTTTACTTTCCTTAATACCTCACACAAAAAATGAAACCCATGCTCCCTCCACAGTGTCCAGGGTCCTGTGTGATTTGTTCCCACTTGTCCTTGAGACCTCTTTATCCCCCACTTACGCCAACTGCCCCATAGGTTTGCTCAGACAAGCCCAGCTCTTGCCCACTGGGATCATGGTTCCTGAGGCGTCCCTGTCAGGACCACTGTGCCTGGCTCCCTGCACCAAAGATAGTGGCTGTCTGCGTCAAAGTCACCATCCCGTCACCGTCCCTGGGAGGCCTCACCAACCCGGTCTGTCCCACCCACCACTCAGTTATCCTCACAGTTCCTATCTCGTCTCTCTGACCGTCACGTTCTTCTGTCTGACTGGATACCACCCAAAAAGGAGAGCTCCAGCAGGGCAGGGGCCTCGTGCCCTCTGCTAGCACAGTGTCTGACACACAGAAGGCATGTAATAAATACCTGTAGATAAAGAACCAGGAATTGTGGGAATCAGAGGGCTGGAAGGACATGGAGTTAAGGATGGGGTGAGGGTTGCAGATCAATCTCAGAATGTACCTGGCGGACAGCACTTGCCCGGGAGGCTCCACCTGCATTCCGGTGGGGCAGTTAGTTGCTGGTGAACTCTGTCCTGCCCTGTGGTTGTGGCTGAGGCAGATAAGACCTATGGGACAAAGGAGGGACAGGCATGAGTGGCTTCCAGACTCTCTTCCCTCCCAGAATCCCTCTCACATTCCCTTCACCCCAACTGCCAAAAGCAGACAGAACTGGCTGGGGCTTTTATTCCTGCTTTCTCATTCTTTTGTGTTCATGTTTGTCCCTTGGCCTTGGGCGCTAGCAAGTAACTTATACTTGAAAAAGTTTCCAGTATTATTTTCTCTTATAATAAAACAAAATATATTTTTGTAGAAAATATGAGCAAGGAAATTTTTATAAGAATACGAAAAGCATGTGCGATCCTCTCAATTAGAGATAGCATTTATTATTTTGTCTTTTTAATTCTTTTATTTGACCATATGTCTCTTTCTCACCACACACACACGCGTGTACACACACATTTTACCAATAAAAGTTAATACTACGTGCACACATTAAGTCAGGGACTTCTGGTTTTTAGCTGACAAGCTGCCCCCAAAAGGAGCCTGTCAATGTCCCACAAAATACCAGCAAAGGAAAAGGAAACAGCAACATATTTGGGTCAGGATCCCTGTGCTAAAAATCACAACCTGGGGAGAGTCAGAGAAATCCGAATAGGGTCTGAAGTAATGTGTTTTAATGTTCTGAGTCTGAAGGTC
>NW_011889131.1:1016156-1016943 GCF_000151845.1 Pteropus vampyrus | reverse complement strand
GGAGCCTGTCAATGTCCCACAAAATACCAGCAAAGGAAAAGGAAACAGCAACATATTTGGGTCAGGATCCCTGTGCTAAAAATGACAACCTGGGGACAGTCAGAGAAATCCAAATAGGGTCTGAAGTAATGTGTTTTAATGTTGTGAGTCTGAAGGTCATATTGTGGTTATGGGGGAGAATGTCCTCATTTGTGGAAAATACACTCTAAAGTATTCAGTCGTGCTCTTCAGGATGTCAGCACCTATTTTTCAAATGGTTCCGAATACAAGGTTTTTGCAGAGCTTTTGCAACTTTTCTTTAACATGGGAGTGTTTTAAAGTAGCAAACTGACTGATGAGTTCGAAAAACTTAATTTGACTTAGGACTTAACCTGGCAAGATTTATAAATTTTGTTATTCCTATGCTGTACTACAGAAGAAAAACAAAGACTTATCGAAGAAGCTAGGGGTCATGCTGACAGCGGTGCTGCCCACCGTGAGGGCCGCGATGTCCACCCAACGGGAGGGAATGCGGTCCCAGACCAGGACTCTCCGACCAATTACCAGAGGGGGGCTTGGGGTCCAGAATGCAGAAACCACATAACATGCAGCACAGAGGGGATGAAACACTGCATTATTGCGCCTGATAATTATGACAAAATCTGAGCAGCGGTCACCCAAGGGAAAGATGAAAATCCTGCCTTATGTCAAGGCCCTCTCCTAGAAGCCCTTAGAAAATATATCAACACAGAACCCACAACACCAGAGGGACAAATATTACCATTTTATCTCCAAGTCGGCCCCTGAC
>NW_011889131.1:991178-1014381 GCF_000151845.1 Pteropus vampyrus | reverse complement strand
ATATTAGCAATAAAATTTCCCCAAAGAAACAGTTAAGAACCTTTTTAGGTATGGCTGGGTTATGCAGAATAGGGACCAATTTGGGGATAATAGCTAAGCCTTTATATGAAGCCACAAAAGGTCCTGATACTAAGTCCCTTCTTTGCAATGGGTCATGTGAAGTTGCTTTCAATGCCCTTAAAGAAAGGTTAGGAACGGCTCCTGCATTAGGCCTTCCAGATTTGGAAAAGCCATTTACGCTTTAACTGCAAAACAAGGGATAGCTTTGGGACTGCTAACTCCAAAGTTAAAGGACACTCCAAGACCAATTGCCTATTTTTCAAAACGATTAGATCAGGTAACTTTATGTTGGCCAGGCTGCTTACGAGTTGTAGCAGCTACTGCCTTGTTAGTAGAAGAAGCTTCCAAACTTACTTCAGGACAGCATTTTAAGGTGCTAACCCCCCATCAATTACAAAGTGCATTAGAGACCAAGGTACATCAATGGTTAATGGGAAGATGCTTATTGAAATATCAGGCCCTCTTATTAGATACTTACTCTTAATGTCATTCTCAAGGTCTGTCAAATGCTAAACCCTGCCACTTTGATACCACTTGGATTTAGTGACCTTTCTCCACCACTGTGTTGAGACTATAGAACAAAATTTTTCAAGTGGAAATGATCTAAAAGATGAACCCTATTCAATCTGGATGCTGAATGGTTCACAGATGGATAGTTTCGGAAAGGGCTCAGGAAGGCTGGATATGCTATTGTAAGCTTATCAGATGTCACTGAGGTTAATGCTTTACCAGCTAACACCTCTGCTCAAAAAGAACTTATTGCCTTTATTAGGGCATTACAATTGGAAAAAGGACTCAGACTAAATATGGATTTATAGCACTCCATGCACACATTGCCATTTGGAAAAATGAGGCCTCCTTACTGCAAAGAGCGCCCCAATTGAACACAAAGCTAAAATTTTACAGCTCTTAGAAGCAGTGAATGGACCTTGAGACATAGCGGTCATTCACTGAAGGGAGCGCCAGAAGCGGGATTCAGATGTACTCGAGGGAAACAATCTAGCAGATGAAACAGCCCAACCTGTGGTAAAAACCAAGCCCCCTATCCAGCAGCCCTTATTCCCAATGGGCAGGCACGACAGCCCTATCTCAACTTTGAAGAAGTTTCAGAAGACAGACTTTCATCCCTCAACGTCCCCTTGAGAATGTGGGAAAATAAAATCCCTGAGCGGGGAATAATATAGGAAAGAGGCATGAGTGTGAGGAGTCGAAGACTCTCTCTAGGCGGGTGTAGGGCTTCAGTTACTGCTTCAGGAGATTCACCCCATCCCGCATCAAAACTGCCTGGGCCTACAGTTTTCTTCATGATAAGCTTCTAGATAATGAATTCCAATTTATAAATAGGTACAGGATAATTCAGATTACATCTTTATTTCGTGTCCATTTCCTAGGTAGTATTGTCAAAGAATTTGTCCATTTTATCCAAGTTGTTTAATTTATTGACATAAAATTTATTCCTAAGATCCTCTTTATATCTTTTTAATGGATGCAGAGTTTGTTGTGACAACCATCATAAATTCTTAATGCTGGTATTTCACTTTTTTTTTTTTTCTGTGTTAGTCTAGTTAAGAGTTTATTAATTTTGTTGAGTGTTTCAGAAAATCAACTTTCTGTCTTGTCAGTTCTTTTTATTTATATTTGTGACATAATAAAAAATATATATATTTGGTCTCTGCCCCCAGTTCCCGAAACAGTGGTCTTATATACTGTAACTGCACACAAACCTCATTTCTTGAACATAGTTTTTTCTCTCTGATTCAAAACTGGCTTTGCTCGGATAATGGCATTGTGACTCACTTGCTTTTACTCCATGGCCTTATCCTCTGCATGCTGGCACCTTTAATCATTAAGCCTCAGGACAAAAGCTGAACGGATCTTCAGGTGTACAATCATGAGGACGATAGGTTTTGGTTGGACTTTAGATTTAAGGAGAGCATCTTGGCTTTAGGTGTGTTTCAGCCCCAGGCCCACTGAGACAGGACAGCAACCCCACCAGCTGCTGGACCAGATGAAGTGGCGCCAAGATTGATTCCAGAACCGGACACAATGATCAATTACCTCACCCCTCTCAGACAGTACAATGAGTAGCATTCATGACACCAAATCCCTCAGTTTCCATGACTGATGATTTTTCCCTATATAATCTGTATTTCTGAGATACCCAGGGAGCCAGGCCTTTGAGGGGTAGCTTGCTTGTATCTCTGGGACTTGCAACTCCCTAATAAACCTTGCTTTCTTTGCTGCAAAACGGGCCTGTGTCGCTTCATTGGCTTAGACACTGCAGGCAGATAGATCCCCAGTTTGTCCTGACAACATCTTGCAATTTCCTTATCAATGTGGGTGATAGGAACATCTTTTGTTCTAATGAGGCCACTCTAGGTGGTCTCCTTAACAGTTTCAGGATGGGGACTGGTCACCAGAAAGACCAAGCTTGGAACGTTCAGCCCCACCCCTACCCTTCAGAGGAAGGAAAGGGGGTGAGGATTGAGTTAATAATTGAAGATGCTTATGTGATAAAGCCTCCACAAAAATCCCTAAACTAAGGGGTTCAGAGAGCTTCCAGCTTGGTGAATACATCCCCATGTTGGGAGGGTGGCATACCCCAACTCTACAGAGACAGAAGTTCCTGAATTTGGGGCCCACCCAAACCTCACCATATACTTCTTCATCTGGCTTATTTATCTGTATCTTTCATAATAAATAGATAAATGTGTTTACCTGAGTTCTGTGAGCTGTTACAGCAAGTTATCGAACCTGAGAAGAGGGTCATGGGAACCCCTAATTTATAGATAAGTCTGACAAAAGTGTGGGTAACTCGGGAGCCTACTACTTGAGACTTATGTCTGAAGTGGAGACAGTCTTGTGGGACTGAGCCCTTGATCTGTGGGGTCTGCACTAACTCCAGATAGTGTCAGATAATCCTATTTCACTGATTTATAGTTCTTCTGGTTACTTCATTTGGTTTAAATTTACATTTATTTTTAAGGCTGATTAATGTGGGTCTTTTGGTCATAGATTTTATATATTTCTTTTTAAAACAGCTTTAATAAAAGATAATGCACATAATCATTATAATTATTCGTATAAATCGCCCACTTAAAGTATACATTTCAATTGTTTTAACATATTCATAGAGAGATACGACCATCACTAGAATCAATTTTAGCACATTCTCGTAACCCCCCAAGATAAACTCGATACCATTAGCAGTCACTCCCTCTGCCCCCTTTCATTATAAACACTGAAAGCTATATATTTTAATCTAAGCACTGTTTTAGCAGCACTCACAGTTTCGATGTCTTATATTTTCATTGCTATTTATTGTTAAAGTTTTTTTAAGTTCCATTTTGATTTCTGCTTTGAACCATGGATTATTTTATAGCGCATTGCTCAAGACCCCAATTTTGGGGGTCTTTATATTGTTATTGATTTCCAGTTTAGTTTCATTGAGATGGAGCAAATACCCTATATAATTTCCCTCATTTCATTTTCATTTAGCTTCATTCTATAGTCAGAATACAGTCTATCTTGGTGAGAGTACCATGTTCATAGAAAAGAACGAATCTTCAATAGCTGTTGCATGTCTGTGAATATCCATTAACTCAAGGTGGTTGATAGTGTTCAGATCCCATAACTTACTGAGTTTTCATCTAACTGTTCCATCAATTGCTGGTTATAATCTCTCTTTCATTCTGTTAATTTTTTGCTTTATATATTTTGAAATTGTATTAGTCACATACACACATATGATTAGTATGACTCCCTGATAAATCAACACTTTTCACATTACAAAAGTTCCCTCTTTCTCTCTATAATATTCTTTGTCTTGAAATCAACTTTACCTTATGTTAACACAGTCACAGCAGATTTCTTACCCTCACTATTTGAATGTTATACCTTTTTCCATCCAATTACTTTCAATATGTGTGTCCTGCTTTTAAATTCATCTCAAATAGACAGTATATAGTTGGGTTTTTCTGTCTCATCCTCCCTAACCGTTTCTACCTTTGTATTGCAGCATTTAGTGGATTTAAACTAAATGTTATACTGATATTGTTGAAATCATTGAACACACTTCGACTCCTAAAGGAAGTGGGAGCCAGCCTGTGGGGGCTGTGAGATGATTGTTCGTTTCTACACAGCCCTTGTCCTTGCGGTTGTGCAACAAAGTGACAGGAGGAAACGCGGGAGACTTTCCAGGCTCCACTCAAGGGGCCGGAACTAAAAGTTGTGGAAGACAGCGGAGAAAGTTACTTTTGGATGACAACAGTTTTAACCTGTCTGCAAAATGAGAGTTGGAGAGAGAGGTTGAGGAAGGAGAGGAGGAAGGGGACGGAAAGAGGAAAGAAGGAAAAATCAACCTGTTTGTCACTCTGTGGCTTGCAAGGCCTGGGATCGCTCCTCGTGGCCCGCCGGGGCCCAGGATCGGGAAGGGGAGCGCGCCCGGGTAACCCGCTCTTCCCCAAACTCTGCCCGGACCTGCCCCGGCCATCCGGTCACCCCGGCAGGCACCTCCAGTCGTGTCTCTACTCCCCCGCCCCGTCCCGGCCACCAGGCGCGCCTTCCCGAGCCAGGAACGGCGGCGGGGACTCACCGCAAGCAGGAGAGCAAAGACGGCGGAGACGACGGAGATCAGGGCCCTGGGGCCCCAGAGTTGAGGCCCGGCTCCCGGCGCCGGCCCGGGGACTGGGGCGCGCCCTGCGCGGGCGCCCGAGGAAGCCAGCGCGCTGTGTCCCCGCTGTCCCGTGCGGTCCGGCAGCGCTCCTGGTCCCGGCAAAGTCATCAGGGATCGTGCGTATTTCATGGGGCGCAGAGGTCCTTGCAGCCTGCCGGGTGCGCCGGGGCCGGGCGTCACCATCTGTACCCAGCCAGTTCTTCACTTTTATACCGCGCCGACTCGGTCTACCGCGAAACTATGAGGCAGCGTCAACTTTCTGCATCAGGTCGACGTAATTATTTCTCACGCGATTAATTCCCGGCTCAGGAGAGGAGCCCTGCGTCTTGAGTGCACCTCCGTGAGAAGGTGGAAGGACCGCGACGCAAACTCTTGCTCAGAGCCTGTCCGCGCTGATGGACCAGCGAGGGAGCACTGGACGCCTTCCACGTGCTCTGCTATGGTCCCGGGGCTCGCGGTGCGTCCAGATCCCTCCCACATTCCAGGGCTGTTTTTCCGGTTCATAAACCTGGAACTATTCCTGTCCTCTTCTTCCTTCCCATGCTCAGCTCTGTCGCACCCCTTCCTCACGTCCGCTGCATAAGGTCACCCCACTTGAGTCAGAAGAACATGCCTTCCGGGCACAAGAAGAAGTGCCCGGGGGTAAGGGGTGAGGATAACTCCAGGGCTCTGGTTGAGCACAGTTATTCTTACCACGGAGGCTTCTGTTCACAAATGTGCACGTGTTTACTATAAATTTATTTCATAACACAGAACATGGCGATTTAAAACACTATGTCCCCATAACCTCACTCCCAGCATAACTTAATCGTTCCAGAATATTTTCTCAGCACATGCTGGATATCCATAAACTATACAGAAAAGAATAGTTTCACTCTCTTCTAACTTGTTCTTCAAGTTCTGTTTTTTTTTTCATTCAACAAAATATCTCGAATATTTGTCCATACATGTCTTTTGAAATCTCCTCCACGCAGGTAAAAAGATCTCCTGCATGGCGGGTGAGCCCCGAGTGAGGCTGTGGCGGGAAGCTTGGAGGAGAGCCCAGGGAGGGACTGCGAGTGCTCTAACTGGCCTAGGCTGGGTGTTGGGGAACCCCCTATCTCTCCCGCTCTGTCCCTGATGGCAAGAAGTGGCCCCTGGAATCTTTCCTGCCCTCTGAAGAGTGCACAGGCCATCCTGGAGGAAGCTGGCAAGCAGTGTGGAAGCATCTCCTTCTGTGTGGGCAGCTGAGGTTGGGGCTGTGGGAGCCGAGAGTGGGCAGGAGCCAAAAGGAGGCTTTCACTGCTCACTGAAATCATTCTGTGTTGTTTCAATTTTCTCTCAGTGGATATGTCTTTGCCTCTTTTTAAAAAATCAACAGTGGTTAACCAGGACGAGGAGATTATTGGATATTTCTCTTGTTTTTGTTTTTATACTTTCTCTTTTAAAAAAAAAAGTGATATTGACGCAAGAAAGGAATGGAACACTATAGTCTTGGTGAAAAGAGGTCAATGGCCACGTTCTAATTCAGCCAGTGACAAAGAAGGAACCCAAAACAGAAGGAAATGGAAGAATCAGTCGCTAAATGTAGTTGAAGGAAGAAAAGTGACTCAGCACAATCAGGGTAACTCCATACTCCTATCACAGCAAAAACAATCTCCATGTGGCTATTGCACTATATGCCTCAAACCAAATCATTTTTAAAAGCCTCTTAAAAAATTAGAGAAGTTCATCTTATCTAATGTTGGATGAAGGACTTCCTAAATTTATGACCAAAAAAACCCCCCACATATCTATAGATTTAACTCCTTAAAATTTAAAACTTCTGAAAATAAAAATATAAGACAGAAATAGAAACATACCAGGAATCTGTTATCTGAATTTGAAAAAAATGAATGACATCAGGTCTTTAACAAACAAGACAAAAGTCATAAAAAGTTGACTTGAAGAGATTCAAATAACTAATAAATATGTGAAACACAAGATACTGGACCACAAGAAACAGAAACACTGAAATAGAGAAGTGCATATATAAGCCAAATCATTCTTTTCTTAGTTAGTGAAATGAAAACAAAACAGTAGTGATGTCAGATCAAAACTGATAAACCATTGGTTGGAACAGAAACTGGATGTGTGGGGGGCGGGGCAGGGTGTAGAAAAAAAAATACAGAGGTGGAGCCATGGGGCCTCCCAGGAACTCTAAGTGAGAAGGATAGCCAGGGCCTAAACCAAGGAGACGGGAAATGGGTATCTGTGAGCTGGCAGGGCTGAGCCACCTGACTCACTGACAAGGATGCAGAAAGGCCAATGGGGAGAGAAAGTATAGGTGGCCCAGGAGGTGTAGGAAGCCCACAGGAGCGGGGCCACAGATTGACCCCAGTAACCAGGGCCAGCTCACCCCTCAGGGACCTACCGCCCCTTCCCAACTGCTCTGTCAGGGCTGGTCTGCACCGTGTGGGAGCCCAGCAGGTTCAGGTACAACCCAGACACCAGCTGGGGAGGCTGTAGGGGAGCCAGGCTGGAGGTGGGGTGCCTCTCCCAGGGGGAAAGGGAGGGAAGAGGGGCTAAAATTTTAGCCCCCACAAACCTGACCCTTGGAAATCCAGTCAGAGCAGGAAACCCACCCATGACCAGCAAGCCTGAAGGCATCGGGGGGAAAGGAAAGAATGAGAACATATATTAGGACACTTTCAATTACCTAAAGTAAAAGTTTATTCCACAAATGCAAAGTTGCTCAATCAATAATAGTGTACCATATCTATAATCTAAATAAAGAAATGAAAGCGTCTGTTAGTGCACCGAGGGTGAAAAGTTATTTGGTAAAATGAAACACCAATTTTGATTTTTTAATACATCTCAGCATAGGAGGCTGCATCCATAATGGTAAGAATTTCTCTACAAAACTAAGAACCAACGTAATTCTTAATGGTTAAATACTAGAGGCTGAACATTGTTTTGAAAGTTCTGGTCTATGCAGTGAAACAGAAACATATGGCAGATTCTTGGGTGGAGCAGGAGGAATAGTCATTATTTTAGATACAACTATACTTTTAAAATCCTAAGGGTTAAATAATGATACTTGAATATCAATGTATGTCTGGATAAACATTTAAAACATAGAAGAAACAATAAATTAGAAAATGCAATTACAAGAGAATCCATTTTATAAGGGTTCTAAAACTTAAAATACAAAGAAAACAAACAGCCTTGACAAAAAGCGAAATAATTTACATGAAGAAAAACACAAATCTTAACTGAGTTATAATAAAATACTTGACTTAAGATGCTATCTTCTTTGATAAGAAAAATATTAAAAACTGATAATATCTCAATTCTTCCTAGATTACTTTTTAAAATTTAAGGTAAATTTAATAAACATTTCTATGATTTTTTGGGGGAGTGGGAGAAATCTTATGAAACAATTCAAAATTTTACCTTAGTAAAATTATAAGTTTTGAAAAAAATAAGGAAAATGTATTTGCTCTATTAGATATTAAAGTATATTAGAAATTTTCATTGGGAAGAGTATGTTATATAATAGAATGTCTTTCACATAAATAAAATATACAAATATGCATATGTATGTGTACATATACATGGATCAGCATAAAGATTTTGGCAAAGAAACATGAGAAATTCTCTACAGTAGTTCCCTGAAATAAAAAGAGCAGGGGGTGTTGGGAGAGAGTGAAGGTCTCTATTCTCTGAGAAACTTTCTGTGCTATTTAAATTTTCTCACTTTGAACATGTGACTTCTGTTTTTAAATGTTAAAGTAGTTAATCAGGATGGCAGTAATATCAGCCTTTTTAATATTTGTTTTATTTTTTGACATTCATATTATTAAGTAAAAATGTGTATTGATGTAAGTTGGGAACAAAAAGGAACAGTCTGGGTGGAAAGCGAACGATGTCTATATAAACATTCGACCTGTGACCAAGGACAGACCCAAAACAGCAGGAAATGAGAGAGTAAGTAGTGATTGGGAGAAACAAAAAGTGACTCAAAAATTGAGAGAGCACCTCACTTTACATGGATGACAAAATAAATTCCAATTAAGTTACAGCTACATGCCAAAAATTGAATCTCTAAAAATAAACCTCTCCAAGAAATTAGAGAATTTCATTGTTTTCTTAGGTTGGGGGAAGTGTCTTTCTAAGCTTATGAGTAGTTAAAAAGTAAATGTATACACAGGTTTCACTAGTTAAAAAATAGAAACTTCTGTACATAAAATATTAGATTAATGAAAGGACAACAAGAAATTAGGAACTTATTATCTGTATGTGAGAAAATTGCAAGGGCGCAAGAGCATGTCTTCTTAAAAAGACTAATAGAAACGACCAAAATTATACGCAAAAATAGTCAAAACAAAGAAATACAAGTTCAAATCCATCAATTTTTCCTAGTTAGAAAAAATGAAAAAAGAAAAGCCTACAACACCAGATCGAATCTACTGAATTGATATAAACCAAAACTCTGTGTAAATGTATATGTGAGTGCGAGTGTGAATGTGCCTGTGTATGTATCTACAGTAAAAAAACACTTCTATGAGAATCTAATAGACACAGATTTTACTTTTTCTGGGAAGTCATCCTACAAACATGGTTAGAAGAATGGAACTAGATTTATCTTCAAAAATATTCAATGCTATAATGATTTTGAAATAAATTAGAAATTCTTCATATTACGAGGAATTACTAAATTATGTAACAATCACACACTGGAATATTGTGCAGCCCTCATTCACTCACTCGACAACATGGGAGCGCCCACTCTGTGCCGCCTGTTCCAGGCTCTGGGGTATAGTCGTAACAGGGCAGACATTCCACAGAGCTGACAGTTCACACACCAGGGTGGTGGGCTCTCTGCGCAGCAGCCCCTTCCCCGCTTTAAGTTCCGATCTCCCTCCATCACCATGTCGCTAGGGGACAGGAGACCTGACCAGCATCGGCCTTTCCCTGTTTCTACCACAGTCTGGGCAAGCAGAAGGGCCAGGATGCTGCATAGCCACCATCCACTCACCAGCAGACACATTGCTTCCCCTGGGGACTGTACGATGACATGTGCCAGCTCCGCGTGCTCCTGCTATTCCAGCTCCTGCTCAGAGACCAGGGTGGACTGCGAGTTCCTGTTGCTCACGATCTCGTTGTGGGCATTGTCACGAGCCCCGGGCCCTCTCCAAAGACATGAGCACCAGGAAAAGACCTTGGGAAGGCAAAGAGCTGACTCAGGAGTCCACACCCAGGCTCCCTGCAGGGTCTCAAGGGGCACAGTAGGTTCTCTTGCCCCATGTCTCCCCAGGCTGTCCCCTCAGGCCGGCACAGGCTCAGCACATCCAGGACTCTGCTGCTGGCACCAGAACCCTGTGCTGTGCTACCCTGCCTGACACCCTCATACCCCAGGGAGCAGGGTTGTGGGTGAAGGTGTCACAAGCGGCAGGAAGGACAGGGCTTGGCAAAGGGCCAGTTGCCTTCTTACACTCAGCCCAGGCCCCCAGGTCACTTTAGAGAGCCAGGGTCAGCCCCACAGGACAAAAGGGACCGTGCCCTCCCAGGGCCTTGCTGCGGGAAGGAAGCGGTTCCTGAGGGCCTGATGCCGCCAGGTCCTGGGGAAACCAACTCACTCTGTCCACACGTGTGGGGTCCACTCCACAAGCTAGAAGAGAAGGGGTGTCTGTCTTAGCAGTGGGGAGGGGCCGCTCAGCGGCTCCTCCCCCCACAAGGACAGTGCAAGGGATGGGGCGTGGGCTGAGTATCAGACACTGAACAAGCAGCCCTGGGGACAGGTGACGGGAGAGGGACAGTCCATCTCTGGGACAATGTTCAGAGGGGGAAGAGAAAGGGGAAAGAAGTAAAAATAGACGCGTATCAAATCTCTGTTGGGTTCTGCTCTGACCAAAGCTGTATAAAGCCCCCGACCCTCTCCTCCTGGCTCTTGTCACCAAATACAGGGGCTGACCACCTCTCCGCTCTGACTGGGGACGCCGAAGAACTGGTCCTGCCCTCCCAGACTTGGGCTGGGAGATGAGGCGACTGTCAGCCGTGAGACAAGGACACTGATATGATCCCAACCCCGAAGAGGTGAGGTGGGACATGGAGGGGTGATCACAGGGAAGGGGATCGGAGCCAGGCCAGAACAAAACAGGGGGATTTGCGATGTGGAGAGGAGGGCTTTTCTGTCTGAGAAACAAAGCGGGACGTGAGGGAGATGGCAGAGAGTGCCAGCACCTCCCCATCGCCCCCGCCAGCCTCACCTTGAAGGATGCGCCTCCTGTGTATTGCATGTGATAACATGCAGATGTGGTCAGCACTAGCAGCAGGATACACAGAGATCCAATGGCAACTGCAATCACCAACTGTGAATTGCCTGAGGAGGGAGAGGGAGCAGTCGTCCTAGGCTGGTGGTCGCTGGCTCTCCTGAACCGAGACCTCCCCACTGTCCTCAATACCTGATTCTCGTTTGACATACTTGAGGTCACACCAGAGGATACAGGGTCTGGTAATGATCATCCCCTCAAGACACCTGGGTACAGACACAGGGAGGTCGTGAACGGGTTCTGTGAGATAAGAGGAGAGGGAGGAGGAATCTCCTGCCTTGTGTCCCCTACCAGATTGTGGAGGAAGAACAAGCTTCTCCTGTCTGCATGACGTATCCCCTCACTTTGCCTCTGAAATCCAATGTGTATTTTTCACTCACAACATATCTCAATTCAGAGGAACCATTTGAAGTGCTCCATTCCCACACAGGCCTGGCGACTACTGTGTTGGATAACACAGCCCAAGGCCCTGGAAGCTTACAGCGGAAAGTACAACTTCCTGTCTCAATGAGCTCCTAGTCAGTGGAAGACACGAGGAGGCACAGAAATAATACAACAATCGGAGAAAGCCTTCACTTAAAGCTCATGCCTCTACGGTGGCAGGAAAATGGAAGCGAAAATGGATCCTATCTGTAGAGAGTCAGTGACCCAAAGAAAGGGGCCCAAAGCTGCCCTGCGATGCAGAGACGTTCCCCAGGCACTTGGCTGAGGACTTGCAGGTGCGGCTGCTAGGTATCAAGGCTCGATCTTCACCTCCAGGGTTTTGTTCCTTCAGGTGACCTCAGTCTCTCTGCAGAATCTGTCTTCTCTGATTCTTACTTATCAATATTGAAAGATACTCTAGAGAGACCAACTTTCAAAAAACTTTCCATAATAATGTTATGATGATGACACTTCCTGCCAATGATAAAGATGTGACTCTTCAATAATAGTGCTGGAGCAACTAAGATGACGGCTGGAAAATAATAAAGTTTCTTCCTTATGCTCTTCCTATTAGAAAATTAAGATTAGGTGGATCGATGAGTTAAATATAATACATGAAACCAAAAAAGTACTACAAAAATATAAGAAATTTTTATTACAAGTCTGAATCTCTTCAGTACGACAAGAAACTATCAAACTTGAATAAAATCAATGACATAAAAATTAAGAAGAAAACTTTGCATGGGAGAATTTACGACAAAGAAAAAAACAAGCTAGAAGAAAATAATTGGAACAATAATTTCCTTAATCTATAAAAATTCATGATGAACTAAAAAAAGATCAAAGAAATAGTAGACTTGAACAATACTATAAACCAACTAGACCTACCAGACACTATATTAGTGCAGAAATTAATAAAACTGAGACTAGAAAAAAAAAAGAGAAAATCAACAAAACCGAAGGCTGATTATTTGAAAAGACCAGCAAAATTGACAACAGCCTATTGACTAAGAAAAAGAGACGACTCAAATCATTAGAATTAGAAATAGGAGGGGGAATATTAGTACGCACCTCACAGAAATAAAAAGGATTGTAAAAGAATAGTATGTACCTTTGTAAGTCAACAAATTAGAAAACTTAGATGAAATAGACAAATTCCTTATGGAGATTAAACAGGGACAGGCACAAGTGGCTTCCAGATTCTCATCTCTCCCCGCACCCATCTCACATTCCCTTCATCCCAGCCTCTAAAACTAAACAGAACTTGGACCTTTATTCTAGCTCTAAACTCCGAAACATTCATCTGCATTCACATTTGTCTCTTTACCTGTTGGGACTAGTCAAGTAGCATACACTTGAAAAACTTTCTTTTATTCTTTTCTCTTATTATAAAATAGTGAGAAAGTACAGAAAATTTTTATAAGAATAAAAAATTTACATCCTGTCAACCAGAAATTACATCATTAATATCTTATTTACCAAGTTCTACTAGTTTGAGACCTCCAAATTTGTTCTTCTTTATCGAGATTCTTTTTCAAGATTGTTTTGGCTACTTGGAGCCTCTTGCGATTCTATATAAATTAAGGTTTTCTATGTCTGCAAAAAGCACAGTTGGGATTTTGATATGGATTGTGTTAAATCTGTGGAGCGCTTTGAGAAATATTGACATCTTTACAATATAAAGTCTCCCGATCCATTAACCAAGATGTCTTTGCATTTATTTATGTCTTCTTTAATTTCCTTCATGGACATTTTATAGTTTTTAGTGTACAAGTATTCCTAAGTATTTTATTGTTTTGGATGCTATTGTAAGTTAAATTGTCTTAATTTCCTTTGTATATTGCTTAATCTCAGTGTATAGAAACATAAGTGATTTGGGGGTGTTGATTTTGTATCTTGCAACTTTGATAAATTTGTTTAACAGGGTTTTTCTTGTGGAATCTTTAGGGTTTTCTATATATATATATAAGATCATATCTGCGAACAGAGATAATTGTACTTCCTTTCTGATTCTTTTCCTTGTCTAATTGCTCTGATGTTAGCTGTGGGTTTTTAATATAAGACTTTAATTATGTTGAGATCGTTTCCTTCTATTCCTAGTATTTTTGTGTGTGTTTTTATCATGAAAGAATGTTGAATTTTGTCAAGTATTTTTTCAACAATGATGTGGTTTTTATCCTTTATTCTTTTAATGTGGTAATTTCCCTTTTTTTAACTTTTAGAAACTTTATTTTCTGTCAATCTTATTTCCATTTTGTTTAAGAGTTTGTGGAAGAACAGCTTAAGACCGTTCAGTGGTTGTTCCTATGTACTCAGTGGCCTAAGTAGTGGGGGCTACAGACCTGTCTTCAGTAGGAAACTTCCGAATTTGCACAGAGGGCACGTGTAACACTTGCAGACCAGTCTGTGACCTCAGGTTGAGCAGTATTGATTAATTTTCATATGCTGAACCATTCTTGCATTTCAGGAATAAATCCCACTTGGTCATGGTGTATAATTCTTTCAATGTGATGATGTATTTGTTTGCTAGTATTTGGTTGAAGATTTCATATCAATATTTATCAGGGCTGTTAGTCTGCAGTTTTCTTGTGGTGTCTCTGGTTTTGGTATCAGGGCAATGCTGAGTTAAGAAGTGTTCTCTTCTCTTCAATTTTTTGGAGGAATTTTGGGAGGCTTGGTGTTGATTCTCCTTTTAAATGTTTGATAGAATCCACCAGTGAAGCCATCTGCTCCTGGGCTTTTCTTTGTTGAGTGTTTTTTTAATTACTGATTCAGTCTCCTTACAAGTTAATAGCTCTGTTCAAAATTTCTTCATGATTCAGCCTTGGTATGTGATATGTTTCTAGGATTTTATCCATCTCATCTAGGTGATCCAACCTGTTGACCAGCAACTGTTCATAGTATTCTCTTATAATCTTTTTTATTTCTGTATATTCAATTATAATGTCCTGTTTTTCACTTCTGATTTTAGGTATTTGAGTATTTTCTCTCTTTTTTTTTTTTATTAGTCGATCTAGTTAAAGATATATCCATTTCGTTGATCTTTGTTCCATTGACTTTTCTCCATTGTTTTCCTATTCTCTAGTTCATTTATCTCTGCTCTAATCTTTATTATTTTCTTATTTTACTAGTTTTGAGTTTACTTTGCTCTTCATTTTGTATTTCCTTAAGGTATAAAGTTATGTTGTTTGAGATCATTCTTCTTTTTTTAACTCACAGCTATAAATTTCTCTCTTGACACTGCTTTCTCTGGATCACATAGGTTTGGTATGGTGTGTTTTCCTTTGTCTCAAGATGTTTTCTAATTTCTCTTGTAATTTCTTCTTTGACCCATTAGTCATTTAAGAGTGCATTGTTTAATTTCCACATATTTATAGATTTTCCAGTTTTCCTTCTGTTAATGATTTCTACTTTCATTTCGTTGTAGTTGGAAAAGATACTTTTTATGTTTTCAGTCTTTTTCAATTTAAGACTTGTTTAGTGACCTAACATATGGCACATTCTGGAGAATGCTTCATGTGCCCTCGAGTAAAATGTGTATTCTGCTATTGAGTGGAGTGTTCACACACACACACACACACACACACACACACACACACACACACACACACAATTTTACAAATGGGGATATACAATGGGCAAACTTTTAAAAATATAGGATACAGGATCAAATGTTAAGCTCTTCAGATTTAAAAAGGCACTTGACAAAATGTCCCCCAAAATAGCCTATCAATGTCCCATTAAATACCAAAGCGTCACAGAAAAAGATAAAAGAGCAATTCAGAATAGGATCTCTGTGCAATAAATAATATCACGTGGACAACAGGAGAAATCTAAATGGAGTCTGAGGATTAGCTGGTAGTAGTGTATTGATGTTAATTATCTGATTTTTAAGGTTGTATTGTGGTTATAGGAAGAACGTTCTTATTTGTCAGAGATACCCACTGAAGCGTTAAGGGGTGATATACATTTTGTCATTGACTTGTTCTCGCTGGTTTGAGAAAAAATTTTTAGTATAGTTTTTGCAACTTTTCTGTAATTTGAGAGTGTTTTAAGTAGAAAGTTAAATTTTAAAAATTGGGCCTCCTCTGCAATTAATACCTTTTTCTGCTGACACAATCCTATTGCCTCCTATGCTCCTTGACTTGCAACCTATGACCTGCTAGATTCACTTATTACTTCTAGCAGGTATTCTCTGCAAATGAAGGAAGTTTTATTCCTTCCTTCCTGATCCTTATGTCTTTCTCCCCTGACCAGGACCCAGAATACAATCCTGAAGAGATGTTATCAGCATGAACACCCTTGGTCTTGGTCTCAGTAACTGAGGGGAAGTATTCAAGATTTTGCCATGTTAGGTGAAGTTACTCATAGCTTTTTAATACATGAACATTATCAGACTGAGGTAGTTCCCTTCTATTCTTAATATAATGAGAATTTATTTTTAATCAAGAATGGGTGTTAAATTTTGTCGAATGCTTATTCTGTATCAATGAACATGTCCATAGAGTTTTTCTCTTTTACACGATTAACATAGTGTAATATAATATAGTAACACTGATTAATTTTCAGACTGGCATCTTAGAACCCACGTTATCCACTCACTCAGGAAGGTGTGTCTGGAGCCTGGTGAGCAACGCATTGCAAGGGGCTTAGGAAACCTCGGGGACCAGACATGGTCCTTACATTTTTTAGGACAGTTCTGAATCACAAGGAAAGGAGGCAGAGGCACAGATAACCCCAAGGGTTACGAAGGCGCAAAGAGCTTGAATGGGCTGCCCAGGCAGAGGTGACAAGGCCATGGGTGTCAGGAACACTGGTGGACATAGAGGGAAAATTCCACATGGACAGGATTACAGACAGGTATGAAGTCAAAGTAATTGGGGAGAGGCAATGTCAAGTGGGGTTGGGGGAAGAGGCTTTGCAATATGTGGTTGTCTCTGCTTGAGGGACCCAGGGTGTAGCTGAGATCTGAGAGAGAGAGTGCTGTTCCAATTCTTAAGATTTACAGACGCTACTCACCCTGGCTCCACCCAGAGATCAGTCATTAACTAAGGATTTCCTTCCTCTGCCAGCAGTGCAAGTGACGTACATTAGACTGTTCTAGAGTCAAGTTTCATCCTATTCTAGTTTGTATTTCCTGGTAACAATCCACCTGTCACTCATTCTTTCTTTTCTAGGGCATGAAACCCTGAAAGCTGCTCTGCCGATATCAAACCGACCAACTATGGCATCTACATCAGACTTGTTCTCAAGGTCTTTCTGTGGTCTGACATCTGCTTCTTCAGAAGTTGTGGGTTTGGGGGTTTTTTGTTATTGTTTTTAGTTTTTAGACAGCTAGTTAACATTAGCCCTCTGGTCTCTGGTTCAGACCACCATCAATTAGCTTCATGATTCTAAGAAAGCCACTTCTCTTCCTCTCTAAAAATGTTTATTATTGTTGAAATAGGGAGGCATTAAATGATCTCACAGGGAGATCCCTCCAGCAGTGACCCTGTGTAAAGTGAGTGCAGGCCTCGTAGACGAATTCTTACCTGATGATTAGACAGCAGAGGACCCAGAGAGGCTGCTCATCACTCCTGACCAGCTCCTCCAACAAACAGCTCACCTAGACATATGGACCATGAAGGTTCATACACGATGTGGTTGCTGTGAAAATAAAATGAGTTAGTATGTATACACAATGCTTAGAACAGAGCTTGGCAAATGGTAAGTGCTCTATTTAAGCATAAGCTGTGATTAGTAAAATCATTACCAACAATGCTGATTTTACTCAAAACCACATTTTCCAAGCCAACAATAACATAACCTGAGGTCTTGCAATCCCATGGCCACACTTGTGCCAGACAAAACAGAAGAATGACATTCACAGTTGCCATCACAGCCTCTCTGGAGGTGAGGTGAGCCGGGATGGTGGGATCTCACAGAGTTTTTGCTAAGCCATTTAGGTCTTTGGTCTCAGCTCCTCCCCCCCGCCGACTGTGAGCTCCCTCCCCTAGGGCCCAGACTTTCCCAGAGTGAAGGGCTCATCAACTACTTGGTGGGTGAATAACAGCTCCCTCCCCTGGGACACAAAGGAGGCGAGTCCAGGGATGGCCTCAGTGGACTGCCTGAGGACAGCTTCCAGGCTGCAGCTCAGGGAGGGGACCCAGAAGGAGGCCTGTGGCCTCTGTTGAGGAGACACAGCTGGGAGTTCCCGGAGGCCGAATGCCGGGCAGAGAACTGGAGAAGAAGGCACTGCGCAGAGAGAGGGCTCTGGAGGTGTGCAGGGGGCCCACTCAGAGTCTGGGTGAGTGCTGATTGGTGCCCATGAGAGGGACCAGCCCAGGCTGAGAAGAGGCATGGGACCTTAGCAGGCTGGTCAAGGATTGAGGCCCACCCAGGGCTGGGGATTGTTCACGTTCCCCTTCACCAGAGTGGGCAGACTGCATAAAAGGGTTGTTACCAGGATTTAACTACTAGAGTCTTATTAGTTAACTAAATTAGCTCCAAATAAGGCAGCTGTAGCCCAGGCATAAAATTTAAAAGCTAGCTCAGGAGGATCAAACTAATACTCAAATTAATTAACTGTGTGCCAGAACGATATACAGCACTTTAAAGGAACACAACAAAATCCAATACACAGAATTTAAATTCATGTCTGTCATCTAATAAAAAATTACTAGGCATGAAAAGCAGCAGGACAATGTCCACCATAATCGGTACAATAATCAACCCATAAAAACAATCCAGAAAGTGACAGAAATAATGGAATTAAGGGATACAGATAACAAAAGAAATAGACAATGATTAATAGAATAATGTAATTGATAGAAAGACATGAAGACAGCTATTATAAATCTTATAACTATACTAAAGGATGTAAAAGAAAAGATGAACATCGTTAGGAGAGAAATGGAAGATATTAAAATGTCCCAAATGGAAATTGTAGAGATAGTCCGAAATGAAAAATACATAGGATATGATTAAGGGCAGATTAGGTATTACAAAAGATCAATGAACTCAAAGACAGAGAAACAGGAGTTACCCAAAATGAAACAGAAAAAAATGAAAAAAAAAAAAAGAATATTCTCAATTAGCTCTGGACAATATCAAGCATTTTACTATAAATGTAATTAGACACCCGGTAAGGGGAAGAGACAGACAAAATATTTGAATAAATAATACCTGAAAATCTTATAAGTTAGATATAAACTTTAAACCCAAAGATCCAAAGAAATCCACAAAACCCCAAGTAAAAGAAGCAAAGAAAACTATACCAAGGCAAACCAAAATTACATTGCTCAAGCCAGTGATAAAGAAAAACCTTAAAGGCAGCCAGAGAATGAAGACACACACAGCCTGCCTTGAGAGAAGCAGGTAGGGGAGGCTGACATCCCACAGACACCAAAGCAGAACAAGGCAGAGCAGACATTGCCCACAGCCAGAGTCTTTTGTCCTCCTCCTCCTCGCCAAGATTTTTCCAGTCCTGGCGAAGGAAAAGTAGACCAAAATCAGGGACTGAGACTTTCCTAGCAGGGCTGGGGTGTCCCCCAGAGGGACAACTGAAAGCATTTGGACACACCAGGTCTGTGACCCTGCATTGCCATCACTGCATTTCCTGGGGCCGAGGCGGGGTGTGGGGGGAGGGGCGGCGGGGGGGCGGGCAGGGGCTCCTCTGCACTCCTCCCAGCAGCTCCAGCAGTTCCCCGCCCCACTGTGCTTCAGAATTCCCCTCGCCTCCCTCTCAGGAAGCTGATCCAAGGAGCCAGTAGGTGGAGCCACTGCTGGGGTGGAGACCATGGGCCCTGTGGCCTTCCTGGCACCCTCGTGACCCGTATCAACTCCGAGGGTGTGGTTTGTGTTCCCACACAGCCTCCTACAGGTGCCCACACAGCTCTCAGGGTTTACAAAAGACCCTGCAGACCTTCATCTGCTCCTGACGTGACACCCGAGGAAGTGATGGCCCCTCCAGAGTCTCAATGCTGGAAAGGAGCAGAGCAGGGCCGCTGTCCTCAGCTCCAGTACAGGACTCACACAGCCTGACTGAACTTCTGAGCCTCTGAATCTCACAGTTCCTGCTCTGACAGAGAGGGAGAGGGGAGGACGGCCTTAGGGGAGTAACTAGATCACACCACCACTTACAAAGAAAGGACCTTCCTATGAACTTCAAGTCTGTGTCCCTCCAAAAGTCACAATCCCAAATCCGATGGTATTAAGAGGTGGAGTCTTAGGGAGGTAATTAGGTTTAGATGAGGCTCTGAGTGTAAAGCTCTCTCTACACTGTAAAGAGAGTGAGAAATTAGTCATCCACAACCAGGAAGTGAGTCCTTACCAGATGCCAAATCTACCAGAACCTTAATTTCAGCTCTCCGGCCTCCAGAACTGTGAGAATTAATGTTTATTGTGTAAGCCACTCAGTGCAAGGTATTCTGTTAGCAGCCTGAGCTGACTAAGGCCTTCAGTTGAAGACTGAGCCAAACACTAGGCCTCATTTGATGTGACCCTTTTTTATTATTCTTTTATTGAGGAATAATTGACATATAACATTAGTTTCATGGGAACAACATAATTCAATATTTGTATATATTGCAAAATGATCACCACACTGTCTACCTAATCTTTTTAAATGTAAGTTCTTTTAAATGTGTGGCTGAAGGCAGTATGGCTGAAGGCAGTAACTTGTCTCAGTTCATAAAATTCAAGGCCTGCTTTTGCAATGCTCACAGGGTGATTGTCAAGGCTGAGGCGTGGGTAGGAGAGAAGAGCACCCAAGGGACCATTCAGCTCCATGCTTATATCAGTTTTGTGTGGCCAGGGTAGTAGAGTTGAATTTCATTTTTCTCCATACATTTATCCAGTTGTTTCAACATCATTTTTTGAAAAGGCTTTCTTTTTCCCATTGAATAGTTTCACTACCTGTGTTGAAATTCAATTGGCCAGAGACAGAGTTCATTTCTAGAGTCTGTCATCTATTCCATTAATCTATTATTTGTCTATCCTCAGGTTAATACTACATTGTCTTGATTACTGTGGCTTTATAGTCAGTCTTGAAATCGGGTAGTTTAAGTCCTTCGACTTTTTTTTTTCTCCTTCAAAAAACCACTCGTATTTCCATATAAATTTTTATAAAATAAAAATCCTGCTGGGATTTTAATTGGCATTGATTTGAATACAAAGATCAATGAGAAGACTTGGCATCTTAACAACATTGAATCTTCCAATTCATGAGATGGTTTTATTTTAGATCTTCCTTATTTAATCTTGACAATATTTTGTAAGCTTTCTGTGTACAGGTTGTGTACATTTTTATAAATGTATTTCCAAATATTTTTGATGCTGTCGTCAGTGGAATTGGTTTAGGTAGTTTTATTTTCAAACCATTTATTGTTGCGATATGAAAACACAATTGATTTTGTTCATCGATCTTGTATCCTAAGATATTATTAAATTTATATATTTCTAGTTGCAGTTTTGTAGATTATTCAGAATTTTCTACATACGCAATCATATTGTCTATAACTAAAAGCAGTCTTAATTCTCCTTTCCAATCTCTCTAATCTTTTTTCTTGCTTAATTGCCCTGGCAAGAACTTCCTCTACAATGTGAAATAGAAATAGTGAAAGCAGACATGCTTGTTTATTCTCAGTCTTAGAGGGGAATATATCTTTCAATATATTACTATTAGATATGATATTAGTTATACTTTTTTCATAGATGTCCTTTATCAGATTGTTTCTTTCAGCTTTGACTTTCTGCAGTTTGAATACGATACGCCTATGTGTAGTTTTATTTTGGCATTTATCCTGCGTGGTGTTCTTCTAGCTTCTAAGATCTGTGGTTTGGTATCTGACATTAATTTTGGGAAATTCACACTCATTATTGCTTCAAATATTTCATCCGTTATTTTTTCTTTCTTCTTCTTCTAATTCCATTCCGTGTATATTATACCTTTTGTAGTTGTTCCGCACTTCTTGGATATTCTGTTCCATTTTTTTCAGTCTTTTTTTCTCTTTGCTTTTCAGTTTTTGAAGTTTCTATTGACATGTCCTCAAGCACACTAATTCTGTCCTCGGCCATATCTTGTACATTAATGAGCTCATCAAATACATTATTTACGGTAGTGTTTTTGGTCACTAACATTTCTGATTCTATCCTACAATTTCCATCTCTCTGCTTAAGTTACCTGTCTCTCTTCACATGTTGGGCGCTTTCCCTACTAGGATCCTTAGTATATTCATCAGTTACTTTAAATTTCTCATCTGATAATTCCAATGTTCCTGATGTATCTGACTCTGGTTCTGATTCTTGCTATCTCTTAAAAGTGTGGGTTTTTTTCCTCTTTCTTTTAGTAAGGACAGGAACTGTGTAAATAGGTGTCAGTAATGTGGTGGTAAGGTGTGGGGAAGAGGAAGCTGTTCTACAGATCTATGATTAGGTCTAGTGCTGTGTCTAATGCTTTGCCATGGTTAGGCCATTTCATTGCCTCTTATTTTAATTTCTGGCTGTTGGGAATCTGTAATCCTGTTTTTGGTATTAGCCTGGGGTCTACGAGAATCATGACCTTAAAAATCAAGAAGGATATAGGATTTCTCATGACATACGGCAGCAAATATTATAACTTAAAACTTCGAGGTTCATAAAACTAATTCATTTTGCTACCGTTGGATGAGAAGCTTTCGCCCCAGGAACTATACAAGTTCAGCATTATTGGTTAATATTAGCTCGGGCATTTTGTTTTCTACCATGGTGGACACAGACAAAGCAGGGGGCTTTCCTTGCCAGCGGGTTGCGTAGAACACACTGCCAGTCTCTTTGGGTCACCATGACTTCTGATGCCCAGGTGAAAGTACTAAAGAATTGTGTGTCTGGGCCAGGCTTTTGAGCCAGTTCTCAGCCTTCGAGGAAAAGTATGTATCCCAGAATTTCTCTTTTTTCTTCTAAAGAAGAATCTTTCCCTAGAGGAAAGTCAGAATTTAAAAACTGCAGAAGAAAGACAGAAATCCCATATAGCTGAGGTCTTGAAGCAGACTGCTAAGAAAGGAGTGCTTCAGAAAGCAGTAGAAGAACAGCTGCAGTAAAATTCCCTACTCTGGGACTGGTTCTCAAGGTTTCCGCTTGTAGTTCCCTGCTCCAGCAAGGTGGATTCTCTGTATTTGCCTGTCTGTCCTCCAATTTTTGTGGAAGCAATTTGTCCTTTGACCTCAATTCTCTGATCGATCTAAGCAGAGCTGTTGATTTTCAGTTTGCTCAGCTTTTTATTTGTTGTTAGGACAAAGTGACAACTTCCAAGCTGGACTTACATGCTGGACTGAAAATATAGAGCAATTTAAAAGGGCGAGTAGAAGAGAAGACAGTGTGGTTAAAAAGGGGTAAATTCTTCAGGAGCGAAATTGGACAATTTCACAAATGATCACTGAGGCATTCTACAAAAACATGGTCATCAATGGATAGAACGCAACAGCTTCCTGTGGTTTAAACACTTTGAAGAAAGAAGGGGATTTTCCACATGTGTGCTTGCTCTAACCACTCAGTAGGCAATTCAGCTTAGAGACATTTCAGCTCAAGAGAGCTAAGAAACAAATAAGTCATTTGAATAAATAAAAGATTCAGCTATTGTATTAGTACATTATATTTGGATAAACATAATGTACTAATACAATACTAATACAATAGTGAGTTCTTATGAAAAGGATAGGCCTGGATAGAATTGCTTCTTTACTCACGGTTTAATTAAATTCATTCATTTATTCATGTAACAAACTGAGTCCTTAGG
>NW_011889131.1:986714-989413 GCF_000151845.1 Pteropus vampyrus | reverse complement strand
ATCTCCAAAAGGTGAAAGCAGGAAACCCTCCCTCTAGAGGTGTCAGGAACCCAATGGCACTTTCAGGTGCAGGTGGCCGCAGGTACATAATTTTGCTCTCCTGAAAATGCTTAGGAGCACTAGGACTATTTTGACTTAGACTTAGAGACTTAGGTGAGAAAATAACCTTCTCTCATGACACAAACCAACCCTCCATTTTATTGGGCATGATGGCATGGCAGAAGTGTGCTTCTTAGGGTATGACTTCCTTGCTCAAGTTACATACTATTCTTTTCTAGAATGTTCTCTACCATACTTAAAAGAGTTGTGGTTCAACTTTCTCCTCTGCAAAATGAAGAAAGTATCAAAATGTCTCGCAGGGTTGTGGCAAAGATTTATTTTTGTTTATAAAGCCAGACACTAGTTAAAGAGGTAAAGACAGATTTTAATCAGTAGTATATTACTATAATAGAGAAGAGAGTCCAGGGTGAACTGAACTCAACCTCCATTTGTACAGAGGAAACTGGACTTTTTAAAGGGAGAATAAGGGAATAGATAAGAGGTTGAGGGGGGTCTCAGCAGAGGAAGAGAACTGAAAAATTACAAAAAGCGGGAAGAGGAGTTTGGTTCGTGTGAAACTCATCTGGGTTTGCTAACTGGTATTTACCTAAGTTAGCCTCCTCCCCTCCCACAGGTGCTAGGAGGCAGGGGCCCTATCTTCAGATGTTGCCTGGAACCAGAGTCAATGTTTTTTGACAACCTTGGGTTTTCTCAGGCAGGCAATTAAAGGGGTGCTAGAATCACCCTATGGATGAGGCCTTGAGAAACTACGTTAGTGTTTGTTCAAGTCTTTTATATGCCAAGGTTGACAGGCTTAGTCAAGAGGAGGACTCAGAAGAGTTGGTCGAGAGTGTGGTCAAGGAGAGAATCTCTGCCATTTGTTATAAGAATTAACTGAGATATTGGCTGTGAAAGTGCTTGTTGGACTATAACACAGCACATTAACATCAATTGACATGTTCTTTCATATAAAACCAATCATATTCCTTCTCCTCCTTCAAAATTCTTGTTAAAATTCTCCCTTACACTGAGTTTCCACTTCTAAACATGCTGCCACTCAGTGATAACACCTACTCTATGTGCTGTACTATATTAACACCTTCTATACTTTACATACATCGTAAGATTTCCTTCAAATGACTCTTTAGGAAATATTACTTTACAGAAGCTCAGAAAAGTTAGGAAATTAACTAAGGTTCACACAGCCAGTGAGTGGCAGAGGCCAGATTCATATTCAACTCTGGTGTTAGCTGGTTCCATTAAAGAAATTCCTTTCACCTTTTAAATGGTTCAATTAAAAAGAAAACCAATTTATTCTTAAAACACTGGACATGTTCATCGCTCAGAAGATTTTTAAAACAAGAATCTCATACATATGAGCTCTCATTCTAACCAGATTCTAAGATATTTAGAAGGGCCTGAGTCAAGTTAGGCACTTTTCAGCTTATGAAATATTTCTTCAGCACCACTATATGTCATAGCAAGATATTTAAGCCATTGCACCTGCCGGTGGGGAACGAGGGAAAAGGACACAAAATAGTAAATGCTAAACTGTGCGGTCCAGGAAAGAGATCAACAATGAGTTAGGATAGTAGGAGAAGGTTTTACGGATGATTAGAACTGAGCTCCACCCGAAGGGATATTGATACTGAGAAGGAAACAGAGGGACATTCCAGGGTAGAAGGTGGGGAGCAAGAGTGGTAAGAGCTTATATACCTTTCAAACTCAGTGTATATACTGTCACAGAGCTTGAGCGACCGACATCTCTGTTTATCCGCTGACATTATCGTAGAAGGAAGCTATCTCAGAAGTTTAAATTTCTGAAGTAAGAACGGCTGGCTGGTCGATGAGCGGGAAAAGGTAATCCACGCGGGCGATCCTACTGCCTCTGGCGCCCCTTAGCGGGACTGCATTCCCACGACCTGAAACGACGACTTAGAGGTATAACCATTCGCCTCTCTACAACGCTTCCCCAAACTAAGATTCCGGAGGGGGCTGCCACCTGTACCCACGCGCAGCGCACGCGCGAGGCCCTTCTTAGCCGCACAAAGACTGCGGAAGGAGGTTTGGCGCAAGCGCTCTAATGCTCTCTGAAAATAGGGTTATCATCTCGCCTCCTGGCGCAGGAAGAACAAGGCGACGCATGCGGCGTGAGGATGCGCGGGACTTATTTCACGCTGGGGGCCGCGGTGACGTAATGACAAGGAGGCGGTGGTCAAAGAACGGAAGCCGGGAGGGAACCAGGGCGGAAGGGGACCACGGCCAGGCTTGTGTTCGGTCCCTTGGCAGGGCTGGGGTTCCGATGTGGTCCCCAGAGCGGGAGGCCGAGGCCCCTGCCGGGGGAGACCCGGCAGGTCTTCTGCCCCCCGAGTGGGAGGAGGATGAGGAGCGCATGTCCTTCCTGTTCTCTGCCTTCAAAAGGAGTCGCGAGGTGAACAGCACCGACTGGGACAGCAAGATGGGCTTCTGGGCGCCGCTGGTGCTGAGCCACAGCCGCCGCCAGGGGGTGGTGCGCCTGCGTCTGCGGGACTTGCAGGAGGCCTTTCAGCGCAAGGGCAGCGTCCCGCTGGGGCTGGCCACGGTGCTGCAGGATCTGCTGCGGTGAGGGCGGGTCCGGACCCCGAGCGGGGGCGGCTCCCTGAGGGCAGGGGCTTGGCGGG
>NW_011889131.1:972902-985023 GCF_000151845.1 Pteropus vampyrus | reverse complement strand
GTATTAAGCCAACTGTGTGCCCTTTACTTTCTTTGCAGTCGTGGAGAGCTGCAGCGGGAGTCAGACTTCATGGCCAGTGTAGACAGCAGCTGGATCTCCTGGGGGGTTGGAGTCTTCCTGCTGAAGCCCCTCAAGTGGACTCTTTCCAACATGCTGGGCGATAATAAGGTTCCTGCCGAGGAGGTGCTTGTGGCTGTGGAGCTGCTTAAGGTGGGTGCTCAGAAGGGAGAGGTCTGGTGTCATCTGGTGTAATGATAGGCTCTTCTACTTTACTTGCATGTATCATTAGAAAAAGAATGTATCTTTTTATATGGTAACAGGTGATGAACTGAGTTTCCCTGACCTCCCTTATTCTGTACTTTGTAGCGTTATTTTAGTTGTTGGACTTTTACGTTTCAAGGGTGATCCTTTGTCTAGGAGTTGACAGTTGATTATTTTCTGCATTTGTAGGGATTCATGATAAGCTAATGTTTAGAAAATGCTTTGCCTTCTATATTTTATTGACAAGAATTTCCCAGGTTTCCTGAGGACTTCATGGCTTTCAACTTTGCCCTCCCCTATATCAGCAAACCAGGTTCAAATTTCCTCCTCTGTGGCTATAACCCTTCCCTATTCCAGCTGACCAATGGCCTTACTTCCATCAGGCAGAGAGTAGAGAGTCCATAAATATTTGTTGAATAAATAATATACATGTCCATACATATGCTTACACATACACTCCATTATTTTCTAGAAATGGAATCTTATTTTATCTATTGGTCTGCAACCTGCTTTATTGGTCTTTTCACTTTACTAGATCATGAGCATTTTCCAGATCCCTATGCAATATAGATCCACTTCATTCTTTTGGATAACTGCATAGTAATCTATAGATAACCCACAATTTATGCAATAGTTACCATACAGATGGACAATTAAACCATTTCAATTACTCTGTTACTTCTCTGACAGCTTTATGTGTACATCTATGTACTTCTACCTTTATTTTTGTGGAATCGATTTCTAAAAGTGGCATATGTTTAACGGAATCTGCCAAATTACTTTTCGTCAAGACTACATTAAAGTGGGACATGGTTCCATAGTGTAGCGGTTAGCACGTCTGCTTTACATGCAGAAGGTCCTGGGTTCTCACCCTAGTGGAGCCACGGTCCATGGTCTATGGCCATGCCACCCTTAACAAGCCCGATTCTGTCTGATTTCGGAAGCTAAGCAGGGTTGGGCCTGGTTAGTACTTGAATGGGAGACTACGTAGGAAAACGAGGTGCTGTAGGCATAAATAATAATAAAAAAATAAAATAAAAAAAAAGACTACATTAAAGTGTCCAGTCTCCTCACATCCTTGTCAGCACTGGATGACATCAGCCTTTTAAATTTTGCCAATTTGATGAACAAAAATAATACTTCTATTTGTGATTTGAGCATCTTTTCACCTATCTACTGTCCATTTACATATTCTCTTCTATAAATTGCCTCTTTATATTCTGTTTTTATATTGGATAGTTTATCTTTTATATTAATTTGTAGTTTTCTGTGTGTTAGGGATAGAGATATTGTATATATTTAGTATTAGAGATGTAAATATTGTTTCTCAGTCTCTTGTTTGCTTTTCATTTTTACTTACAACTTTTACCCTAGAGAAGTTTTCATATTTCTACAGTCAGATGTCTCAGATTTTCCCTGATAGCTACTGAATTTCTGGTCTTGCTTAGGAAGGCATCTTCTGCCTCATGGTTAATCAGATTTCTCCAAAAATTTCTTCAAATTAACTTTCATTTTCTTAATTTAAATTTTAATAATTCAGTATTTATTTTGCTATATGTGGTAAGGAAAAACTCTTATTTTCTTCCAAATAGATAACCAATTGTCTTAACATAGCTTATTAATGTTATATACCGGTGATGATTCTGTTTGTGGGTGGATACCATCCTGTTCTCACTCCAGTAGCTTTATAGTAAGGGTTATTATCTGACGGGGCAGTCAAATCTAAGGAAAACTTCAGGTTCTATGTTATTAGACTCTTCTGTTGCCTTTGACACTGTTAACCACTCGCTCCTTAAAATTTTCCATTTCCTTGACTTTGTTATTACACCGCAGGTTCTCAGTTCTCCCTGAGCAGCGTTTCTGGGGCTTGTTTGTGAGCGTCTTTATCTTTTAAACGTTAGTCTTTTTTCAGCTTACTTTTCTCTCTGAATTCCCTTGGGTAAGTCATTTACACTTGTGATTTTAATTACCTTCTGTCTCTGTCCTGGTGTCTCTTTGAGCTTCAGATTTATATATCCAATTCCTGCTGTATGGATCTTCTTGGATATACCTCTGGCATCCAAATTAACATATCCAAAATGGAATGTTTTATCTTTCCTTTAAAATATGCTTTTCCTCCTATAATCTTGCTATTAACTAATAGCATTACATCCCCCCAATCACTTAAGCCAGAATCCAGGAGTCACCCTAGACTCCTCTTTCTCTTTCCACCCAGACCCAGTTACCATGGACTGCCAGCTTTATCTTCTAAATGCTGTTTGAATCTATCCCTTCTCTGTCCCTGTGACCATTGCCCTGTTCAGTCCCTCATACCCTCTTGCACAAATGGCCTCTGTACCTCTAAGCTTAAGCTACAGTCCATCCTCTCCCCGTTGTCAGCTCGATCTCTGTTAATCTAACCATGTCATTTCCCTTCGGTGACTTAACACCATCTGCCGAATGAAGGACAGCATAGAAGATGTTACACTTTGTACGAGACAGAAGTACTTCTACTCTCTCCCCTTCCCGTGGCATCCATAAACGTCATCTTGATTCATACTCTATGCCATTGCTCATAATTGCCCCTCTTCCTGAGATGCCCTTCCCACCTGCTTCTCCTAGAAACTTACTCACCCTTCAGAATTCTGCTCAACAACTGTTTGTCTCCAAGCAACCTCTCGCCTCCTGGGTATTCCTTTCCTATATTTTCATAGCGTGCTGTGCAGACGTCGGTAAATATTTCTTGTTTGCAGAAGACTGAGTGATTTCCACGTAGGAGGAACATGGTGGCATTGTTTCCGGGAACCTTTGTCTTAGACTTCTCACAAAAACCCTGTCCCACCTGTTTCTCACATACTTCTCTCTTGAGATGCTTTATAGTCGCAGTAATGTTCTCGTCTACAGTGTTGCCAGTTGGCATGAAAGTGGAGAGACCAGGATCGGAAGGGAATTTAGATGTCATTTCGTCCACCTTCTTCAGTTTGTGAGGAGGATGCTGAGGGCCAGTGAGACTGACAGGTTCAGGGTCACACAGGCTGGTCTATCCCACCGCACCAGCCCATTTTCCCTTTGGGGAACCATGGGCTGGGGAGAAACCTAAACATAAAATCCCAGATGGAAGTGCAAGCACTGAGCTGGCTCTCAATATATCATGTACCTTGTTTCATTCGTATTCACCAAACTTTTTTCCAAGGTTTAAAAAAAAAATCCTTTTTCTTTTGCAAAGCTGCCACGTTAGGGAAGACAGGGTCAGTGCTCCTGCTCGTGCTGGGTATGGTCGAAGTTTGGAAGCACGAAGTCAGGGCTCAGGGGGCTCCGTGGGCTGCGGTCAGGGCCTGTGAGTATGTTTTGCCTTCCCTGCAGGAAAAGGCTGAGGAGGTGTATCGTCTGTATCAGAACTCCCCTCTCTCCTCTCACCCCGTGGTGGCCCTGTCGGAGCTGAGCACCCTCTGTGCAGGCTCCTGTCCAGACGAGAGGACCTTCTACTTGGTGTTGCTACAGCTACAGAAAGAGAAGAGGGTCACAGTCCTCGAGCAGAACGGGGAAAAGGTATGTGAGTTCAACTGTTCCTTCACTGACTTCCCAATGACTTGTTACGTGTGTACTGACATGCTCACCAGCATTCCTGCCTGGGGATTTCTCAGCACTCGTGGTAGGGGCAGCAGTAATTTGTCCCTGTCCCTCAGATTGTGAAGTTTGCCCGGGGGCCACATGCCAAGGTCTCTCCTGTCAACGACGTAGATGTTGGGGTATACCAGCTGATGCAGAGTGAACAGCTGCTCTCACGCAAAGTGGAGTCCTTATCCCAGGAAGCAGAGAGGTAACTACCCCTGAGCTGAGCGCCCCCAGCCCTCACCCTGGCTGGCCCTAGGAGCCAGCAATTCGTTGGTGTCTGTAGGCTCATTACAAAAAGATCATTATTATTATTCTTTTACTAATTACAAAACTAACTGCAATACAGTAATCATGGAAAGCACAGACTGTCGCAAAGGAGAAAGAGTGAATTTTAGTTCTTCCCCCCCCAAAGATTATGACTGTTAACAAAACACGTTACTATTATGTTTATGCTCTTCCATGCCAGTCTCCATTGAACCAGTATTTATTGAGCCAGGCCTTGTTTGGGGCACTTGGGGATACAAGACAAGCCTCTGCCTTCCAGAGGTCTCTGAGGGGCTCCTCCTCTTCCCCTTGGATGACCATACAAGGCGTCCCTGCTAAAGGCACATGAACACTTCTCTGAAAATTAGCATATATTGACACTGAGTTAAAATGTTCTTGTTCACACCCATCTGACAGTGGGAGAAACCGAAGGGATGTGGCCAAGGTCATTGCTGGTGTTAAGAATCAATTCTCGATCTCTTGGCTCCTGAATTGGGAATCTATTTTTAAAGTGCCGTATCGGCATGCCCCCTCTCCCTGTGGGTAAGACTTAGTCAGCGTGTCTTCCCCACATGCAGGCGCTCAAGCTTATATCTCAGCTTGCTGCAAGAGCTTGGCAGTGGGCTGTTGGGCATCATTTTTCTTGCATTTGGGTGGAATGGGTTTGATTTTCAGACCTGAAAGTGTTTGCCTAAGGGCTGCTCTTGGGGACTCTTCAGGACCCTGCCACCCCATCCTATGGCCTCATCATCTCGATCCGTCCCTTTGTTTCACAGGAATAAAGAAGAAGCCCGCCGGGCATGCCGAGCAGGAAAGAAGCAGCTGGTGAGTTTCCTCTTCCCCTCCAGCCGCGTGCCTGTGCCCTGGCCTGGCAGTGAGAGGTACTCCGGCGGTTCAGAGAAGAACTTGGGGCTCAAGGGGAGCAGTCTGTGGACGGCCCAGGCACCACAGCTTGTTTTATAAAAGAGCGGGAAGGAGGCCTGGGACGGTCTTAGCATCTGGGAAGGGCTATCTTCCTTAGGCCCTTTGGCCTGCCCAGTCCGACACTGACCAAGTCTCTATGCTCCCTTAGGCACTAAGGTCTCTCAAGACCAAACAGCGGACAGAGAAGCGCATCGAGGCCCTGCATGCCAAACTGGACACTGTGCAAGGCATCCTGGACCGGATCTATGCCTCCCAGACAGATCAGATGGTAGCCCCTGCCCCTCTGTTCCAGTACTTGGCCAGTTTCCCCGGCATCCACCGCTTGTCCCCTCCACTGTGGCTCTGCTGTTTGGAAGAGGCCCGGGTTCTCTCAGGATGTAGCTGGGATTGCCTTTGCCTCTTCCGTTGGGACGCTTTGGCCTCAGTGGACGTGGGGTGAATCAAGCGCAGGTGGCAAAAATAAAACCCTAAAGTTATCTTGGAGATGAAATAACATTTTATATATATATTTTGCCCAGTGTTCTTCATTTGCACCGACAACTGCTTTCTCTTTAGGTGTTCAATGCCTATCAGGCTGGCGTAGGAGCCCTAAAACTCTCCATGAAGGATGTCACAGTGGAGAAGGCAGAGAGCCTCGTAGATCAGATCCAAGAGGTACGGGAGGGGTTAAGGAGGGACGTACACTCCAGAAGGACAAATGGGACTTTGTTGTGTTTCCTCTTATCCCAAACTGGAATCTTTATCTTGTGAACTGGAGGAAGCTTTCCTTGATTCTTGGATGGGGCAGCATTACTTTGTAACCCTGAACATTGAAACCCAAGGGCTGAGGTCCTCAGAGATACCACTGAGAGTTTGAGGCCTGTGCTTTCCCTTACAGCTGTGTGACACCCAGGATGAAGTTTCTCAGACTCTGGCTGGTGGGGTAACCAATGGCTTAGGTGAGTTGTCAAGGTGACTTCGCTTCCTTGTGCTGTGGTAGGTGTGATCATGGATCTGGCTTTCCCTGTGCAAGCGGGGCTTTCCTACCCTCCACTCTCGGGCTTATCCACAGGAGTGGTTGGAAGTTGTTGTCATTTCCTCACCGAGTCTATACTAATGACCCCTCTGTGCTCCAGCGTTCCTTACTGACTAAGCTTCTGATTGGAAGATGCTTCCTCAAGGGCAAGAGGAAGCAGGGTCAGTTTCGTGGTGTTAGCAGAATATACCTCCTTACAGCTTAGCTCTGTATGGAAAAAGGCCGTCTGCTTGAAGGTGCCCTCTGCCTCTCAGCTCACATGATTCTTTTAACCTGCAAGGAGGCCTTGACGTCTTGTAAAGCTGAGCTGAGTTTTGCTATTCTCAATCCTTGACTCAAAAATGCATTTCCTCCCTGGACTTTATGTGTCCTTATGTTGTCTTTTATTTCTAGATTTTGACAGTGAGGAACTGGAGAAGGAATTGGATATCCTTCTTCAGGATACCACCAAAGAACCTTTGGATCTGCCCGACAACCCCCATGAGACGTTTTATACCAACTGTGTGCCTGACCCTAGGATCTCGGATGCTGAACTTGAAGCTGAACTTGAGAAACTGTCCTTATCGGAGGGAGGTACGGAGCTGTATTCCCAGGGTTGCTGGTGGGCATGGGGCCCTCTGGCTGACAGTAGCCACACAGAGTTGATGAGTCCCAGCCCAATTACTCAATTTTCCAGGGTCCCAGAGCCTGGTAAGGTTGCTGCAGGCTCATTATTTATTTATATTAAGCCCCGATCGCTTAAACACTGGGATGATTCTAGCTTAAAGATTTGTCTGGTATAGTGTTCATTTTTTTTTCTTTTTGCAGATTTGGTCCCAACCAGTAAATCTCCAAAAAGGCAATTGGAACCGACTCTCTAAAGCCATTGTAGGACCCTCAAGTGAAAGACCCTCATATAAAAGAGAGACCAGGCTTATATGTATGTACATAGTTATTTAAATAAGAAACTCAGAATTTCTTGGGAAGAGGAGGAAGGAGAACCACTCTGATTTATCTGGATGCTACCACTTACTACAGGACAGATACAGTTTCTGGAAGTGTGCTTCAGAGGCTTGCTCCCAGCTGGTATCATGGACCTGCCTTCTCATCTTTATAGTGCCACGATTTATACCGTTCTGTGTTTGACCCGTCGTCTCATAGCCTGCAGTTCTTGCCATTGGCTCAGTTAGGTTTGTCTTCACCCACCAGCTTTGTTCCAGCCAATGAAGGCGAAAGAGTTGCAGCTTTGCTAAATCAAAATCAGTCCTCTTCCCCCACCCCCACTGTTTCTTACAGGGATGTATTGCGTCTGTGAGGTCAGTTAAACAACTCCTTCCAGTCCCACTC
Source organism: Pteropus vampyrus (assembly GCF_000151845.1). Lineage (NCBI taxonomy): Eukaryota > Metazoa > Chordata > Mammalia > Chiroptera > Pteropodidae > Pteropus > Pteropus vampyrus. The sequence goes on along the minus strand of NW_011889131.1, from coordinate 977,639 downwards.
TACTTTCATTGGTAATGAGAAGAATGAGAATCAGACAGCTGCCACTTTGTGGAGAAACGTACAGTGTAAAAGATTTTTCTCTAGGGTCACTTGCCAAATTCACCAGGTGTTCAGAAAGAGGGGTCACCCCTGAGTGGCTCAGAGTCATGACATTTGGAGAGGGGACTCATGTGGTTGGTGGATGTTGCTGCCTCTTCCATCTTATGCAGATCTCCTGACTGGAGAAAGGGTTATTGGTGGACTTTTGAACTTGAGGGGGAGAAGCCCAGGTGACTGCAGGGCCCCAAGTGTCCAAACCCCGTATGCTTTTTTAAAGAGGCGTAATCTTTGCCTTGCCCCGTCATGGAATAATTTAAACATTAATATGTATATCAGAACAAGCCACACAACAACACGCCTCCCCTTCTGGAGCCTGGCACACAGCAGGTTCTGTGTTTGCATCTGAGAAGCATTTGCTTTGTGCCCACTGCTCAGGGCACAGGACCTTAGCCAGGCCGTGCAATAGAAGCAGAAGTCCGTGACCTGCTGCTGGGTCTGCTGTGCACTTCCCGGTCCTGCTCGCCACCTGTCCCCACATCTTCGAGCCCCATCTTCCCACTTTCTTTGATGAGTGGGGAAGAATGGCTTAGGGGGACAGGTAGGAGAGGGTCTGAATGCTGTGGCAACAGGGAGAGGAGGAGATGACAGCCACACTGCCACTCTGCTGCCACAGTGCAAGTGCTGCCTGGAGCCCTTTCCCGGCCCCCTTGCTTGAGGTGGCGAGGAGCAGAGGGGAAGAATTTGCTCCAGACCAGGAGCACGAATCACTTTTCAACAAATTTCTCTCCCAGTTGACCCTGGTAAACTGAAGTGTTGGGGGTGAAGAGAAACAATCACTATTTTTTCTTTTTTATCTGGTAAATAATTGAAAAAACCCGAATGCTTGTCCTCGTCTCTTCTTTAGGTTGTTTCTTGTTCCTCATGCCTCCCCACCCCACCCTCCAGCGTTTACACCCTGGGCTGTAGCAGGGAAGCCCGGTCAGCCTGACCAATGGTTCTCAACCTCAGGCCGTGCTGTGGGAGGCTGCATCCTCTGAGTGGCCGCCTTGGTCTTAGGAGTGTGCCATCGTTCCTTTTTCCTTTGCCTGTTTGTTTAAATGACCCAGTTTCCTCTGCCCATGTGATCTTACCACATTTAATCTGGATCCAGTATTTACTTAGCACCTGCTACATGCCTGGTTTTTGTCACACCCTGGGGTGGGGAGGGGGGATGGGCTTTGAGACAGAGACAGAACTAGGAATGGGTTAGAAGATTAGCCACAGTAGTAGATACACAGTTCTAGGTAAGTCAACTGGTTAACTAACCAGGGAAATGCGTCAGAATAAGCCAAGGGCAGAAAGTTTGAAGGGAGAGTGAAGGTTCTTGGAGGCAGGAAGTAGGAAACACCTTCCTGACCCCTAGCAGCCCTGCCCCCTCTGCTGAAAGCAGGGGACCTGGGCTTCATGAGCCTCTTCTCTGGTCTCATGTTACTCTCCCTCACTGACCTGAGCGCCTTTGGAGTCTGGTTTAAAAGTCTGGGCCTAGTTCTTTGCTCTGCTGCAGGAGTTTGAAAGGTATAGAGTCTGGGCCAGATCAGTTGAGAATAAGGAGCTGCTGTCTGGTGGCGGCTGTGTTTTCAGCATGTGATTCCTGAGTGGGGGAGGGGTCCTGAGTCTTAATCAGGATTCTCCTCTTGAAAGAGTAGACTTGGTTTATTAAGGGAGCTGGTGAGTCTTCTTATGTATGGTGAGACATCAGGCCCAGATGGATCAGGTTCAGATATTGCCTTTTTGAAGCATCCTGTGGGGTACAGAGGTAAGTTCAGAGAACAAGTTGGGGGACTCAGGGATGGCTTCACCGAGAGATGATAGCCAAGCTCTCATGTCCTTTGGCTATTTCTTTGGATAATCAAACCATTGCAAAGCCACAATTCTTAAAATATCATCTATGCGTGATTCCACTGAGATTAAATAGGGAGATAATGTAATGAATCAGGTCGGGGCTGGTCCTGTCTGGGAATCAAAAAGCCCGGTTCCAGTCTTCACATCAGCTGCCTGCTGGTTGTATGGCTTTGGTGACACCGGCCCTTCATTTCCCATCTGTGAAGTGAAGCAGACAAGATGACTCCAGAAGTTCTGATTGTCTTAGTGTCCTCCTGCACGGTGCGCTTCTCCTTTCTCTTGAATCCTTGCTTCCTCGTGACAGGAGCCCAAGCCTGAGAAGGTGGCTGGAGGGTGATGCGGTAGGGAGAACAGGTGTGGGAAGTGGGAGGAAGAGGGGAGGGCGCAGCCTTAGAACTTCTTGGTCTCCTTGAGAGAGGCTCTCAGCCTGGGACGTGAGTCAGACACCCTGCCTAGGGATGGATGGGTAAGGGTTAAACTGAAGCCTTCTATCATTGCCTTCCTGACGGGCAGAGTCCGTGGTTGAGCAGACCCCATCCCTTGCCCCCTAAGAGGTCACAATACTCTGAAGGTCTGCTGGAAATGTAACCCAGGCAGTCCGGAAGGAGAAAACCACCAAAGCTGTTCAGAAAGACAAGGCCGCTGAGAGTGCTGCTGACTCACAGGGAATCCAAACAAAGCTTGGTGAGCTCGGCAACTCTTTTTCTTTTGAAGTATTTCGCTGTTTCCCCCACCAACATCTCATTCTTACTCCAGTTGCAGCTACTCTGGGGAGAGCGTGATTTCTTATCTCCTCCTGCACACAGACAACACATGGTCGTAGACCCTAAACATGAGAGCTGGAGGGAGCCTCAGCAGGTGCAGGCAAGGCCTCCATTTTGCAGTTGAGGACACTGAAGCCTAGGTGACTTGCCCAAGGTCACAGAGTGCGAAACAGAACTTAGATTTGTTGATTTCCGGTTTGGTAATCTGTTACCCCAGGCCTCCCTTAACACAGACTCTCAAAACCCATATAACTCCAAAATGACTTCCTGTGGTTGGTGGTGGTTGGTGGCAGGTGGTCGATGAGTGGTCGGTGTGTGTCACTGATCTGAGTTCACAGATAGCTTTTTCTGACTGTCAGGGCTGCAGTTACGCAGACTATGGATCAAAACTTGCCTCTTGACTAGCTGACCAGTTTCCAATTTTTAGGGAAACCAAGGACAGTCTTCACACCGTTCCTTTGCTGATATGCACCGTGAAGGTAACTTTTTTGACTTGTATTTTGGAGCAAACACATCAATTGTGCAGGGGGGAAAATGCAGCTGTGGACCACACAGCACTTCCTGAAAGAGCCATATTTAGGACTCTCGTGAGTAACTAATGGTGTGATGAAGTGACAGTACCCCAAAGCAAGTCATGAACTGCAGCGGGGGTCGTACCTCAGCTAGTGGGGTTCTAGCCCCCTGAGTGGTATAATGAATGTAGGCTGTCTTACTGGGATATCACATAATGGGTTAGCCCAGGTTCATAGAGACATATTTAGATTATACATGCTGTAAGTGAATTCAGATATTCAAAATACGCTGGAGTTCCCAACCCAGGAAACTTAAAAATTATCAAATCTAAGAGGCGTGCCTGTTCTGTGTGAGCTAACAAATCAGTGGAAGAAAGAAGGGAGTTTGAGAGAGGGCCCCTGCCCTCCAGGAATTTAAAGTCAGAGGAAAAGTGTCTTAGTTTGGGCTGCTACAAAAAAAAAAACGCACAACATAGACTAGGTGGCCTGAAACAACAGAAATTTATTTCTCGCTGTTCTGGAGGCTGGAAGTCCAAGATCAGAGTGCCCGCATGGTCCCGTCCTGGAGAGGGCTGGTCCTCTTCTGGGCTGCAGGGGGCCCCCTTCTTGTATCCTCATTTGGTGGAAAGAGGGCAAGGGAGTTGTCTGGAGCCTCTTTTATAAGAGCACTAATCTATTCACGAGGGCTACACCCTTACAGCCTGATTACCCCTCAAAGGCGCCACCTTCTAATACCATTATATTGAGGGTTAGGTTTTCAATGTATGAATTTTGAGGAGACACATTCAGACCATAACAAAGGGTAATGTCAAGATACTAGCACAATGAAGGATTAGTACAGCACTAAGCATTTGCAGAGCAGGGGTTGGGTGGGTCAGGAACAAAATGCCCAATCTTGGATTCTGGCTTCTATTTTAATGCAATGACAGAACACAAAAATGAACAATAGCTATCATTTATTGGGTAACAATGTTACTTACTGTCTGCCAGACACTATCATTGCGTTGTCCAGGAGTAGACCTGGAGACAGAGTTTGGGGTATCAGGGATTACCACCTGTGAAGGGAAAGGGGAAGATGCAGGACCGGGGAGAGGAAGAAGTCAATCTGCGATGCAGGCCCCTCAAACGCTTGGTCACCCTGGTGGGGAATTCTAGTGTGAGTATTTTTCATTAGTGTCTCATGTCAGGCAGAAATGGCCAGGCCTTTATCCATCCCGAGCCTTCTCCCTCAGTAGTCAGATACCCCTGGAAAGGGGGTGACCTCAGCTAGGATGGCTCCCTACAGCTGGGCAATAAATCCTTGAAGGGGCCTTGAACATTGTATCTTCGTGACTTCTACACTATGCTAAGCTATTGGAACAGACTAATCTTTCCAATGAGATGGTACTGTTACTTCACAAATGAGTTAATGAAGGTTTAGAAATGGTAAAAAAGTTGTCCAAGGTTATTGTTGGAGGATTGTGATATTGTGATTTATAATAAGAAATATCTATTTGGTCTTCACCCCCATTTCTGGCACAGATCTCCTAAAACCCTCAGAA
>NW_011889131.1:967818-971542 GCF_000151845.1 Pteropus vampyrus | reverse complement strand
GCTCTAATAGGAATATCTTCGACTTTAGGTTTAATGGATAGAGACTAATAATTTTTTTAAATGAACATAGAATATTTACAAAAGTTGGTCATGTAGGAGGACACAAAACAAGTCTCAACAAATACTAAACGATCAGTATCATGTTCATATTTTCTGATCATGGTGTGACTTAGTTAGAAACTTATAGCAGTGGGATGACTTAAACAAAACATACATTTGGACATTATTTTAAAAAACTTCTAAACAACTCATGGGTCAGAGAATAAATTATATTGGAAACTCAAAACTATGTAGCCACATAAGCTTCTTGCTGATCCTAAACTCCCCATGAATGCCACCATATCAGTATTTTTGTCCATACTGCTTTCTCTATATATTAATATTCATACGATGGAGCTAAAGAGATACTTAGGGGGAATTTAGATCTTTACATGCTATTATTGAAAAATGAAAAGATGAGGAAAAAGACTGAAAATCAATGAGCCATTAAAATTTTTAGCAAACCTTTTAGCAAAGTATCTTTTAAAAAAATCCTGCCTTATTGAGTTTGATTTATCCTCCTTTTCCGGGGGTGGTTTCATATCAGAAAATCTCATAACATCATTTACCACTAAGCCACCAGATATGGTTATGCATGTTGTCACAGGGCTGAGCTGCTGTGTCAAGGTGGTCTATTACAACAAGGAGCCAAACTTACTGTGATAAGCGAGAGGCTACACAAGAAAGCATGCTGACTTCCCAGGGTTCCACCCTGAACCCCCATTCTCATGGAATGACACAGAGTGAGGGTCAGATGAATCAGTGAAGTTGGGGAGGGAGCCGTCTCTGTCCAGGGAGCTCTGAATAAAAGGCTCTTGCTGTTTTATGGACCCGGGGGTCAGGGGGAGGAAGGGGGTAGGGCTAGATGCTGAGGCATCTGAGCAGTATCTAGCTGATCCCCTTCCTCCCCAGTGGAGGCGCCCAAGCTAGGAATGCAGAAATTGCAGAAAAATTGTAAGAGCATGGCCAGTAAAGAGGGGCAGGGGTGCTTGATTGCCACTTCCTTAAGATTGCAGTGCACAAACTGTGCACCAACTCTCCTATGGGGATGACAGCTTTTCCCCCCCGAGGGCCGCCAGGCAAAGCCTTTGTAATTGCCTGTAGTTAGTCTTGAAAGATCACACAGAGGCTTTTGGCCAGGAGTCAGGGTATAACCAACATGCTGAAGGGTTGAATGTGGCTGAAATTCATTTCAAGCTTTGCTGGCATGGAGCTGTGTCCACCTTTGCTGAGGAAAGAGCACCTTTTTCTCATTCACACAAAGATACCATATGGGCTATTGATGGCACTGCCCACATTAACAGGTTAAACAATAATATTTTACAAAGTCTTCAATAGATGAAGAAGAGACGTGATAAAATTCAACACTTATTTGTGATCTAATAAAAAATAAACTAGGACTAGAATAAACTAGGAAATTCCCTACCCTAATAAACTATTTGTGTCCAAATTTTCTCTTTTTATAAGGACACCAGCCATATTGAATTAGAGCCCACCCCACTGACCTGATTTTGACTTAATCACCATTGTAAAGGCCTTATCTCCAAACACAGTCACATTCTGGGTCCTGGGGGTTAAGGCCTCAATAAATAAATTTGCAGGGACATCAGAGCCCATAACAGGGAGTCTGACTACATATAGAGACAGGAGGAGCTTTCAGAAGAGGCCGTTTTCCAGATGTACATTAGAAATGGACCCCACAGGTTCCTAAAAGCTTAGGATAAGGTCAGAAGGAAGGAGCAGAATAAAGGATGACCGATACATTGTGGCCTTGAACAAGTGGGTAGATGCTGCTGCCATGTACTGAGATGGCGAAAACCAGGGGAGGAATAAACTTGAAGCTGGACCCAGGTTGGAGGCCTGAGACCTTCCAGCCTTTAGAGACTGAGTAGGAACAACGGAGCCCAAAAGAAAACTGAAAGTGGCTAGAGAGGAACCAGGAAGCCAGAAACCTACAGAATCGTAGGAAGAGTAAAGCCAACATCAAGTTCTCTTGATTCTACCATTTCATATCTCTCAAACTCACCCTGATTTCCCCTCTAAACTTGACCTCCACTCTGATTCCAGTGAAAACCAGCAGAGGAAGCCCTCTGTCCCAGGTGCAGGCACAAAAGGATGCAACGTCTGAGGGTAATGTAAAAACAACAATAAAACACAGTCTGCTTTTTATTATCACCATGTGCTGGCAATTCTAAACAATGTGGGTGATAAAATACTCTCTCTGAAAAAAATGATTGATTGATCTAAGTCTTAAATAATGCTGTGGTTATGCAGGCTTCAAATGACACATTTTTATTACTTAGCCTTTAATAAGCCCGTACTTGGCAGTTCATTCAGGGAACTCACAACGACACAGTAGGCTGCCACAGACTTGTTTTGAAAGAAAGTTCTTAATGGTTCAGAATTATTAAAGCTCGTTTTAGGTGAAGTTCATGTCTTCGACCCTTATGATAATATATATCCTTGTGTTTAATCAGCAGATTCAAAAATCAGCCAGGATAGCATAGCAATTATAAATACAGAAAAAACAGTGAATGAGTTATTGTAATTAAGTCATTTTATGTGACAACTTGGAGTTTAACTTATCTTTAAAATTTTAAACAGTGGAAGAGTACAAAGTATATGGTATAATTTTTTTGTTTAGTGAGTGCAAATTTAGTTCATGCATGCAATAATTTATTGAATTTGGATATCTTTAAGTTGAAATTTATTGTAACAATTATTACTGACTACTATGTAGTTGTAACCAAAAGTAATTTTGTTGTATAGAGGAGGAAGATGTTGAAATCTAATCTACAACACAGGTGTCAAATATATTGATTATAACACCAAAATACTCGATATGTTATCTTTGAATTTAAATACATAGGGACAAAGCTTACTACCTCCTGGGGTGGTTTCTAGCCTTTCGGTATGAGAATTTGGTAAGAAAAAAAAAATCAGTGTTTCTTCTGGCCACTGAGGGGGACTCTGGATGCCAGGCTGAGGAAAATATTAAATAAAATGTGGCAGTCTTCCTATTAAATTCATTCATGACTTCATCTATATTTTCACAGAAATGAGCTCATTGGTGGTGTCTTATAAGTGAGTTTTCCTTAGTATTTTCTCCTTTTTCAAAGTCATAAAAAGTAGTGATTTCCTAATACTTCTCCCTCAAGCCCATAAAGGAGGTTTAGGAAGAACGAGAGAATGAGTGGGCGAGTTTGGCTGCGGGCCCCCCAGTCCAGCCTGAACTGGAACAGGTCACATTTACACATCACAGTCCAGATGTTATGGGCTGAACTGTGTCCCCATAAAATTCCTATGTTGAAGCCCTAACCCTCCGCACCTCAGTATTTGGAGATGGGACCTTTAACATGGTGATTAAATTAAAAAGAGGCTATTATTGTGGGTCCTAATCTAACATGGGCGGTATCCTTATAAGAAGAGAAAATCTAAACGTAAAAAGAGACATGAGGAGCGCACGTGGAGAGAGGGACCATCCAGGGAAGAGGCAGCAAGAGGGTGGCCTTCTGCAAGCCAAGGAGAGAGGCCTCAGAAGACATCAACCCTGCTGACACCTCCATCTCGGACTCCCAGCCTCCAGAACCGTGAGAAAATACATTGTGTCTGTTCAAGCTGCCCAGTCTATGGTATTTTGTTATTGCAGCCCCAGCAGACTACACATCAGGGTGGCATTTGTCTG
>NW_011889131.1:961346-967113 GCF_000151845.1 Pteropus vampyrus | reverse complement strand
TCACAGTCCAGATGTTATGGGCTGAACTGTGTCCCCATAAAATTCCTATGTTGAAGCCCTAACCCTCCGCACCTCAGTATTTGGAGATGGGACCATTAACATGGTGATTAAATTAAAAAGAGGCTATTATTGTGGGTCCTAATCTAACATGGGCGGTATCCTTATAAGAAAAGAAAATCTAAACATAAAAAGAGACACGAGGAGTGCACGTGGAGAGAGGGACCATCCAGGGAAGAGGCGGCAAGCCAAGGAGAGAGGCCTCAGAAGACATCAGCCCTGCTGACACCTCCATCTCGGACTCCCAGCCTCCAGAACTGTGAGAAAATACATTGTGTCTGTTCAAGCTGCCCAGTCTATGGTATTTTGTTATTGCAGCCCCAGCAGACTACACATCAGGGTGGCATTTGTCTGAACCGAGAGAACCACAGCTAAAACCTGCTGGGAGATGGCTGGAAGAAAGGACAGAGCGCACGATTTGAGGCTGTTCCCCTGGGTTTGAATCCCAGCATTGCTGTTTAGTCACAGACCAACCTACCATCTACTGAATGCTGGGAGCCCAATTTTAGGTCTGTAAGATTGCAATAAGGATGATGGGGAATGTGTGGAAAGGGCCAGGCCCACAGTAGGAGCCCCAAAAATGAGGGTGCCGAGCCAAGCATTCCCTAGGACCTGGGGAACACTGCCTCAGCTCATGTAAGTTAAATCCTGCCCCAGCTGGCCACACCGGGGAGGACTGGAAGTCTGTCGATTTTACAATGAAGGGAGGGTCATTTTAAAAATGTTTGCTGAGCTATTAAGTTGAAAAGATTTTGCTAAATTTGCCACTTTGAATGATTTGGGAAGATTAAAAATAGACATTATCTCGGTTTATAAAAATATATAACATACATTCATATATGTATTGTAGAATCGTACATATTTTATACATATTTTAAGAAAATTTGTATAAGAAATGCAGGAGTCTAAAGAAGAAAACAACTCATAACACCACTCAGAGACAACCACTGCCCACGTTTTAGTGTTTTCGTCCAACATTTTTCCTGTTGTCTTTTTTTAAAATGGAGGAGAGCAATTTTATGCCACGTTTCCCCCCTGAACTCTTAATCTCAGATTCCCATGACATTACAAAGTCTGCATGTTCATTTTTCATCCTGCTCCTTAGATCCCGCTCAGCAACAGGCTCTGATAGGAGGTGGCACTTGAACTAGGGAGAATGGATCTGTGTTTGGAGGTGGGTGTGCAAACATCTACAAAGTCACGACATGGTAAAGAGTCCCTGGCTGGAAGTGGGAGGCTGAGATGAGGACAGGCCTGAGCCCTGCAATCCACCTTCGAAACCTCACTGTACCCCATCTGCGTTTCCTTATTCTGGCCCTTTAAGAAGGGAGCCGGAACTCTGGGCAAGCCTCAGGCAGTGGTCTCCTGGGAACTGAGGGACAACAAATGCCCCAGGGATTGGGGGTGGAGTGTGAGGAGTACCCTCCCCAGATAATCAGGTAGAACAGGGACTGGGGGTAGATTTCTGTTCCTTTCTGCGTCTGTGGCTTCTTCACCTCTCCCAGCCCTCTGTCTCTCCTCCATACTTCCGAGGCCTACCTGTGTCTACAGCCTTCCCCGTCCCTGCCTCTCCCTGCTCGTCTGTTGTCACTTCCACGTCCTCTGTTCCAGATGGTCTTCATTTCTGGAAACAGTTCTTGTTTATAAGAGTTTCTTAGTTGGTTTTTCTTGGATTTTTAGGTGGGAAAAAAATCAAATATTCTGTAAAAAAAAAAAAAAAAAATGGTAATTTGATCTCATCAAATCTCTAAACCTTCCAGTTTGAAAAATGGTCAATAACAGAGAAGTTAGTGAATACCCCCGTCTTAACCTAAAATGACTGCAGTACCTCCGGTGTTTCCCCGTTAACACTATGTGGTGTTTTGCTTGATGCGATGTTTTGACTTTTTAATTTAGATCCTTAAATGAATCTGCATAGAGTTGTTCTAGGTGTGAGTTTGGTAAAGAATATAGAATAATTTGCTTTTTGCATTAATTTTAATGGTGGTCATATAATTGGATCTATCTCATTTATGAGTTTGCTTCAAAAGATTTTTCAGTGTTACTTCTATCACCTCTTTTCTATTTTTTAAGCTTTCCTCCCCCCCTATAATATTTCACTGTATGGTGGGTGTTTATTAACCACGGTCTCCCGGTTCTGTCAGTCACTTGGAAAAAATAGTACTTGTTGACTTTGCCCCAGTTATATGCCCTTCCTTCTTTCTCTGCGCTTTAGAAAGCTTCTGGTTCCTATCTTAATCTATTGTGATTTTAAAAATGCTTTTGTTTTTACATTCTGTAGCCCTCCTTTCAAGAATTATATTTATATACCATTTTGTTGCTGTTATTGTTTCAGTTAATTAACACTTTAAAGAAATTAAATGTTCATTGTGAAGCTTTTTCTTTCACGACATCTCAGTTTGTGAGTCTTTTAGTTTCATTCATCTCTTGGTTGTCTGGATTGTCTTCAAGTAGCTTCCCCGGAAGGATAATAAATGTCAAAGCATAACTTAGAAGCATTTAGTGAGTTGTGTAACGAACTCACAAGTACACCAAGGAGACAGCCATTAGGTTCTTATCAATGAACAAAGTAAAAAAAAAAAAAAAAAAGTGGCTGTAGAGGAAAGGATTTATATAAGAAAATGGGGAGAGGGGAAGAGGAAAAAAAGGTGCCAGTCTAGGAAGAACGAATTCTGTTTTGTGATTAGCTGGAGGCTGTCAAAGAAACCAGTCTGGGCAATCTATTCTGGAATAAATTGACTAGGTCAGTAGAGAAAACAATTTTAGTTGTGGATTTTCCAAAAAATCTTGAGATGTGAGCTGTGAAGGACATGTGACATGCTGCTGTAAACAGTGTCTGCCAGTGTCCTTCCAGCATCTCCACCTTAGGCAGGCCAGGATCACTCCATTTCTCTCAGCAGAATTTCTGTGAGATAGCTTTCCCCAGTCCCTGCAGGTGTGAAAACAGCTTCTGTTGACATCACGGTTTATAGAATTTTCTGATCTTAGTATTTTCCTTTTAAAATTCTACAGATATTGTTCCATTTTCTTCTGGCATATGAGTTGCTAGGGAAATATGCAAGCCACTTAATTTTTTCCTTTGTATTCTGCCTGAATCATCATTATAGGATTTTTTTTCAATGCCCAGAGAAAATAATTTTACCATGATCTATATCAGCCATTTTCCTATCTATCGATCGATCTATCTATCTATCTATCTATCTATCATCTATCTGTCATCAATTTATCTATCTATAGATCTATCTATCATCAATCATCTATTTCTGGAATACAGTAAACCATTTTAATCTATAGATTCATGTTTTTCTTTGTTTCAACAAAATATTCTTGCATTTTAATTTTTTTCTGTTCCAGTAGTTTTGTTTTCTTCCTTGAGTATACTAATTATCCATATGTGATATTTCTAATTCAGAAATCCATATTTATATTTTCTTCAACTGCTTTAATCTCTTTGGCCTTTTCATTGAATTTTATGTAGTTTTGTGTAGAGTTTTTCATGTCTGAGAGTGGCTTTTTATTCACAAAAAGTTTCTTATAGTTATTTAGATTTTAAGTTATAGTAGTTTAAGTTATAAATATTTATAAATATTGTAATTTTATTCATAAATATTGTAATTTTATTTATATATCTAATATATTTTATAAAAATGAAAACAATTTTGATAAACTAAATGACAGAACAAATTTATTTTTCTTAAACATTTGGTCCTGGTTTTACTCATTTTATTGTTATCGAACATTTAATCTGCATTTATAAATTTTATATATTTTGATTTTCCTTTTAAATTAATTGCAAGTCTTTATTGAGCAAGTTGTAGAGTCACATGCAATTATAAGAAATAATTCAGAGAAACCTCATATATCCTTTACCCAGTTTCACCCAATAGTAATATCTTGCAAGCTACAGTACAATATCACAGCTAAAATACTGACATTAATAAAATCGACCAAACTTTTTCAGATTTTTTTCAGTTTTACTTGTAATTGTGTGTGTATTTAGTTATATATATAACTTTATTACATGTGTAGTTCCTGTATCCACCACCACAGCCAAGATCTAGAACACAAAGGTTCCTCCTATAATTGTTTTAGTTACACCCTTCTACTTCCCTTCTACCTCCCTTCTACCTCCTCTTACCTCCTCACCCCCTACTTCTACTGCTAATTTCTTCTCCATTTCAAAAATTTTGTCTTTTCAAAAAGTTTATTTAAATGGAATAGACTAAGTAAACTTTTCAGGATTGGATTTTTTCACTAAGTTGTCGAATGTATGTGTGCAAAGTTGTTTATTGTATTTCTTTATTACACTTTCGATGTCTGTAGGGTCTGTAATGATATCCCATTTCATTCCTGATATTGGTAATTTGTGTCTTCTCTCTTTTGTTCTTATCATTTTTGTTAAAGCTTTATCAATTTTATTGGTATTTTCAAACCGACTCTTCATGTTATTTTCTCTGTTGTTTTTCTGTTGTCAGTTTCATTGATTTCGTCTCTTGTTTTCATTCTTTCTACTTTCTTTTGGGTTTATTATATTCTTTTTTTTTCTTTTGGTTTGACACTTTTCTTTTTTTCCTAATGTACACATCTAGTGCTATAAATTTCCCTTTCAGCACTGCTTACCTCTATCCCACAGATTTTGATATGTTCTATTAATTTTCATTCCATTCAATGTAATTTTTAAAACTTTCCTTTGGGAGTTCCTCTTTGACCCATAAATTATTTAAAAGTGTGTTGTTTACTTTCCAAATGTTTGGAGACTTTTCTACTATTTTTCTGTTACTCATCTCCAGTTTGATTCCACTCTGGTCAGAGAATATACTGTATGATTTCAATTCTTTTCAATTTGTTGAGATATGCTTTATGGTCTAGAATATGATTTATCTTGGAAGATATTCCATGTTACTTAAAAAGAAGGTATATTCTGCTGTTGTTGGGTGGAGTGTTCCAACATGTCGATTAGATCCTATTGCTTAATGGTGTTGTTGAGTTCTATATCCTTGCTGATTTTCTGTTCAGTTGTTCTATTAATTGGAGGGGGGAGGAAGAGAGGGAGAGAGAAAGAGGAGTCAAAATCTTTACTTATAATTGTGGATTTATTTATTTCTCCTTTCAGTTCTATGAATTTTTGCTTTACATATTCCTATTTGGTTTTGTGCTTACACATTTCGAATTTCTATGTCTCTTTGGTGAATTGAGCCTCTTATCATTATATAATGTTCCCCTTTGTCTCAGGTAATTTTCTTTGCTCTGAAGTCTACCTTGTCTGAAGTTAATATAACCACACCTGCTTTTCTTTGATTAATGTTTGCACGATTGGTCTTTTTTCATCCTTTTACTTTCAACCTGCCTATATTTTTATATTTGAAGTAAGCTTCTTGCAGCCAGCAAATATTTGAATCATGTTTTTAAATTGACATCTTTTTCTCTTAATTGGGGTATTTAGAACATTTACGTTTAGCATAATTATTGATATGTTAGGGTCTACGTCTTCTATTTTATATTTTGTTTTGTTTGTTCTGTTTTTCATTTTCCTGTTTCCTGTCTTCCTGTGGGTTCCTTGAACATTTTTAAAAATTCTGTTTTGATTTATCCATAATATTTTGTTTTATTTTATTTTATTTTTATTTTTTAGATGAGACAACCTTGGTTGACCTCAAAGATTGCAAGGACCTTGCCAGCTTATAATCTCTTATTTTCTAATTTTTTTTTT
>NW_011889131.1:942355-960498 GCF_000151845.1 Pteropus vampyrus | reverse complement strand
GTCCACCATGCCTCCTCTGACAGCACTCCAGTGGGGAGGGCAAGGGGGAGGGAGCCTTTTTGCTGCTGGGCAGAGGTGGAAGTCAGGTTGTTCAATGGCCTCTAGGAGCTGGATCTCATTACTGCCCCGGGGGCATCAAAATCCCAGCTCCCCAGTTGGCCTTCTTTGACATGGTCTTGATGGGAAGATTGTGGCACTTCATTACAACCTGGGGAGGGGACAATGTAGGCTCATACTTGGCCTTTGCTTGTGTGAGTAGGAATGGTGTTTGCCTGGGATAAAGCAGTTATCGTCTCGAAGTGTTCTGTCTTGCTAGCTTGCCCCTTTGGCTCGAGAGAAAAAAGGCTTTTGTTGGGGTGGGGTTATTTTTAGTTTGTGTCCATTGGTGTTTCTGGGTTGCTGGCTTCTTCAAGCTCCAAGTCTGGAAATCTGAGGCATGAAGAACACCCAGGAAACTTACCACTTTGTTGTTCCTTGGAATCCAAGGTCCCGAGCTGGTCTGCCTTCTTCTCTCCACCTTTCAGAGTCTCCTTAAGTTTGTTTCATATATAATGTCCAAGGTGTGTAGTTGTATTTATCGAAAGAAATGAGGAAAAGTATATTTATTCCATCTTCCCAGAAGTCCTGATTTTTTTCTTATACATATCAAATGGACAACCCAGCAGGCAATGAAGCAGACCTTCTAGTGTGCTGTATTTAAACAACTCTTGTTGATCTTAAATATTGTGAATCTGGTTCTCTTTAACATTATAATATTATTTACAAACTTCATCAAATACCCCTACATCTACCCATTTAAAATTGTAAGTGTGAAATTCATTTCACTTTTTAAATTGGAATCACCACCTAATGCGTTAGAGTCTCTAAAATGCAAAACTATGTAAACATTACAAGGACCTTTAATGATAGACATAAACTGGATATTACAAAACTCACCTTAAACATGGAGAGAAGAGCTTGTCACCTCAAGCTAGTACCTGGGTAGACAGTTCAGTGCCTGTGTTACCATCTCGGACAGGTTGAGGTGGCTTAGAGTGAGGAGATGTGACACTGGGACAAAGACTCCAGAGCTGCAGGTGCCCACAGGTACACTGGGCTGCAATTTAGGGTCACTATGGCAGCAGGGGCCTTTAGTTCCTTCCCTTCAGACGGGACTGTTTGCAACCCCATGTCCCTTGCACTCGACCTTTTCATAATCTTTCAATCATATCTCCTGTTTTAGGTCAAAGTCTACAATGCACATCTAGCATGCTTCTCTAACTGACCAATTCATCTAATTTATCGAATTCCCGACTTCTGTGTCTGGCTACTGGCCACAGTGTCAAAGCAATTCTAATGCCATTCTAAAGGTGGAAAATCTTAATTTTGATTTGTTTAGGAGTATGGGTATGGCAGTGAGGTGAGATCTGGATTTGAGTGATTTGCAGATCTGCCCTTAGTAGCTGGGTGCCCTTGGTGAAACCTCAGGTTATTGCCCTACGATAAGGGTAACAATCTTCATTTGAAGGGGCTGCCGCAAAGCTTAAATATGTGCAGTTTATATGGCAAGCTTTATGTAAATGGTAGTTATCTTCATTTTCACAAGCTTTTCCTCCGTGCCACTGGTTTGTTTTCAGCATCGTTGGCTCTCGTTTTTGCTGCTTCTATGATGAACGTGATTGCCTCTTTTATATCTTTTGGTGGCTCTGATAGTTCTCTTTCATCTCAGTCTGTTGGTTTATCTGTTGTGATGTGGAAATCAGGTTTACTTTGATTTCCTTGGGAATGCGAAGTAGCTATTAACTGAAATTTTCTTCTTTTTCCCCAAGAGAATATTCCAATACACTCATATCCTCTCTTTCCTGCTATGCTTTTTCCTTTTTTTTTTTTTTTTTTGCTGTAGAAATTCTGCATATGCTTTGTACTGATTTTTGTTCTAGTTACTCTTCTCTGAATGGGGACCATTCTATCCTCGCCTGCTATTTGTCCTCAAATAGTGTGGATAGATGTGCTTTGATCCCCTTCATCATTTACTAGGCATCCCATAGTGGAGGTCTGAGTGCTGACACTTCTTTTCCGTTCAGCCTCAGAATTACTTGAAGAAGCAGTGGTGGAAACTGGGTTCATGGGCAGCCTTCCTCTGAGAGCTTTGTTTCGGAATGTGTTGAACTCCTCTATTAAGGACCAGCTCTAAAGAGGTGGGGGCGTGCTTGTTTCCTGAGTTTTTGGTTTGTCCCTCTGTTTTGGGGAGAGGTGGCCACTTCACTGAGGAGGTTGGGCCTTTGTTTTCTGAGTCAGCATGCATATTTCTTCCAGGCTGTATCTGGTCCATAGCTGCTAAGAGGGTTTGTCTCCTAGCCTCACACCTCCCAGTCAGGGAAGCTGGTCAGAAAAAACAGTGCAAGTGTGCAGTCACCCAGCACTCTCTCAGGCCTGCTCCTACTTCACTTAAGCCAGCGTGGAATGTGGGTGGGGCTGGCGGAATCAGAACCCAAATGGGTGTCCCTGTTCTTCCTGCTGCCTTCTCACCCTTTGCCCCACAGAAGCTGGATGCATCTCCAGGCTAAAAGCTGAGGGCAGGGGATCCGTCGGGCCTTCAGAATCTTCTCTCACAATCAGTCCTCCCCACACCCAAAAGGCTCATGACTTCACTTCCTCAGTTGTCTTTGCATTTAGTCCCGTCTTTAGTCTTTTTATTCTTAAAAAAAAAACACCATTGGAAAGATAATCTTCATAAATTTGATATAATACTACCACCTTTTAAAGAAATACTGTAGGAAAAAATTGCAAGAAAGCAAATGCATCTTAATTTTTCTCCATTTTTCTCTTAGGCATTTTCTCTCATCGGCCTTTGCAGGTACGCTGTCCCTCTGACCTTGTCCATATCCTACTGCAGGGCCTTTCAGACTGTCCCACTTCTGTACCAAAACTTTGGTTTTAAAGACTGTTAGCTCAGGACCCTGCGTGGCTCTGGGCTTCTGCATTCAGGATGATCAAGGGCTTACGTTTCAGCATCTTTCAGGGAACATGAGAATTTCAACTCTGGTCTTCTAGATTACTGGAGCCCATCTCGTAGGCTGTCCCATGGCAAGAATTTCAAGCCCTATTTAAGATGGGTGCTGGACTTTTTTCTGAACGTGGCAAGGTAGTATAATTTGATGGCCTGCAAATCACTATGCTAGTGACTTCCCCATGCTGTTACCCACAAGACTAGTACACCTTGTCAGCGACCCCTTGGCGTGGGTTGGACCTCTTCGCAGGTTCCATCAATGAGGGCCAACGAAGGGCAGTGATTCGCAAAAGGTGGAGAAATACATTCTTTAGAGCTGGTCCGTGATAGAAGAGTTGAACACATTCAAAAACAAAGCTCTCAGAGGAAGGCTGTCCATGAACACAGTTTTCGCCACAGCTTCTTCAGGTAATTCAGAGTGTCCAAAAACTACCTTTCTCTTTATTCCCTAGAGAAGAAGACAACGAACCGGAAAGTCAGGTACCCGCGCAATCTAGTATATAGGTGCCACTCAAAAGTGTTGTCTGGATTTAACTGATCCTAGGACACAGTGTGCGCTCACGGGCAAAAAAAACCTCAATTACACGCCCCTCAGCCATTTTTGCGATGCCTCCCCCGGGCCGCGCGGGGGCGCTGCGGCTCCGCGAAGGCCCGGACGGTGGTCAGGCGCGAAGGGGCGCGAAGGGGCGCACAGGCTTCTGGGGAGCCTCGGGGCGGCGACTGCGCGCTGGGTGGTCGCGGTGAGTGCGGCGAACCGGCCGGGGGCAGGTCACCTCCCTCGGGGCCGGCTCGCACCCTCCGGACCTCTAGCTCCGGAACAGGGGAGGGCCAGCTGCGCCTGCCGAGCAGGCCCGAGGCGGCCCCCGCCTCCCCGACTCCGCACCAGGGCCGAGAGTCCCGAGGCCGGGGCAGCGCACGGAGCACGGGCATGAGCGCCCCGCAGCATCCCGCCGTGGTGCGGGGGCAGCGCGCTGAGGCAGGGGCGTGGAGCCCCTCCCGTGCCCCGCTGCTGCCGTGCCTGGGGACCTGGGCTCGTCCCTTCCCCATCTCTGAGCCTGCTTCTCTCTTGTCGGAAGAGAAACGTGGGCCACGATGTCTCTGAGTCCCTTGCAGCACCGACACTGCGGGGCTGGGGTGGCTCGAGAGGTTCGTTCTCTGACCCGGGCCTTGGCCGTCTGCTCTACAGGCTCTTCCACCTGTCACCCTGGCCCTTCTCTGCTTGGACGGTGTCTTCCTCTCCCCGACCGAGAATGACTTTGTGCACCAGGTCCAGGAGGAGCTGGACCGCTTCTTGCTGCAGAAGCAGCTGTCAAAGTAAGCTGGGACGAGGATGGTGGAGGGGCACGCCCTGCAGCTAGGAAGGACAGGGTGCACCCGGTCCCCTCTGCCCCTTTCCCCAGTGGTGCATCCAGGGTCACTGGCCTGCAGCTGGCTCTGACCTTGGCCTTTAGATTTAACAATCTGCCCTCTGGCTTCTCCCGGCTATATTTTTTCCTGTGTAATTCTGAGCATCACCCTACAACTGAAGGGGCCCCAGGGGCTGCACGTGGAGTCCCTCCCTGCTCAGCGCTCCTTCCCGTCCCTTCGCAGGGTACTTCTTTTCCCCCCACTCTCCAGTCGCCTGCGGTACCTGATCCATAGAACAGCAGAGAATTTTGATCTTTTGAGCAGCTTCTCTGTTGGGGAGGGCTGGAAGAGGAGGACGGTCATCTGTCACCTGGATGTCAGGTGTGTATCCTTCCACCTTGGAAGGCCCTGTGCGGTTCCTTGTGGTGGGTGAATGAGTTGGGCAGCCCCTGGGAGGGGAGAGCTTGTCAGGGAACCAGAGCCAGGAACCCCCCAGGCTGCTGACTCTTTCTCTCTTCGTCAGTTAAAGTCAATGCTGCCTTTTGTTTCATCAGTGGAGTAGATGTGCATTGTTGGTAGAATTCATTTAGCAAATTCAACTATACATGTTGGGCCAAAAAAGAGAATGAGAGAGAGCAATTTAAGCAGTGAGGGTGTTTGCCCATCATTCCTCTCAGTGAGCATGTGCCTCAGAGGCCATGGAAGGAATGTGAGGAGCACACCTGAGCCTTCAGTCATCCGTTTCTGTGTGATCTCACAGGACCTTATCATAATGACTATGATCCTAGAGTTTAATATTTTTCTAATAACATGGCTCCTAAATGCAAGTACTTCTCTGGCACATAAACAGAGGTTCAGCTGTTTCTAGCTCGGTTTAAACACTGGAGGGAGATCTGCTTTGGGTTCGCTCATTCAGCCTCCACCATGATGCCTTCCTAAGGCATTTTCGAGGGTCATTTTGGCATTGGTTTTTGCCTAATGCTGAGTCGAGAGCCTCATGGCTGAAAGGCAGCTAGCTCCATCCAGTACATCGTTTTCCATGGGGCCCAGGCACTGTTCTGATCGTCTGCTCCCACTCCAGGTTACCCACCTCAGATGGACTCTCCGGCCCCTGCCGCCCTCCTGCCTCCCACCCCAGCAGGTACCGAGGTCCTCAGCCCACTTCAAACCAGGGAGCGGCTGCTGGTCCCCGAGAGGCGCGGGCCGGCCGGTGGCATCGGGGACGACGCAAGCCAGACCAGGCTTTGTATGTGCCCCGGATACTGCGCAAGCAAGAAGAGTCGGCACTATCCCCCACCCCGGGGCTCAAGGTTGACCCCCCAGGTGGCAGGCCTCTGGAAGAGCCTGGAGATGTTGGTGCTGGGGACTCCAGCTCTGATCAGGAACGCCCTGTGTTGATGACTCAAGTGACAGAGGACCTAAAGGGCTGGGGCCCGCGTTGTGAGAAAGAGCAGCTGTCGGGCACCGAGCCCTCGGGGCCTGGGAGCCTCTCAGAGACAGGAGACAGCCTGGAGACGGCCACACAGCTTGGGTCCAGTCTGCAGCTGGTCTTGGAAGAGGGGCGTGGGAGTGAGCTGGAGAAGAGCCTGGGGGCAGAGGAGGAAGAGGAAGAGGAGGAAGCGGCAGAGGAGGGGCCTGGCAGCTGCTCTGAGGATGATTCCAGTGAGCTGCTGCAGGAGGTGATGAGGCTCTTAAGCCCGGCAAAGGGAGGGCAGAAGTGAGGTGGGTGCAGTCCTGGGTGGATGAGGAACCAAGGGTCCTGGTGTGGATGGGCAGGGCATGTGCTGGCTGAGCAGGGCTGGGTGTTGGGTGGGAGAGGTTCCTTAGAAGGCATAGGGGAGCACAGGAGCCTTGTCCAGAAGAGTCGGGACTGACAGTGGAGGGGCGGAGGCTCAGGATATGGGGTCAGGGGCATGGATTTGGGTCCCAGCTCAACCACGTAGGAGCTCTTTGACTGGGGGCAAGTCATTTTGCTTTTCTGCTACTCAGTTTTCTCATCTGAAAAGCCAATAATAGTACTTATTTCACAAGGTAACGTAGATAGGATGTATGTGGAATGCTTTGTGAGGGGCTACAGATATGGTCATGAAAATTCTTCTGCTGAAGCTTTGTCTTACAAATCTCATTTCCTGTCCTGAGACTGGCTGTGGTGTTTGGTTGGGAGGGCGGGCATCTTTTATTGCTATTTTATAGATGAAAGATGAAGACCAGAATAAGTTGTTTAGTGTCACATTGTGAAGGAGGGAAGGAAAGATCCTGGATTTGCCCAGCTCTGTCTCATTGACTGTGCATGTCTGGGCAGAATTACTTAGCTCTTTGATTTACAGTGTTCTCATCTATAAAGCAGGTATGTAGAATAAAGTTTTCAGGATTCTATGAAACATAATGTAACTGCCAGTCCCCCACTGGGGACTCCATAAAGTAAGTTCCCTCCCCCAGAACTCACACTTCTCTGTCTTCCAGCCCAGTCTGCCATTATGCTACCTTTCCTAGACTCCTGCCAGGTGTGGCTCCCGTGGGAAGTCACCCTTGGCCCTCTCCTCTCTGCCCACCCAGAGGCCTGCAGGACTCTGTGTGATTTTGAAAGCAGTTTTGGGAGCCCTGCGTGTCAGAGGGCCCCTTGCTTAAAGCTGTGCTCTCTCCCAGATCACTGCCAACCTGACTGAGAAGGAGATTCAGGTAGAGAAGATCCACGTGGACACATCCTCCTTCATAGAAGAGCTGCCTGGAGAGCAGAGTTTGGCCCACGTGGTGGAGATCTATGACTTTGAGCCTGCACTCAAGACAGAGGACCTGCTGGCAGCATTTTCCGAGTTCCAGTGAGTGCCATCGAGGCTTCAAGGAGGCAGGGGAGGTGGGGCGCTCCCTCTGGAATGGAGCTAGGACATCCCATTGTTGTTGGGGACACTTGCCTCACCCAGTACCCAGTGTTGCAGAAAGAAAGGCGGAAAGTGGGTGCCGTGGTTCTGGGCTCTATCCTTCTGGGCAGTTCAGCCTGCTGGCTGTGGCTGTGGGGAGACGGGACCAATTTTTGCTTGTAGACACATTCCACAGGCCCTCGACCTGGTCCTGCCCCCCCGCACGCCCACATGCCTGCCAGGACCCCGTGGGACCCTCCCGTAGGACACAGGGTGCAGGTAGCCCACCACTCCAGCTTGCTCCATGTCCCCGCCACCCAGCCAGGCCACAGACTGAGAGCCATGTCCGTGCAGGAGGCGTTTCTGGCCTGAGCCGGGCTTGCGTGCTCTGTGGCAGGGCCGGCTGGAAATGAGAGCCAAAGGGGTATACTGAGACAGAAGCCTTTTCCCGTTTCCCCAAATTCCTTTTATCCAGCTCCAATCTTTTCTCCTTTTCTCTTTCTCTTTTTTCTTTTCTTTTTTTTTAATGTTCATTTCTCTTTCTCTACTCTCCCTTCTCTTTTCCTGCTTAAGCTTCTAAAAATCCCTTTCTTCACAGCCCCCTTTTCTGACTGCTCCCCAAACCTTGCCCTCCCAGAGCCTGAGCCGGGGGAGAGCTGAAGGGGCAGCTGAGTGGGGCATGAGGGGCTCATTGCTCCTTGACCCTTGAAGGTGTGGCCAACTGGGGCCACCGGTGACTTCCTCAGCTGGGGGACCCGGAACGGCTGTTGGCCTCTCCAGGGTCCCACACTCAGCGGTGCTTTCCTGAGCAGTGGGGAGAAAGTTGACCGGAAGCCGTGACACTGATGTGCGTATTTTAGGTCCCCGGTCCCTACCACATAACTCTTCAGTCTCCAGCCTCGGCACCCACACCCTTGGCCTGGCTGTGGCAGTGCCAGGAGGAGACTTCTTCCCCCACGGCATTGTGCTCTACGAGCTCTTCCAGCCCTGGCTTTCAGTGCTGGGGATCAGGGACCCACTTGATGAGCAAAGGAGGTCTGCTGCAAATAGTTGTCTCCTTCCCGGAGGAGATGGGAACTTGTCTTGGACTCATGGTATTTGAGGGTTGGAGGTGGGAGGGAACACCCTTTAGCAGAACGGGTTTTAATCATTCACTCTCATAACCACTCTGTCCCTTCTTCCCTGGCCCAGAGAGAAGGGCTTCCAGGTTCAGTGGGTGGACGACACGCATGCGCTCGGCGTCTTTCCCTGCCTGGCCTCAGGTAAGACGGCCTCACGGAGGGCGTGGCCCTTTCCGTGACTCCCTGAGAAGGGACGGGGCCTTGGTTTCCCTGGGTGGAGGACCACCCATGTCCAGGGTGCAGGTGGGCTGGTGGGGCCTGCGCTCCCGATCCCCGAATCCCGAAGTCCAGGGAGCAGAGCAGGCGCTGGGCCAGGCAGCTCACAGCCTTTTCTTTTCGCGTTTGTGCCTTCAGTTCGGAGGCTTCGGATTCACAGGCCAAGCCCTAGGTATTTCCACATATTAAATGAAACCATATGAAAGCGCTGTTTTTATAGGTCAAAGGCATTCAAATACTGGCAGTTTTCTATGGAATAAGAAAGCAGATGCATTCTTATTCAGTTTTCATTATACTGTCAAAAAGTAGGTCAGATCACCTCTCTTTTACAGATGGGGAGACCGAGGTTCCCAGAATGTCTGTGGTCTGTTCAAGGTTACAGAGCCCCGCCCTGTCGAAGCCGGGGGTGTCAGCCAGCCCCTGCCACAGCGCTGCTCACTTTGAGCGTATCTGTAAAGAGTAACCCACTGCTCCTCTTGGCTTGGCTTCTGAACACTGGAGCTGGGAGAGGTCATAGCTGGTGTGGGCCCAGTCCTGAAGGGAGCCTGAGGGAAGGGGTGCTGTTTAGGGAGTAGAGGGACCAGGGCACAGTCGGGGCTTCAAACCGAGGGGGAGCTGACTGAAAGGGAAGAAGTGGGAAGGGCCCAAAGGCCTCCAGCGCGATAGGAAAAATGAGCACTGGGCTGGCCTGGTCGCGGCTGACTTCTGGGCTCTGCCAAGCTGTGTGACATGAGCAGGTCATGTCCTGGCCTGAGCTTCCTCATCTATAAAGGGGAGGCTTGGACCTGACACCCCTCTGAGCTCTGACATGCTGCGTATGTAAATAGCCCAGGTACTCCATGTCTCAGCAGAACTCAGCGTGAGGGCGTGCGCCCCACGATGGTCTTGAGTCGGGGAAAAGGTAGTTTGTTTAAAGCCTTAGAAGGCAGGAGGCCACCTCTCCTGTGCTAACCAGCCCAGGGCGGAGGGTGGAAGCCGGGTCCTATGCGGGCTTTCTACCTGAGAGCACAGGGGGCCCCTGCAGGCCTGCGGGGCCGGGGCGGGGTGAGCAGACAGCACTTGACTCTCTCGCCCAGCCACAGTGGTGTCGGGGCAGCTGGGTCCCCGAGCTTTGAATGGGTGCACAAAGCAGCTGCAACTGTTTTGGGGTGATACATGTGTTCCTGGGCCCCGAGGGGGCCTAACTGGGAAGACGAGAGGATGGCCCCAGATCTCTTTTCTTCCCACAGCTGCTGAAGCCCTGACCAAGGATTTCTCAGTGCTCAAGATCCGGCCCCTCACGCAGGGAACCAAGCAGTCAAAGCTGAAGGCCTTGCAGAGGCCAAGTAAGGAAGCGGCCGTGGCCCGATGGGAGGGCCGGTGTGCGTGCAAGTGTGTGGTTAGGCAGTGGTGTCTTCCCTGTGATTCGATCCCCTTCAGCTCTCTGCTTAGGCTGCTGGGGATACAGTGGCAAGTGGGGTGCGCCTTTCACACCCCAGGGAGCCTGGGAGTACCGAGGGAAGGAGGGCCCCACAGGGAGTGCTGTCTGCCAGTTGCTGTGTTCTGGGCTTGCCCTTCTGTTCACACCTCTGCCCAGTGTTGCTCAGGGAGAAGCTTGGTGTTTTCTGTAAGGCCATGGGAACCATGTTTTGCAGTGGAGTGAAAAGAGCTGGGGCTTTGGAGTCAGTCCTCCTTGTGATCCTGGCTCTGTCATTTATTTAAATTGACCTTGGGCAAGTCACCTAATGTCTGTGGATTGGTTTCTTTCTCTGTAAAATAAGCAGATCATACAGAGTAGGCTGGAGGAGTGAATAAAAGAGCCTGGCACACCTGCCGGGAGAGGCGAGGGACACACGAAAGGTGCCAAATAAATGACAGCTCCTCCCCTTCCATCTTCTTCTAGAAAGCAGGCTGGGAGCTTTTAGAGGCCAGTTTTTTGTGACTGCAAAGCAGCGGCCGGCAAACTGGCCCAGAAGAGGCTTACTGAGGTCATCCATGCTCTTGTGGCTCATGTGGCCTTTGTCCCATACTTTTTGGGGACAATAAATATCCTGTCACTCTAAGAGCTCTGTGTGTCCCATCTTGACTTATTTCACTCCCAAAGGGCCCTACAAAGCAGGCAGGTGGACAGGATTGACTCCTTCTCATCCCTGTGCAGGTAGAGAAACGGAGGGGACAGAGAGGTGGCAGGATAGGTCAGGACCCCGCAGGGGTCGGGAGCCCTAGGTGGGCCCCCTCTTACTAGCATCTAGCCACATCGTGGGCACAGCTGGTCTTAGAGGTCGGTTCAGATGGCCTCTGGGGCCACTGTGTCACTGGGAGGAGAGGCAGCTACAGCCTTGAATTCAAGTCCCCAACCCATGGGGCTTTCCTTTTAGAGCTCCTGCATCTGGCGAAGGAGAGACCACAGACAAATACAGCAGTGGCACGGAGGCTGGTGGCCCAGGCCCTGGGGCTTCAACACAGGAAGAGAGAACGGCCTGTGGTGGACTCTCCCACCTCCCCGGGGTCCTGAGAGGGGCAGCCTGGATCTGCACCCCAGGACAAGCTGGTGCCCCAACACCACAAGCCTTTCCAGGGACCAGAACAGCCAGCACTCTGGTTGGCCTGTCACTGCGGGGCATGGTGGGCTTCAGTTTGGTCTAGTTCCAGAAGTTAAGAAAAAATAAAAACTTAGAAGTTGTTATAATGTGATTGCTTCACAATGTGGTCTGCCGCGGGACACTAGGGGGTGCTGTTTGTCTCCCATTTTAGACCTGGGGCTATGGAAGAGATGGGTCACTCCAGGAGACGGGCCTGGAAGATTCCAGCGAGGCCTCGAAGGCATTTTTGCACGGAGCCTGCCCAGCTTTGGGGGGGTAGATTGACACCTGCCAGGTCTCCCTTCAAAAGATGTGTGTCCTAACCTGCAGCTGTGAGCTGCAGAGTGGCTGCAGGCTAATGGCAGTGCTGAGGGTGCCCCCACCCCCACCCCGCCCCGATTTGTCCTAATGTTTCCTGCCATTGCAGACCACAGAGGGGCACTTCACGGAAATAAACATGAACAAAGCCAAGAGGTGGAATCTGAAATGTCTGCCGCGTTTGCCTCCTTCATAGGAACAGATGCAAGGACATCTTTGTGGGGACAGGTCTCCATACACAGGTCCCAATACACGCATTTTTCTGGTTTGGAGTCGGTGCTGAGGTAACTCTACCTGGCGCTTTGGGGTCATTGTGGAGCCCTCTGATTTGCTGGCCGTAGCATGCTCCTGATGCAAGTGGAAGCCCGTGTCTGGGTGAGAGCGGCTGGCTGGGCTGCCCACCCTCACTGTGCTGGGAAGAGTTCTGAGCCTCTCTGAGCCTTGCATCACTGCCTTGTCCCTCAGAGCTGGCCCAGGCTCTGCCCTGTGAGAAGCCTCTTGGGTCAGTTTAAATCTAGACACCTCTTCCATCCGGTCCTAGCACAACTGCTATGCCCCCTGACAAACTTCAGTAAAAGACAGCTCAAGAGAGACTGTGACTTATATTTTCGTTGATGTTGGTGATCCCCTTAGACTTCTGCTCTTGGGGCGGGAGTTGCTCCTTTGGGTGCGTGTGGATGGAGGCCCTCTTCAGCCACACCGGACCCCAGCTCTGCAGGAGTAACCTCTGAGTGTGTATGAGGCTCCCTGACAGCCGACTGAATGGACGTAGCCTTGCTGCTCGGGCTGGGTGCAGCGCTTCAAATGAAACACAGATACAAATCATAAATCTTTTATTCCAAGTTTCAAGTATGTGTAAGTGTCTGTGATGACACATGGCGTTCGGTGAGTGTCCTTGTCACCCAGGACCCTGGTTATAGCACCGTTGAATCAGTTACCCACAGAATCAGAACAACAGAACCATGAGTCACTTACACAGGTGGGCAGGTTTTTTCTTCCAAAGGCCCAGATGCCCAATATTAAATGCCACTAAATTAATTTGTGTTTCAAAGTTCGTGAAAATATAATAATGGTATCTTGAAAAATAGGATGTAGGGTTGAGGGTAGGGGAGAAGTACCAGCTCTGAGCTCACTTCGTCAGAAAATGTGGCAGCATTTTTTATATACGTGAACAGAGAGAGGAGAGGACAGGCAGTTCGTTTAACTGGAAGAGAGCTCTAGACGTTCAAGTTGGTTGCAGATGACCCAAGAGGAGGAGAAATGGGATTCAGCCTGACCACCTCCGGCGATAAACTGGCATTGCCGACATGGAATTTGAGGAGAGAATGGCCCCATATTATCTGTGGTGAGCTGATGGGGGTGGTGTCAGACTGGGGATGGGGTGGGGTGTGGGGCAGGTGTGACTGGTTTGGATGGGACAAGCTGATGACAACCTGTGTGCCTGGGGTCCTGGACAAGATGGCCCGTGGCACTGCTCCCACAGCCCTGCGGACAAGGCCCACTCCCAGACACCTTCCCAGGCTCAGGCAGCAGCCCCCAGCAAATGTCAGGAACACCTATTCCTCTTGAGCTGAGATGTGGCCGCAGGGTGTCCAGATGGGGCGGGGCCGGGCTAGGCGAGGGGGAGTGTGGTGATCATCCGTAGGACTGCAGTTGTTGGGGAAGATGCGCTGTGGCCCAAAGGCAGGAGGTGACCACGTGACCATGTAGGCTGCCTTACCGCGTAGAGAGCTGGTTATTTATGAGTCCACTGAAGTGTTCAAACTTCTTTTCTGTCTCTTCACTGAAGGAACCACCTGAGGGGCATCAGAGAGACAGGGTTTGGCAAATCAGACGCTTGGCCCTCACCCAGGCTGGAATGGCGGGCTTCAGGGGCCCTGGAGCCACCACCCTCCACTGGGTGGCCTGCTGGGGCCACTGCTGTGTCATGCCACCAGGGGAGCATTGCTGCTGGCGATCTCAGGGCCAGGCACATGTCAGGCGCTCTGTCAGTTAAGGGAAGGGGTGAATAAATACAGTGTGGGCCACCACTTTTCCTCAGAAGAGAATGCTCTGCTTCCCCTTTTGTGCCCCAGATTGTATATAACTCAAAGATAAGTTTCTTTTTTGGTGACCAGAAGCCACAGTGGTTCACTAGCGTCTAGTTCTTGACAGAGGAAAACGATACACAAAGCCACAAATTGCTGACGCCCGCATTTTTGAGGTCACATGCGTAATGAGGTGGTGGCCTCAGTTCCAGCCCTTAAATAGCTCTGGGGTCTGTGTTGGGCTGGCCGGTTCTGTACCGCCTTCCTTGGCCACAGCTTCCTTGGCTGTGAAAACCCAGTCTGCATCCAGGCCTTATGTGTCTGCAGCGTCCTTCCTGTGCGTGGAAGTGTGAGGCTGGCTTCATTCCCTGAACTCTTTGCCCAAATTAGGAAGCTTCTCTGGTTCCTTGAGAAAGTAGGGCAGCTCTTGCCTGTCTCCTGGAGGTGGGCTGCAGGGTAGGGGAGGGTTGGCCGGCCGGGGGATGGGCAGCCCTGAGGTGGGGGGTGCCTGGCAGCCCTGGGGGTGCCATGCTCGCCCAGAAGTGCCTGGGGGCCTTACCTATGTGACAGTTGTACATCCAGATGCGGTGGCCGTCGTAGCGGGTCCTGCATTTCATGATGTTGTTGGTGTAGTCAGATTCTGCAACCTCATAGTTGGGGTTGATGACAACCTGGGGAGACAGTCAGGTCAGAGGGGCTGCAGAATCCCACAGCCTGAGCCACTCGTCACCCCAGGCCCAGCGCCCTGCAGAGACCAGTCCTGCCTCCAGAGCCGGGGTGACCTCAGGAAAGGGAGCATGGTAGGTGCTGTGGTCCAAGGGAAGCCAGGGCAGGACTGGCCAGAGATGAGGTCAGGGAGGCAGAGGGGGCAAGGCCTGGAGGAGTGAGATGTCCCTGCGCCTCCCTATCTGTCTCAGCGTAATTCACACACGCCCCCTACCAAGAGCATGCCTTCGAAAGGGGTCACTCTCCTGGGTGCCCTGGGAGGCCTGAGGTTGGTAGAGGCAGGAGTTGGGGCTGGGCCACAGAACAGGCTATTGAAAGAACAGATGGGAGCTGGGGAGCAGGATGTGCTGGGACTGGGTGGGGACAATGACAGGTGCCATAGGAAGTGTCAGGAAGGCTGCCCTGAGTATTGAAAACTGCATGCTGCTCCTGGTGGTGTGACTTTGGACTGTCCCTCCCAGTGTCCAGGCCTTAGTGTTGCTCTAGGTGTCCCCAGTCTGCAGGCCGCAGACTGGTACTGGTTTGTGGCCTGTTAAGAACCGGGCCACACAGCAGGAGGTGAAAGTCGGACAAGCATGCAAAGCTTCATCTGTGTTTGTAGCCACTCCCCAGTGCTAGCATCACCGCCTCAGCTCCACCTCAGATTATTGGGCATTAGATTCTCATAGGAGCACTGGTCCCTTGTGCCAAAGAGGTTGGGGACCTCTGTTCTAGGCCATCCCCAAGCCCTTCCTGCTCGGGCAGTCCAGGCCTGGGCTCTGGTGGAGACTGGATCCCTCGTACCCCTTCCTCTAATCTCCCCAGCTAAGGGAGCATAGCCCAAAGGAGTAGGAATAGGGAGGGTCATCATTTAGAGAGGTTTCCATGAGTGGACAGAAGAGAGAGATTGGGATGAGGAGCCCAGAAGAAAGGAGAAAGAGGAGAGGCGGGGAAGAGACAAAAGCTACTCTGGGGCTGTGGGTGAATCATGGAGGACAAATGGCAGACTTTCCCCGGAAGGCTCTGCCAGGACCTAGGTCAGTGGGGATCAGGGGAGGGACAGTCTGCCAGCTAAGGAACAGTCGCTAGGTTTGGGCCCTCAGGACCTTTTCCTCTAGGAGGGCTTGGACATCTCTTTAGCAGGCTGGCTGGGCCTCCCAGAGAGGCTGTGGGGAACAGAGGCCAGCATTGCACCCTGCCCTGTGTCCTGGCCCAGTGCCAGCCATTCTGGGGGTCCACATCTGGCCCTGCTTGCCAGACCTGTCCTAGGCTCTCTCCCACTCTGACCCTCTCTCTTCAACCAAGACCAGTAAATGTCCTACTCTGGGGCGGCCTTACTTTTCTTGGATCTCTTTTCTACCTAACGACCTTAGCTGTTGCCTGTCCCCTGCCCCCAGCCCATGCATGGCTCGAGTGCTGAACAAACAAAACCCACACACTGAGGACTGTGCAGCTCCTTGCTCACCAATAGCAGTGCCCCCAGGGAGCCCGCGCAGGCGACCCTGCAGTGCGGCTGTGAGGGCAGCAGGGTGCAGCACCAGCTTGTCTCAGGCACCATCAGGGCCAGCTTGACCCACTTGGGTGGGGGCTGAAATGTATGGTCTCTACAATCCCATCTGACTCCATGATTTTAAATCTTGTGAGGACCCGTGGGACCTGGCTTTATTTTCTTAGACAAAAGATCTGTTATGGATCCATAAAATGGAGAGAATAAGGACAGAGCAAGGCCACCGGGGAACCTTGTCACCCACTGAGCCGGCCTCTGAGCCTTCGTGCACAGGCCCCTCTGTCCAGAGCCATTTCGTTCTCACTAGGCTTTTCCCTGCCATGTGCAGCATCGCTGGTGTCTGTGAAGGCGGGGGGGGGGGGGTCCCCTGGGAATAGAGAGGGCCAGGGAACCCCAGGCCAGGGCTCCTGTAGGCTAAAGCTCCATGTCAGTCCCAAGGGAAATACTCTTTTCCACTCATCAGAGGCATTAACATGCCCCTAATGAGTAAATCTGCAAACTCTATAGTTTAGGGGTCGAGAACACAGAATATAGAGTTGACGTGACTTGAATCTGCCTGGCTGTAAGACAAGGGTAATAGTGATCCCCATCATTGGGGATGACACGAGACAGTGCATTCACAGGGCCTGGCCTGCCATCAATCTTCAGTGAGCCACAGGTATTACATAGATGCCGTTTGTCAGAAACACGATGATGCACATTCACCAGCAAAGTGATAGCAAACCTCAAACACAAACCACCCTCCACGGCGTACGTGCAGAAACACAGATGTTCATTTTTTAAAATACAGAGCACTCTGGTTTCTGGTTGGGCCTTTCCAAGTCTGCGGTTCTGGGCTTGTGGGTGGAAAAGTGCTTGGCTGTCTGATTTCCAGCCTCTGAATTGACCAGGGAGACTTTCAAAGCCCCTCTGTAGTCACTTCTCTGCAGGTGCTGGTTGCTCCCAGGGCTGTCTCTAGGGTGGGGACTGTGGTCCAGGCCCTGGGCTGGCAGAATGCCTCCTTGGGAAAGCTTTCAAGGCACAACGACACATTTCTGGTCACCTACTCTGCTGCCCACAGGGCAAGCTAGACAGCAAGATGGGTGGGGATGTGGGAAAGATGAGAAGGTGAAAGGAAGCCTCTGCAGGCAGGAAGCACCTGTGCCCCAGAAGGGGTGACAAGGGGCAGTGCTCTTTGTCTCCCCCACCAGTCAAGGCCCTGGCTGGAGCATGAAGCTATTTGCAGAAAGGTGGGAGGCCAAGGCTCTCTGGTTCCTCCCAGGGCTGGCCTTCCACCTAGATAGAGTATGTGGAAGCCCCAGGAAGTACCCACAGTCACTGGACAGGCTGTCTCTAGTGCCTGAAATTCTACTGTTATAAATTCATTTCTTAGTGTTGAAAATTGCCCCCTCTGCAGATCCTTTTCATGAAACAAACTTTTTTTGGGGGAAAGGCAAGTCACAAACACTTGTGAATGACTGTCTCTTTACAAAATTGCTTTCAGCCTTGACAGCACAGACCAAGACAGGGTGAGGACACTGGGAAAAACTGGGGTGGATGTTAGCAGTATAGCTCTAAAGGATGCAAAAGGTGTAGTGGCCTTAGAGTCTGTGGAACGAATTCCTGGCCTGAGGATCAAATCTGGCTGCAAATGCATTTTGATTTGCAAGCACCAGGTGTTAAGTGAATTAAGTGCAAAGGCCTCAGCAGGTCTGCGGGCCCTCCGCTCCCCCCAGGCATGTGTGCCTCACATGCTCAGTTCACCTGACGCACCTCGAGGGCCTCTGGGTGTAGGACTCCTGCATTTTAGACAACCTGGCCTCCATGCCCGTGTTTTGTGTTTGGGCACCAAAAGGAAGGAGGTTGCTTCACCTCTTGCTGGAGAAAAGACCCCTTCTCCCATCAGCAGGGCCTGGAACCGCTTCCCACACTCCTCACCTGGAACAAGTAGTCTCCGGGAGGCACATCTGTGATGTCCACCCACTGGCAGTCGATGTCATGGCGGTACACGTCCCAGCAGCCCATGGTGATGCCCTGCTCGCCAAAGTTGGCACACTCGTAGCTCTTCTGGCTATCTGCAGCAGGGGCCGAGGGAACCCAGTCACCGTGATGCACCCACAGCCCCTCTGCCGTCTGTGCCGTCTTCCCCAGGCCCCTCCTTCAGCATCTTGCTTCCTTCTCCAAGCCCCCCCAACCTTTGCCTCATAGGGCTCGGTATCCCACCCACACTGCGTGGTGCCTGATCCTCTCTCCTTTCAACAGAATCCCTTGCTCAATTTTCTACCCACATCCCAGCCCACCCTTCAGACCCGGCCAGGGTCCCCCTCCTCCACAAAGTCTTCCCTGGCCACTCTGGCCCATGCTGGCCTTTGAGGAATCATTAGCCTGGGAATGGAGTGCACGCTTAACTGGGAAAACTCTGGCGTTTATTATTTAGCGTAATGTAGAGTCATCTTGTGTCCCTCTGAACAACCAGCACTGGGATTTGGGCTAGGGTCTGGTTTGTCTGTCTGAC
>NW_011889131.1:939286-941415 GCF_000151845.1 Pteropus vampyrus | reverse complement strand
AGCAGGGGCCGAGGGAACCCAGTCACCGTGATGCACCCACGGCCCCTCTGCCGTCTGTGCCGTCTTCCCCAGGCCCCTCCTTCAGCACCTCGCTTCCTTCCCCAAGCCCCCCCAACCTTTGCCTCATAGGGCTCGGTATCCCACCCACACTGCGTGGTGCCTGATCCTCTCTCCTTGAGAATCCCTTGCTCAATTTTCTACCCACATCCCAGCCCTCCCTTCAGACCAGGCCAGGGTCCCCCTGCTCCACAAAGTCTTCCCTGGCCACTCTGGCCCATGCTGGCCTTTCTGAGGAATCATTAGCCTGGGAATGGAGTGCACGCTTAACTGGGAAAACTCTGGTGTTTATTATTTAGCGTAATGTGGAGTCATCTTGTGTCCTTCTGAACAACCAGCACTGGGATTTGGGCTAGGGTCTGGTTTGTCTGTCTGACTCTTACTGGGCCAGCTGGTTGTCTGGTGTACAGTAGGTACTCACAACCCACTTGCTGTGTGATTTCACGGCACATCAGTGGCAGTCACATTTGTTGAGAGGCTGCCATGTTGGGCGCTACTCTGAGCACTGGGTATATCAAGAAGCGCGTGTCTGCCTGGGACAAGCCCGTCATGTCAGGATGGCAGATGTACCCACGGGGGTCACAGTGCAGATGGGGCAGCCTCCCAGAGGTGTGAGCAGAATGCTGCCTCTGCTCGGGGAGTCGAGAGAGTCTGGGAACCTCAGAAGGGGTCACCTGAACTTGTACTTGAAGGGTAAGAGCCAGTGCGGCGGGGGCATTTGGCATTGAGACACAGGGAGAATGGCCGTGGCAGCCAGGGCAGGAGGGAACTAACTATGTGTTCGGTCCGAGGGTGGCCCCGCCAGTGCCCGTCAGCATAACTCTGGGGAATCCAGGCACCTTTATGGCCAGGCCTTGCCAGCACGCCAGCCCCAAGCACAGCCATCGAGAAAGCCCCAGTCGAGAAAGGTCACGTGGAGAGTCAGCCGTGGCCAGAGTGACAGAGTCCAGTGTCACACCTGGGCTCCGGGCTGGGCGGGCACGGACATGGGAGCATGCGAGTCCCTCTGAAGCACCCCAGCTCCCCACACAAAAGTACCTCCTTCACATTCCGTGTCCTCCAAGCAGAAGCTGGCTTTGTGGCCCTCTGCCACCTTGGTGCCATTGAGGTTCAAGAGGTCATAGTGGGTGAACACTTCCATGCTGTGGTAGTGCCTGCAGCGAGAGACAGGGCCTGGGAGTCAGTCTCCAGAGCGACTGCCTGGCTGGTGATTTTCCTCCGGGGACAATGGCCGAAAGGGGCGGCCGGTGGGAGAGGAGGGATGATGGGGCATGAGGAACGGAGGATGGAAGCGGACGGCGGTAACCGTGCTGTTGACGTGGGCTCAGCGGTCGGCCAGCCGCTCACTTCCCGGGCCTCAGTTCCCTCATCAGCTAAATGGGAATGATAAAGTATGGCATGTGTGAGGCGTTGTGGGAATTAGTAAGGAGAACTGATGAGCAGAGGACCTGGCACGCGATAGACTCAGTGAATTAAGACATTTGTGATAAGTGCTTTCGATAACCCTCCTGAGCCCCCAGAAGCTCTCACAGCCCATTCCTACTCGGTACACTTTCTGCAGACTGGTGAAAGTCACTTTCCGATGTCTTTTGAAAACTCTTTAAAGTGGGAATATGGTAGGGAGGGACAGAGACGAGAAAGGGGCGGGTCCTCGGAGTGCGGGGGAGGGGCTTCATCCGGGCTCCCGCGACGGAGCAGGCACTAAAGCCTCCCAGGGATACGCAGGCAGGAGATGGGGACTAGGGGGGGTGCTCAGCCCCCCTGGGCAGCCTATGGCCTGGGTGGGGAGGCTCAGCAGCAGCTGGACGTGAGCAGCAGGAGGTCTGTGTTCCTTGCATGGAACAAATGAAAAAGGAGAAGAAAAAGACAGCTCCGGGGGCCTGTGGGAGGGAGGAGTGAAAGGGAGAGAGCTCCCCGGCCAGGCCGCAGGTTTACATACCAGTGTCCCATCTCTTCGCTGGGGGGATGCAGAATTGAGAACAGATGCCGATGCTCGGAAATTGATGCATTTGGTTCTGAATAAACATGGGGAAACATGGCTGCTGTGGGCCTATCCTGAGGCACTGGCTGGC
>NW_011889131.1:933447-937166 GCF_000151845.1 Pteropus vampyrus | reverse complement strand
GTCCTGCCTTCCCGACATGCTAGGCAGCCCCCCAGCCAGAACAAGGACCCACAGATATGATAAAGGCCTAAAATTAGCTCACAGAGGCCACATCACATCTATGAGACTTCGATCCAACATGGGAGCTGCTCCCCACTGGGGGACGCAGGGCGAAGCAAACAAAGCCATCTCCGGCTTGGAGGGCTGGCATCTGAGCTGGATGTCCACCTCCCTGCCTCTCTAGCTCCCAGCACCTCTCCTGGGCTTCCCAAAGGTGGGCGGGAGGGCCAGCCCTGGGACACAGCGGGGACAGAGCTGCTCTGAGCCCTGCAGCACGTTTGTGTCCAGCTTTTTTGGCCCCTGTCAAAGCTGTGACATGGTGTGCCAGGTAAGCAGGTATGGCTCTCTTCCCTGGGTGTACAAGAAGCAGGAAGGGGACCTCAGCAAGTTCCCCAACCTAGGGCAATGCGTATGAGGAAGAACGATGTAGGGCACTGTCCTCTATGTCTGGCTGGCGAGGAGCCTCCTCAAGGGGTCAGTCTCTGTGTTTCATCTTAGGGCTTTCAAAGAACATAGCTCTTTTCCTCACTGCAGCATTAATTAAAATGGGAGCGATAGTTTCCCCCATTTGTACTAATGTGAGCCAGCTTTCTCAACTTTGAGTAGAGGAAAGGCCAGCTTTCATAAGACTCCCAAAGCGACCCAGCAGAGGTTTGGGGCCACGAGTCTTGTTGAAAAGTCCTCCCACAGAGCCTGGAGAAGTCCTTGGAGCTCTGGAGCCAGGGTGTGGGGCCCTCTTATGTTCCCTGGAACCCTATGGTCGTAGGTTCTCAGTGATAGACCAAGAGGGGAGGTCTGAAGGGACATATGCTTAGCTACATGTTCTTTCCCATCCACCCCTCCCAAACCATTTACTGGAACATCTGTAAGCCAAGAAATAGAATAGACCACAGGAAGAGCAGGGGTGGGGCAATCAGAAGAGGCACTTCTACAGTGTCACCACGTGTATCCTCAGAGGAGAGACCATTCCTGGAAGAGCAAGCATCTGTCACACAGAGACTCTTTCCATGTAATGTCTGGGTGGACCGCCACGTGTGGGGGCAGAGATGCAATTACGTTCCACTTATAGACGCACAGGCAGCATCAGCCCCCGCGGGACTAGGCTCCTGCCATGTGTCCTCTGAGGAAATCAGGCACAAATATGGTAATGACTTTCATTTTACCCTTCGACTTCCACCCTACAGAAGACCGACATGCTTCTATATAAAGAGCAATTCTTGGGCTAATTGGGACTTTGAGAATGTACAGACAGTCATTACAAAGAGAAATCGGCAACCTTAAATTTTGTCATCGTCCTTTCCTTTGACACAGTTGAACAACTCTATCCGCACACTGACTGGAATGTGACCAGACCATAAGCTGTCACATGAAAAAGCAGCCAGAGACGGATTTCTGATGCAGGTCCAGCGGAGGTGACAAGAGCACACACTTTGGGCTCAGACAGTCTCGGGTCGGAATCCCCGCCCAACAGCTTCCTGTGTCCATCAAGCTCCAAGCCTCCATTTCCTTGCCTTTGAAAATGAGGGTGTTCTGTCCCTGGCACTTAGAAAGGGATCAATGAATGTCAGTTATTGTGTCCCTAACAGTGATCACCGCATTTTAGAGCAGGAAGGACACCTAGAGATGAGCTGGATGGGGGCTTCTCAGGCAGTGATGCGCACACCAGCGCTGGGCCCTGGGGTGCAGCGCTGATGGCAGGTATGTCAGCCACGAGCCTCATTTTAAAAAGCAAGGAATGGGTGCAAAAGCTCTGTTGTGTAGATGGGATTCTGAGCACAGAGACAAGCACTCACGGGGCCAACATACGTGGACCCCTCAGGGGGCTGCCGCCGCCATGCTGAATGGCAGGGATGTCCCTGCCTTCCTTTTCAAAAGTGTGCTCGCTTCTGTTCCCTCCACCTGCCCAGCTCAGGTCTGCGCAGGAAAATGTGAACAAGCAGGGGCACTGGTTCTGGATCAGCGTAAGAATCAAGGCAGAGGAAAAAGAAAAAAGAAAAGACTGAGAGATGAACACGGTGGCTTCTGTTGGCTCCAGCAAGGACTGGCTCTAAGATTTCACTGTTCTTGGCCAGGGTTTATAGCTCTGGGATCAAATCCACAGGCTGAGGGCTGGAAGGGACATTAGAGGTCTCAGGTGATGTGGCTCAGCTGGTCAGAGGCACAGCTGGGTTGAGAGAGCAGGTCTCATGACTCCTGGGGGTAGAATGCTGTCTCCACACCCACTGTCATCTTAGAGATATTTAAAATATATGCAGGTATTTAAAAAAATATTTTTAAATGAACTCAGAGTTCAATAATTGCAGGAACCCCAAACACCCTGCAGAGCATCAACTTCCTGTGGACACACTTGAAAACCACTGACCGAGGTCAATGAAGGGGCATTGGGTACTCAAAACAAAATTTGTTTCCTCACGTTAGAGGCATTGGAGGTGAGAGAGAGAGAGAATGAGCTCAGGGAATGAGCTCATGGGTGGGCCAGGGCAACTGGGAGCGGAGCGTGGCTTCAGCAAACGTGACGGGCCAGCGTGGCAGATCTGACTCCCGCCAGCTTAGGAAAGCCCTGTGCCCTGGGCCGTGTGGCCTCTCTAAGTGACCCAGTGATTCTGAATCCCGATGGAAGTGAGGCTTACCTGTGGCAGTCATGCCAGATCCACGCATGGCGGCCGTTCTTGGGCCGGAAGTCGGACTGGCCATTGTTGTGGATCTGGGAGGAGAAGCGAAGCAGCCGCCGGTAGCCTGAGGTGGGGTTGGTCTGGGCGGCCGAGGCCGAGAGGCAGTTCTCCTCCATGGCGCACTGCAGCATGAACATGGGCCGGTCCTCCAGGTAGGTGCTCTGCTGGACGATCTCCGCATTGAGGACCAGGTCAGGGGCGGCTGAGGGGGCAGACACGGTGTGCAAGGAAGATAAGAGGCCCCTCATCCCTTCCCAAGTGGTTGACTTCCGATTCCTAAGCGGGACAAAGCCCCAGCCCTGCTTAGCACCACCTCCTGGAATTGGCTCATGGCCCCCCCGCCCCAAGGTCACCTTCCCTGAGGAACTCTACCCCAAATGCCTCTTCCCCCTCTCTGACAGTCTTCTTGGACACCTCTACAGATCTCAGTGCAGATGGGCAAAACACTGACAGCTATTCAATCTAGGTGATGGGTACACGAGGGTTTATTCTATTTATTCTCTCTACTTTCGAGTGGTTTCAGGTTTTGTCCATAATGAAAAGCAAACAATAACAATGACAATGACAAATGATAACAATGTTCCCTCTACCCAGAGAGAGAACACTCTTAATACCTTGCTCCGACTCTTCTGGAAGTGGTACAAATCTATTTTCCAAAGTGTGTAATATTGTGTGTAGATTTATAGCCTGCTAATATTGGCTCCCTTCAAATACATCTCGACATATTTCCTTGTTAATAAATATAAATTACAACATCCATTACGTGGCTGCATAATATTTAATTCATAACCCTAGCCCACATTTTCTGATCCATTGGTCGGGTGGAACTTCTCTCAGTTAAAGATAAAGCTGCGATAAAAGATCCTGTAGTAAATCTGTGTATATAACTTCTTTAGAATATCTTTCTATCAGTGCAATTGCTGGGAGGAAGAGTTGCATATTTTCAAGGCTCTGATGTATATCACTAAATTGCCTTCTTATCCAGTTCTTCCAGTTTCCACTCACACC
>NW_011889131.1:920215-926182 GCF_000151845.1 Pteropus vampyrus | reverse complement strand
ATTAGAGGTCTCAGGTGATGTGGCTCAGCTGGTCAGAGGCACAGCTGGGTTGAGAGAACAGGTCTCATGACTCCTGGGGGTAGAATGCTGTCTCCACACCCACTGTCATCTTAGAGATATTTAAAATATATGCAGGTATTTAAAAAAATATTTTTAAATGAACTCAGAGTTCAATAATTGCAGGAATCCCAAATACCCTGCAGAGCATCAACTTCCTGTGGACACACTTGAAAACCACTGACCGAGGTCAATGAAGGGGCATTGGGTACTCAAAACAAAATTTGTTTCATCACGTTAGAGGCATTGGAGGCGAGAGAGAGAGAATGAGTTCAGGGAAGGTGGGGTGGGCCAGGGCAACTGGGAGCGGAGCGTGGCTTCAGCAAACGTGACGGGCCAGCGTGGCAGATCTGTGCCCTGGGCCGTGTGGCCTCTCTAAGTGACCCAGTGATTCTGAATCCCGATGGAAGTGAGGCTTACCTGTGGCAGTCATGCCAGATCCACGCATGGCGGCCGTTCTTGGGCCGGAAGTCGGACTGGCCATTGTTGTGGATCTGGGAGGAGAAGCGAAGCAGCCGCCGGTAGCCTGAGGTGGGGTTGGTCTGGGCGGCCGAGGCCGAGAGGCAGTTCTCCTCCATGGCGCACTGCAGCATGAACATGGGCCGGTCCTCCAGGTAGGTGCTCTGCTGGACGATCTCCGCATTGAGGACCAGGTCAGGGGCGGCTGAGGGGGCAGACACGGTGTGCAAGGAAGATAAGAGGCCCCTCATCCCTTCCCAAGTGGTTGACTTCCGATTCCTAAGCGGGACAAAGCCCCAGCCCTGCTTAGCACCACCTCCTGGAATTGGCTCATGGCCCCCCCGCCCCAAGGTCACCTTCCCTGAGGAACTCTACCCCAAATGCCTCTTCCCCCTCTCTGACAGTCTTCTTGGACACCTCTACAGATCTCAGTGCAGATGGGCAAAACACTGACAGCTATTCAATCTAGGTGATGGGTACACGAGGGTTTATTCTATTTATTCTCTCTACTTTCGAGTGGTTTCAGGTTTTGTCCATAATGAAAAGCAAACAATAACAATGACAATGACAAATGATAACAATGTTCCCTCTACCCAGAGAGAGAACACTCTTAATACCTTGCTCCAACTCTTCTGGAAGTGGTACAAATCTATTTTCCAAAGTGTGTAATATTGTGTGTAGATTTATAGCCTGCTAATATTGGCTCCCTTCAAATACATCTCGACATATTTCCTTGTTAATAAATATAAATTACAACATCCATTACGTGGCTGCATAATATTTAATTCATAACCCTAGCCCACATTTTCTGATCCATTGGTCGGGTGGAACTTCTCTCAGTTAAAGATAAAGCTGCGATAAAAGATCCTGTAGTAAATCTGTGTATATAACTTCTTTAGAATATCTTTCTATCAGTGCAATTGCTGGGAGGAAGAGTTGCATATTTTCAAGGCTCTGATGTATATCACTAAATTGCCTTCTTATCCAGTTCTTCCAGTTTCCACTCACACCGGCTCTGGGCGAGAGTTTTAAAAGTGCATCTTTTAAAACAAGGTTGATCTGCTCAGTTACCACACTGCACATAGCAGGTATTAAAAAGAATTAGTGATGGCTACAATCTATATTTATTGTATAATTGTATGAGGTTTTGCTTGTTTCCAAAAGGATTAACTATGTTTCCATTTAAAAGTGAGATTCCTCTGAGCATTTCTAGCACACTTCATAAAAATGTTGTATATGATTCATTGACAACCAGATCCGTCCACCTTGTATTTTCTGACAAGTCGCTTGTAAATTTCTAAAGTGTGTGTGCCCGTGAGCTTTGCTTCCCTCAAGTTCATCAGAGCCTGGAGTATTCTCCGCTGTCTGCACCCCGTCCCCACAGCCCCACGCTGCACCAGGAGTACAGTGGGTTCCCAAGGAACCCTTGTACCTGGTGGGGCCGGGGACCTCTAGAGAGCGAACCCGCCCCAGGGACTGGATGTGGGACCGGGGATTAGTGAAAGGGCACACAGCTGAGATGTGGGGCTGGGAGTGGAAGACAGAACCCGGCAGGCTCCCATTGGCTGAGAACTCTCTCTTCTCGGAGGGCACGCGCCAGGATACAACGCTGCTGGCACTGAGTGTGCTGGGCACTTTTATCACAGGGTGTTGACAGTCTCATTAGTAAATGTACAAGACTCTAGAGTCCATATTTTTTATTAACCTCTCTCGGCTCCATTTAGAGCCACTACTTTTTAGCCAATATCTACTTTTCTTTATCCACTTTTATCTTCTGCTACCTTGAATTTCATTCAGGTTTATATTATCTAAATTTCTTTTTGGGAATAAAAAAGTATATTATAAATATAAATAAATTAATAAGCCGAGAAAAGGCCCCTGACAGAGGTAAGACCGCCTCTGTCTGCTTGAAAGTTCTCCCCCTGGGGCTTAGTCTGTCCTCAGACAGGATGCTGTAGCTTGGGCTGTCCGCCCCTGAGCTGGTTGTCAAGTGTCCTGTCTGACAAGGGTTAGGAAATGCTGAGTGAGTCTAAAAGGGGTCGATGGGAGAATTGAACTGACCGAGGTCAAGGTTCAATCTCCCTAGTACTCCATGATGGTAAGTGATAATGCATCATTGTTTAGTAAGCACCACATATGTTCATTGTCACATCTAATTTCCAGTTTCCAGGTAAAACAACAACAACAACTACAGATCATAGTGGTTAACTAACTTTGCCAAGATCAGCAATAAGTGCAAGGCAGGGTCTGGTCTCAGGTTGTCTGGTCAGATCCTGCGCCTCTCCTGCATCCCTGATTCACAAGGGAGTGGTTTTATAAGGCCAGGGGTGGGGTGAGTGGAGTTTGGGGATCCAGAGAGACACGCCCAAAGTCCTCTAGTCCTCTCTCTCAGCATGAAAGAGAACCTGCTAGAGCTAGGTAATTCTGAATCCTGGCGGGGCTTCTCCTATATTTTCAATCTCTCTAGGATCCAGGGAGTCACCAAGAGGCTAAATCGCCTCCAGGGTGTGAAACAGGAAATGATATATGGAACAGGGCAAAGGAAGAAAGTCAGCGGGCACACTGAGCCCCTGGCGTGAGCTTCCTGGTTCCCTAATCTCAGCAACATCCTCTGAGGAAGGTGTTCTCTTCCTCGTTAACTGGTCAGAACAAGGAGTTCTCAGCCCCACAATTTGCCCAAGGTCCCTTAAATAGTCTACGGTGGCCCTGAGATTTGAACACAAGGCCCCTAGACTCCCCAGTTCCTCCCTCCTGCTTTCCTTTTCCCTGTCATCAGCAAGGTTCTGTGCTTGGGGTCCCTTTGCCCCCAACTTCCCACTCAACAAAAATTAACCTCTGCTTTCCTCTTTTGCTCATTTCACGGCAGAGACCCCAGAGCCTTGCAAGGAATAACCAGTGTCCCCCCCCTGCAGCCTGGTAGGGAGGGTGGATGCGACCCCCAGGAACTCTCACTTTCTGAGCAGGCGACTCCAGCTCCGTACTGCATTCCGCCCTGGGGGCAAGCCACATCCTCGTCATGGCGACAGTGTTCCAGGGACAGCTCCGTTCCAGAGCACTTCACTCCGCTCATGGCCACTTTATTGGCATTGATGTTTTCGTGCCAATACCAGGTCTCCTGGAGAATCAACAAAAGAAATGGCCAGAATGTCACCTTGAATGGTCACTTTCTCATATCCTATCGACTTTCAGCCTTATAAAAATCCCGAGGCTTTATGATCCCATTTTCCAGATGGAGACAGCCGCGGCACAGAGGCACTTATCCAAGCCACACAGTCTGTTCGCGGCAGAGTGAGTGGGACTCCAGGGCTTCTGACCTCGAGACTTGGATGCTGCCACTCGCCCTCTCTAGGAGCATCGCTAAGGTTGCTTTGGCCAAAGTACTGTTCAATGTCATGTGTCAGGAATGGCAGGCACCTGCAGCGCATGCCACCACCTGACTCGTCCTGAGCCCAGGGCAGACATTACTCATCAAGCATAGCACTCTCTCCTCTAAGCCTGACTATGATCTCAGAATCCTTCCCAACACAGTGCTCCAGAAAGACACTGCCGATTGATCAGAACTGGAGAGAAGAAATTTATTTGCAAATGTCAGTCATCAGATATTCCTGCATCCTACTGGTTCTGTTTCTTGAGAGAACCTGACTACACACCCCTCATCCTCAAGAGAGAAAACTGGAGCCTGGAGAAGGGACAGTGCTTGTAGTCAGTGGCAGATTGGGGACTGATATCAGGTTCAGGCCCATTTCACAACCTCAGCTGAGGCCCAGATGTCTCAGGAATGAGCTGACAGGGAACAAAAATAGCTGGACAGCCACTCTGTTGTAACGAGCACTGTTTTTCTACTCTCCTTGAAGAACCGGAAAGTCCTGGTTCGTCATGAGCAGTATTAGCAGAGACACTACATTGCCCTGGGAAGCCAGGCTCCCAGAGGGTGTGGGGAGCAGTGTCATGCGGGAGGGTGCAGCTGCTGTGACAAGGGTTCTGGATGGGCTTGGAAATTTAGCAGCCAATCAAAGGGAGAATGCACGAGCATGGTCACCAGCTGGGACCATGTTCTGGCCAGAGGGGCCTCCCAGGGAGCAAGCGAGGCCTATGGGGTGTTGGGCCTTGGCCTTGGGTGGTCTCCACTCCCCCATAGGATCGAGTTGCTTCCCTCTGCAAATGGCACATCAGGACACCCCAGGATCAGCCTTCAGCCTAGGGTGAATCCCAGTGCACAAAGCTGAGTGGACTGGGGAACCAGAATCTAGACCCTCATTCTTCAGCAGAGAAAAAGAGGTGGGGGGTGGGGGCGTGACCTGCCTGAGGACTCAGAGCTGTGAGGGGCAGAACGAGGTCAGGATGAGGTCCCTGCCTCCTGGCCCATGACACTTTGCCCTCTTCCTCCTGGGTAGCTGGGTTAGGTCCATGGAAGACGGGGCTGACTAGAGGCGGGCAGGCTCACACTAGATGGAGGGGTCTGAGGCGGGGACTTCTCACCTGGAAAGCGCTGCTGGCGAACCCCAGGCCCAGCTGCCGGCAGACCACCATGGCCTCCACAATGCCCCAGTTCTCGCCACACACCGTCCCCCATATGAGGGACCCGTTCCTCTCCACCAGCACCTCCACCCGGCCCTCGTAGGGGTTTCGGCCCCCATTCAGGCGCAGCTGTAGAGAGAAAGGTAGGCATGGTCACTGGGAGGGGACAGAGAGGAGCAACCCCCTGCATTGCCATCTGTCCCATTTTCCCCAAGCCATGGAGTCCTGCCTGAGACAGCATCACTGAGAGCCTGTCGTGTGCCAGCATCATGCCCAGCGTGGTCTTACTTATTAAGTCCTATCTCAGGGCTCTAGAAGCCTGCGTAGCCGGGAGGCCCACTGACCCACACTGAGCACGCAGCAGAATCTGCCTCTGCTCCCTGCTACTTCCTGTGAACCTACCAGTGGTGGGGCTACTCGTTGAAGCAGACACTTGGAAAGATGCACCAGGGGGCCTTAAAATGTTAGAATTCCCCAAGATTCCTTCCTGGGCCCTTTTCTCCTTGCCACATCCGCTCTGGCTGGTTCCAGCCCCAGATCTCACCTCCTCCCACAGCGCCCCCTGTTGTCCTCTCCACACAGAACTCTCTTCTGAGACCCATGATAGCAAACTGCCTACTTGACAGTTCTTGGCATCTCAAAGACCCCTAATCTGAACCTGTCCTTTTTCATGTCTCCACCTAACCCCATATCTCCCCCTTATTCTTTATTTTAGCTAAAGTCAGTACCATCTATCCTGAGACAGCAAACTTTCTCTAGAGGGCCAGGCGGCACATATTTTAGGCTTTGTGGGCCCTATGCTCTCTGTCATAAGCACTTAGCTCTGCCAGGTAGTGCGCAAGCAGCCACGGACGACATGTAGATGACCGGGCATGGCTGTGTTCCAAGAAAACTATATTTACAAACACAGGCAGAGGGATAGGTTTGGTCTGT
>NW_011889131.1:908247-919400 GCF_000151845.1 Pteropus vampyrus | reverse complement strand
TGGTTCCAGCCCCAGATCTCACCTCCTCCCACAGCGCCCCCTGTTGTCCTCTCCACACAGAACTCTCTTCTGAGACCCATGATAGCAAACTGCCTACTTGACAGTTCTTGGCATCTCAAAGACCCCTAATCTGAACCTGTCCTTTTTCATGTCTCCACCTAACCCCGTATCTCCCCCTTATTCTTTATTTTAGCTAAAGGCAGTACCATCTATCCTGAGACAGCAAACTTTCTCTAGAGGGCCAGGCGGCACATATTTTAGGCTTTGTGGGCCTTATGCTCTCTGTCATAAGCACTTAGCTCTGCCAGGTAGTGCACAAGCAGCCACGGACGACATGTAGATGACCGGGCATGGCTGTGTTCCAAGAAAACTATATTTACAAACACAGGCAGAGGGATAGGTTTGGTCTGTAAGCTATAGTCGGTTGATCCTGAATCGATTCTGTTAAACAAGCCAGAGATTTGGGAGCCATCCTCGACAATGTCCTCCTCCTCAGCCCCACATCCTGGTGGAATTATGTCCCAAGTCTCTCTGCCGTCTGCCTGCTTCCCTCCAGCTCCATCCCTACCCCATCTCTCAGAAACCACCACTTCTTGCACGAACCTGACTGCCTCGCCTGTCGATGGGCCGCTTGCCTTCATCAACCCATTCTCCACTCA
Organism: Pteropus vampyrus; assembly: GCF_000151845.1. NCBI lineage: Eukaryota > Metazoa > Chordata > Mammalia > Chiroptera > Pteropodidae > Pteropus > Pteropus vampyrus. The sequence goes on along the minus strand of NW_011889131.1, from coordinate 918,741 downwards.
GAAGCCAGAGTCATCTTATTTATTTACTTATTTGTTTGTTTGCTTGTTTATTTATTTGGCGAGGCAAGCCTCGGTTGACCTCACAGATTGCAAGGACCTTGTCAGTTTACAATCCCTGATTTTTTTACTTTATTTTTTTCACCTACACCACCTGGTCTTCCTAGGTGGTCTCCCATCCTAGTACTAACCAGGCCCGACCCTGCTTAGCTTCTGAGGTCAGACAGGATCGGGCTTATTCAGGGTAGCATGGCCGTAGACAGAAGCCAGAGTCATCTTTACAAAACACCTGCTTAGAACAGGTCTGTGGCTTCGCAGTGCTCCACCGCTCTCCTCTGCCACCTTGTCACATGTCTCTCTCACCCTCGTTCTCCAACCTTGGGGCACACGGGCCTCCTTTCAGTTTCTGTGGTTACTTAACCTTCTTTATCGTGTCCCACAGTAAGTCACACATCTCACGTGGAAGCCCACTACCTACAGAGGCCCTTTCCTGGCTGATCCCGTTCCTCTGTTCAATTCCATACCCACTGACATTCGCTTCCGGTTGGGGCCAGTGCCCTCTTACACTCTCTATGGCTCCCTATTGTATCGGAAGCCCCAGCAGTTGGGTTTTCTCTTTTTTTTTGTAGTGCAAGCACCAGGCTTAAGCTTTGATTACTGAGGCATCCCTTTCAAAGAAGGTTATCGTAAATAAACACATTGCCAGCCATGGGACAGATAAAGAGCCAGGTCTCCTCAGCCCATAGACGTTCCTTTGCTTTAGAGATCTTGGTTGATTTCGATAACTGACCATTTGCGCCACTTGTTTTTTATTTTCTTCCTGTGCTTTAAAATTCCCGTCTTATGTTTTATATTCAGCAATAACAACTGAGCCCTTGGAACCTTAGGCCCTCACCTTTGACCCCAATAAAATGGAACCCCAGCCCCATGCACTCTCTCTCTTCCCGCGACCTCACTGTGTGGCCCCAGCTGGGCTGTGTAATTTCCAGGTCCTGTAGGTAATATTTTTTCTTAGTTTTTTTGTTGGTTCTTGTTAAGGGGCTTTTTTTGTTCTTATTAAACCTTCGGGGGCCAGTCCATCCACACATTGGTTATTGATAGGCTGAGACTAGCACACGACATCTCTACATCTCCTTAGAATTTATGACTATTATAATTAAGCTAACATAAAATCTGTTTAACATCTGTCTCCTCAGCTAGAACGTAAGCTTCAAAGGGCAGAGTTGTATTTGTGTGCTTTCCTATGTAGTCAATATCTAAGACAGCATCTCACGGATGTCAGGTACTCTACAACTATTTTTGGAACAATGAGTAAACGATCAGTCTTACGGAATGAAAGCATGGACCAATTTATATGAGCTGAAGCAGAGAGCTCTGGAGTTTGGGGAAGGGTTCTAAAAATGCAAACCTTAATCCAAATGCCTTACCCTGATATCCTTTATGCTTCTAACGATTCAACAATTCATTCCTTTGGGAGAAGGCATGACACCTCCAGGAATCTTCAGCACTTTAAGCTGTTTGGTCACTAGTCCTTAGCAACAGCACGACAGCTGATCAATCCTTAGCAACAGCACGACCCCTGCCCTGTGGCACAGGTCTTAATTCCTACTATGGGCTTAGGGGCTGCAAGGGTCAGTGAGGTTAGCCAGCAAACAGACAGGCCAAGGGCAGCCGTTATGCTCTATCTACCTCCCAGGGTTGTTGAGTAGATGAAATAAGAGAGTTCATGAAAAATGCTCCGACGGGGCCTGTCACACCAGGAGTACTCAAAAAATATTAGATACCATCACAGCAATGATCGCTATTAGCTGGAATTCTCATCAAAAAATACAGCTCTCTTCAGAGGAGATAGAGGGCTCAAAGCAGGCAAGAGGGTTGGCCTTCGGGAGGCTGATGCTGGTCTTTCGAGTGCCCCTGGCTTCACTGTGGCTGGATGGACAAAATCATTTTCAGATCTGTGCCCTTCGTTAGTCATTCGGTGAAAAGTCAGTTGACTTTTTCTAGGGATCATCACTCTCACCTCCTTATTTTCAGAGGCGCAAACTGAAGCCTCAAAGAGATGAATGAATCAGCTCGAGAGGGATTGTTTTGAACTAACTTGCGTCCTTCTAAAATTCATATGCTGAATTCACATGCTAACCCCCAACATGACTGTATTCTGGAGAAAGCGCCTTTCGAGAGGTAATTAAGGTTAAATGAGGTCATATGGGTGGGGCTCTAACATGACTGCTGTTCTCACAAGAGGAAGAGACACCAGGGAGGCACAAGCACAGCAGAAAGGCCATGCGAGGACACAGTGAGAAGGTGGCCATCTGCAAGCCAAGGAGAGGGGCCTCAGGAGAAACCAACCCTGTTGGCACCTAGATCTTGGACTTCCAGCCTCCAGAACTATGAGACAATACATTTTATTGGTTAAGCCACCCAAGTCTGTGGTATTTTGTTCCGCTAGTCCCAGCAAACTGACACAGTGATAAAACTCAAGAGTCTCCATTGTTCTGTCCAGTGCTGCTGCCAGAACCCTTCGGGCCCCCAAGCCAGGCCATGCGGAAGCCCAACCCACTGCTGTGTCGAGAAATGGTGCAGCCAGTGGGGATTTCTTTCACAGGTGACTTTCCTCATTTCCTTCCGGGGGGGATAGCAGCAGCAGATCCAGGTGTAAAACTCTCCCACACCCTCTAGTTGAGAGCAGGGGTCACTTCCTAGAGCCTAGAGAGCCAGTGAAAAGGTGAGCACTGTTTGTGCTGGGAGGGTGGGGCCTCCTCTGGCATCACCTGGCACGTGACCCGGCTTGGCGATTCTCACCATAAAACGGTTCTGGAAAACTTCACTTTCTTTGGCCTAGGTCTTCCATTTGGGTTGAAAACTCTACTCCACCCAGCTCCAATCTGTCTAAAGTGAATGGTGCCACGGCACGCCAGACTCAGTGTGTGTCAGCTTTTATAGCTCTGTTATGGCTGTCTTGGAACACTGCTGAACAACCACAGATGGCCGGCCTTCCGGCAGCTGTGGGGCTGTGGCCCACGCTCCTGCTCACCCACAAGCAAATTCATGGTTCAGTTGAGTGTTATTGGGTTCACATTTTTGGCCCATTGGGCGGTGAGTTGCACGAGAGGTTGTGGTTGACCAGTTCAGTAGTGCCTTTGGCATGCTGGTGCCAAGGTCAAGAATCACTGTCAGAGCGGGAACCTGGCTGGAACCAGCCTGTACCCCAATGTGCCCTCATTTGCTCGTTTTAAAAAATTAAGTATTCAAGAAGCTCCTCCAATGTGCCAGCTGTGTACCAGAAGATGCACAGACCTGACCACATTCACGGCATAGTGAAGAGAGTTAAAGAGGATTTACTGGGCCTTTTAGAAGGACCTCCCAGCAAAGAGGAAGTCAGATTTTTGGCTACCCTTGTGGGCAGGTCACCCAAGCTGGGAGACACACTGTAGGTTTTTCAAGACCCTGATTCAGGGGGGAGGGTGTGTTTCTGGCATAATGCTGTTAAGTTTCCCTTTTCTTCCCCTTATGTTACCAAGATCCAGTCTTCTCTTCCAAAACACTGTCTGTATAGTGCTTACATCTGTATGATTTGCAGATCTGCTGTCGATGTGGCTCCTCTGGGTTCTCATAAAGGGCTCCTGCCAAGGGCGTCACAGATGCTACAGACCTTATGTTCCTTAGAGAAAGGACTGAGTTTCGATCACACCACATGTGCAGTGCCAGTGCAGGATGTGGCACGCAGTGAATGCCCAGCATCTGCCACTGAGGACAGTGGCGCTTATACATCTGTTTTCTCATTTGGCACATTTACAGATGCCAGGTGACAATGTCAGTAATAGTGAAAGTGGCAGAGCTGGAGCCCTTTCTGTGATCATCATCAGAGCACTCCAATACCACCTGCTGGGAGCCTTCAGAGTGAGGTAGGTCACTTGGTCTATACTTTCTGGAGCGTCAATGACCTAAACATCACACGGTACCCGCTGTGCACCGAGTCTCCTCACCTTCTTCTGGAAGCCCATGGCGGGGATATTACATCTCACACCAGCATCTTCCTCATGGTTGCAGCCCTGAGACTCGGCATTGAATTTGCAGTCTATGATGGACTTTTCATTCCCCGTGCACTCAATTTCATTGAGATGGATGGGTCCTATCCCTGGGGGAGAAAAAAAACATGGGCTATGAAAGCTTCCGAAAGAAAGTTTCTAGCTTGGGTGACCTGCCCACAGGGGAAGTCCACAAGCTGACTTCCTCTTCCCTGGGAGGTCTTTCTGAAAGGCCCAGTAAATCTTCTTTAACGCTCTTCGCTACGCCGTGAAATGGCAAGGAAGTCCCAGCTAGTAAGAACACACTTCTCCCATCCTCGAAACTCTCCCAACTGCCTCCCATAATCAGCTCGACGACCCAGCCTCTTCTCCCTGGGGAGAATTCCTTGTCTTGGGATCCACTTCTCCATAAGAGCAAACTAAGTTGTGTGACCTTGGCCAACTCACTCAGCCTCTCTGAATCATGGTTTTCTTACTCAAAGGAGTTGGACTCGAAGACTTCTAGGTTTCCTTCCCAACTTTCGTATTTCGTGCCTTTATGAATCTGAAAGGGGTGGCAATCGCTGTATGGTCAGGGTTCCTGCAGGACACAGATGGCATGCTCAAATTGGATGACTCGAAGAAAGTTAGAAAAAAAGGATTTTTAAAATATAGGTATGAACATAGTGTAGGGAAATCACAAAATCACAAAGGATAGTCCAGTGCAGTGCTCACGGGCTATTACCACTGGGGCACAGATACTAGCCCCCAGCCTACAGGAATGAGGGGAGAATACTAATACCTAACCCAGGAGAGCAAAGAGCTGTGTGGGGAAGCACCTGACAAGAGCTGTTGCCTTTGGTTGAGAGACACAGTAGCCCGCAGGACCCTTGCAGAGAGGAGATACCTGATCTCCCTCCTCTGCCCGCCACCAGCCTCCTGCCAGTGCTCCCTTCTGGCCAACCCAAGTGCGCCTCCCGGGGCACTGGACAGTGTGGGCAGATAGAAGGATCCAGTAAATGACCTATGGTGAGCATGCAGGAAGCTTCTCTTACAGGCACCAAGATAACAGGGGGAGCCTCCCTCCCACTTCCGGGGAGAAAGAATCCCCAGCCTGACCAGCATTCAGGCCAACTCAGCTCATAAAACTACCTCTCCTCAGCCTAGCCCATTGCGATGGATCAGGATCTAGTTCTTTCCAGGGGCTCTGGGCTTCATTGACTCCCGTCTGGTCCCTGCCCTGCCTGTGACTTTCTCCCTCTCCTGATCCTCACCATCCTCCTCTCATTCGGGTCCTGACCCTCATCACTCAAACACTTGCTAAAATCTCCCATCTTTACGATGACCCTCCCCTGACCCCACGCTTCCCTCTGGCCTGTCACTTTCCTCCCCTTCAGGGTGAACCTCTTGGAAGCACCATCTGTTTTGTTCTACTTCCACAGCCAGCAGTAGGACCATCCCGTCTGTTGCTCTGCCAGACCTCCCATCCCAGGAAACAGCCCCTCCATCCACCAGGTTGTTCTCACCAGAGCCCAGAGGTCATCTCTAGTACCACCCACCGCCTCCTCCTTCATCGCCGACAAGCAATCCATCACCACGTTCCATTCATTTCCTCCTAGAGCCTAGAGAGCCAGTTAAAAGGTGAGCACTGTTTGTGCTGGGAGGGTGGGGCCTCCTCTGGCATCACCTGGCACGTGACCCGGCTTGGCGATTCTCACCATAAAACGGTTCTGGAAAACTTCACTTTCTTTGGCCTAGGTCTTCCATTTGGGTTGAAAACTCTACTCCACCCAGCTCCAATCTGTCTAAAGTGAATGGTGCCACGGCACGCCAGACTCAGTGTGCGTCAGCTTTTATAGCTCTGTTATGGCTGTCTTGGAACACTGCTGAACAACCACAGATGGCCGGCCTTCCGGCAGCTGTGGGGCTGTGGCCCACGCTCCTGCTCACCCACAAGCAAATTCATGGTTCAGTTGAGTGTTATTGGGTTCACATTTTTGGCCCATTGGGCGGTGAGTTGCACGAGAGGTTGTGGTTGACCATGCTGGTGCCAAGGTCAAGAATCACTGTCAGAGCGGGAACCTGGCTGGGGAACCAGCCTGTACCCCAATGTGCCCGCATTTGCTCATTTTAAAAATTTAAGTATTCAAGAAGCTCCTCCAATGTGCCAGCTGTGTACCAGAAGATGCACAGACCTGACCACATTCGCGGCATAGTGAAGAGAGTTAAAGAGGATTTACTGGGCCTTTTAGAAGGACCTCCCAGCAAAGAGGAAGTCAGATTGTTGGCTACCCTTGTGGGTAGGTCACCCAAGCTAGGAGACATACTGTAGGTTTTTCAAGACCCTGATTCAGAGGGGAGGGTGTATTTCTGGCATAATGCTGTTAAGTTTCCCTTTTCTTCCCCTCATGTTTCCAGGATCCAGTCTTCTGTTCTAAAACACTGTCTGTATAGTGCTTACATCTGTATGATTTGCAGATCTGCTGTCGATGTGGCTCCTCTGGGTTCTCATAAAGGGCTCCTGCCAAGGGCGTCACAGATGCTACAGACCTTATGTTCCTTAGAGAAAGGACTGAGTTTCGATCACACCACATGTGCAGTGCCAGTGCAGGATGTGGCACGCAGTGAATGCCCAGCATCTGCCACTGAGGACAGTGGCGCTTATACATCTGTTTTCTCATTTGGCACATTTACAGATGCCAGGTGACAATGTCAGTAATAGTGAAAGTGGCAGAGCTGGAGCCCTTTCTGTGATCATCATCAGAGCACTCCAATACCACCTGCTGGGAGCCTTCAGAGTGAGGTAGGTCACTTGGTCTATACTTTCTGGAGCGTCAATGACCTAAACATCACACGGTACCCGCTGTGCACCGAGTCTCCTCACCTTCTTCTGGAAGCCCATGGCGGGGATATTACATCTCACACCAGCATCTTCCTCATGGTTGCAGCCCTGAGACTCGGCATTGAATTTGCAGTCTATGATGGACTTTTCATTCCCCGTGCACTCAATTTCATTGAGATGGATGGGTCCTATCCCTGGGGGAGAAAAAAAACATGGGCTATGAAAGCTTCCGAAAGAAAGTTTCTAGCTTGGGTGACCTGCCCACAGGGGAAGTCCACAAGCTGACTTCCTCTTCCCTGGGAGGTCTTTCTGAAAGGCCCAGTAAATCTTCTTTAACGCTCTTCGCTACGCCGTGAAATGGCAAGGAAGTCCCAGCTAGTAAGAACACACTTCTCCCATCCTCGAAACTCTCCCAACTGCCTCCCATAATCAGCTCGACGACCCAGCCTCTTCTCCCTGGGGAGAATTCCTTGTCTTGGGATCCACTTCTCCATAAGAGCAAACTAAGTTGTGTGACCTTGGCCAACTCACTCAGCCTCTCTGAATCATGGTTTTCTTACTCAAAGGAGTTGGACTCGAAGACTTCTAGGTTTCCTTCCCAACTTTCGTATTTCGTGCCTTTATGAATCTGAAAGGGGTGGCAATCGCTGTATGGTCAGGGTTCCTGCAGGACACAGATGGCATGCTCAAATTGGATGACTCGAAGAAAGTTAGAAAAAAAGGATTTTTAAAATATAGGTATGAACATAGTGTAGGGAAATCACAAAATCACAAAGGATAGTCCAGTGCAGTGCTCACGGGCTATTACCACTGGGGCACAGATACTAGCCCCCAGCCTACAGGAATGAGGGGAGAATACTAATACCTAACCCAGGAGAGCAAAGAGCTGTGTGGGGAAGCACCTGACAAGAGCTGTTGCCTTTGGCTGAGAGACACAGTGGCCCGCAGGACCCTTGCAGAGAGGAGATACCTGATCTCCCTCCTCTGCCCGCCACCAGCCTCCTGCCAGTGCTCCCTTCTGGCCAACCCAAGTGCGCCTCCCGGGGCACTGGACAGTGTGGGCAGATAGAAGGATCCAGTAAATGACCTATGGTGAGCATGCAGGAAGCTTCTCTTACAGGCACCAAGATAACAGGGGGAGCCTCCCTCCCACTTCCGGGGAGAAAGAATCCCCAGCCTGACCAGCATTCAGGCCAACTCAGCTCATAAAACTACCTCTCCTCAGCCTAGCCCATTGCGATGGATCAGGATCTAGTTCTTTCCAGGGGCTCTGGGCTACATTGACTCCCGTCTGGTCCCTGCCCTGCCTGTGACTTTCTCCCTCTCCTGATCCTCACCATCCTCCTCTCATTCGGGTCCTGACCCTCATCACTCAAACACTTGCTAAAATCTCCCATCTTTACGATGACCCTCCCCTGACCCCACGCTTCCCTCTGGCCTGTCACTTTCCTCCCCTTCAGGGTGAACCTCTTGGAAGCACCATCTGTTTTGTTCTACTTCCACAGCCAGCAGTAGGACCATCCCGTCTGTTTCTCTGCCAGACCTCCCATCCCAGGAAACAGCCCCTCCATCCACCAGGTTGTTCTCACCAGAGCCCAGAGGTCATCTCTAGTACCACCCACCGCCTCCTCCTTCATCGCCAGCAAGCAATCCATCACCACGTTCCATTCATTTCCCTAAAGCAAAGTGCTTGTTTTTTCATTCTTGCCATTATGACACTAGTCCAACCCTGTCATCCCCCACTTGAATGAATGTAGTAGTCTTTAGTCTCCCTCCTGCTTGCTTATTCCAAAATATTTTCCACACGGCAGCCCAAGAGATTTTTTTTGTGTGCATATTGAATCGTGTCATTCCCTGTCTTAAATCCCTGCAATGGCTTTTCAGTGCCCTTAAGGATAAAATTCAATCTCCAAAAGGCCTACCAGGCCCCATGGGATACAGCCTCCACTTAGCGTCCAGCGTGGCCTGCTCCTCACCCGCAGTCACGCCGTCTCCTTCAGCGGCTCCACTGAGCCCAGCCGTTCCCTCTGCATGGACCGTCTTCCTCCTGGTCCTCACCAGCTAACCCCTGCTCATCCTTCAGGGCTCGGCCTCGACACCATTTCCTTGGAGAAGCCTTTCTGACCCCATCTAAGCTGGATCCCTTCAGGGAGCCTCCCACGAAGCACTCTGCTTCATGTTCACTCAGGCGGCTCTCTGTTCGATGTTTGTCTGCCTCCCCACTAGGCTGGTGGCCCCACAGGGGCAGGTGTCACGTCTGTGTTCCTTCTGTACACCCAACCAGGGCCCAGCAAATAGGAAGTGCTGCAAATAGCCTCCGAATGAATGTTGTTGACTTCATTGACTGCCTTTTGTGTGTCAGCCTCTGTGCTAGGTGTTAGGGACTCACAGATGAAGAAGGCAGGCACCTGCTGTGAAGAGCTCAGTTAGTTCATAGGGGAGGCAGACACACAAAGACTTGTAATGAAACGTGGTAAAATACGGAGGGGACTATATATGCTTTAAATCCAAAGGAAGGAACCTTGGCCCTGTCAGGGGCATCTGGAGACAGCAGTGTCTAGGCTCCCTGAGGCCAAAAAATAACTTCCGGGAGCAACCCATGTTAGTAGGTTAAGAGCCAAGTTCTATTTCTTTGGAAATTCATAAATGATGAAGCCTCCGATTCCTTGGAGTTTTATAAAACTTATAAAAATACATCAGTGACTTTGGCTGGAAACATCCAAGGACTCAGAGTGAAAAGGCTGTGACGAAATACAGATCCCGAAATACAGGGCTCTTGAAGCAAGCAGGAGCCTATCATGGATTAAGATGGGCAAGGAAATGGGCAGCGACCTTGGACTTAAGCGTCCTGGTAGATGAGGGGCCTGTTTGATGACTGTGAGGATGATGATGTTAATCGTGATGACGGTGATGACGATCATAATGATGATGGTGGTACTGATGGGGATATCTAATATTTATTGAGCACTTATTTGTGCTGGATTCTGTCCTAAACACATTGCTTCTATTAACTCATTTAATCAATCTTCACAAAAACCCAATAAAATGAGGAAACGGGAGACCAAAGATCAAGTAACCAGACCAATGGAAAAACGAGAGTTCAGACTAGGCAGTCTGACTCCAGAGTACATCTTGCTAAGTTTTTGAAGCTCCTCAGGAATGCCAGGAGAGAAAAACCTATGTTGGAAAAGAAGAGGGTTTGCTCTGGAAAAAGCATCATGTCCTCCTGAATCTCGGGCTGCTTCCTCTGCCTCCCGCACCCTGGAATATCCATTTTCGACCTATCTCTGTAGAAGCCTGCCTTCAAGGGATGCCTCAAACCCCTCCTCCTCCATGGCTCAGCTTGAAATGACCTCAGTCTTGTCTAAATGTCTGCAGCATTTACTTTTACACCCCTTGCTCATGAGGCAGTGAGCTGGGCAGTCAGCCTGATATTGGATTCAGCCTGCATCTTCTTGGGAAATGATGAAAACTTTCTGAGCTCTACTTTCTTCATTTGTAAAAGGCAATGATATCTATCTCGTCAGGTTGGGATTATGAGAAATGAACGAGACAAAGTATGTCAAGTTACTAGGGATGCAGAGGGTAGGTATTATTATCAGTATTATATCTTATATATTATCACCTATTTGTTAGTCTAAGTTGATC
>NW_011889131.1:885105-906922 GCF_000151845.1 Pteropus vampyrus | reverse complement strand
TGTAGCTACTAGAAATTTAAAAATTACGTATGTGCTTCCATAATATTTCCATTGGACTGTGTAGGTCTAGAGTATTGAAACTTCTTCACCAAATGTTCATTTCAGCTGACTCTATTTACGCAGCTGAAACTCATTCATTCATTCATTCATAAAATGAATATCCCCAGAACACTATGAGCTCGGCACTGAGGACAGAGACATAAAAGCCACAGGCCCGCCCCCCCGTGTGGTGCTCGGTCATGGGGGCTGCTGGACGTAAACAGACAGCTGGAGTTCAGTCGTGTGCAGCGGGTCCTGCAGCACAAAGCCCAGAGCCTGACTCTGACCTGACATCTGTCCTGGTGAAAAGAACAAGTTTCAGAGAATCGTAGGAGGCTAGAGCCAGACCTCATACATCATAAATCAGGTGGAGTCTCTGAGGCCCAGAAGGTTGCTCAGGGCCACCGTGCAAGTAGGTGGCAAGGGTAGGGCTGGGGCTCCAGTGGCCCGGCTCTCAGTCCTTGGCCTTTCACTGCCCTCGCCTTGGGTGTGGTCAGTTGGTCCACCAGCCAGAGCTAGGGCTGAGGATCTGACCCTGTCTGCTCTGTGACTTGACATTGAGTGTGGAGTTTTCCCTTTCTGCCCACCGGAGTTGACCCCACCAGGTGTGGCAGCAAATAGTAAAATAGGAAATCATCCAATGGTTCTTTCAAGGACAACGTCGAACATGCCAAAGGTCTCTTCCTCCCAGAGTTCCACGGGCCCATGAAAACCTTTGGCTGCTCTGGACAGTGAAATAATTAGGTCAAAGAGACATGCCCAGGAGACATGGAATGTTTATGTCATCCAGTGCTTGTGTATCCCTCAGAATGAATGGTCTCTGTCCTGTCGGCCTTGGGGGAGCACAAACCATCAAATCAGCCAATCAGGAAAATGAGCTGTAGGAATCTTTGAGATCTAAAGGGAAGATTGAATTGCTCACCATGACTGGGGAGGAAGAGGACTGTCCTGGGGCCTAACAGGCTGCTGGTGGGCACACCGTGACATTAAAGTCCACCTGAGACCCCGCACTTCGGGGCACGCCCGGGAGGCTTGCAGGGATTGGAGAACAGAGGTAGAGAGGTGTTCTGAATGAGAGCAGCACTAGGCCAAGACAGGTCTAGAGAAAGAAGCCCAAATCTGAGAGTCAGAAGACTGGGGTTTCAGTCTTTCCCCACCAGTCACTATCGGGGTGACCTCAGGCTTGTTCTCCTGAGCCTCAAATTCCTCATCTTTGGAGCAGATGACCTAAGCTCCCTCCAGCAGGCTGTCTGACCCCAGGACTCTCTCTCCAGCCCACTGGGCGATCATTTCCTCTGGGCTGTGATCTATGACCTCGCCACATTCCTTTCTGTGGGGCGATGGCCCTATGTCTGACAGCGTGGAAACATCCTCTCCCCACAGGATGGGACACCCCACCCCTCATCCACAGCCCGCTCTTTCTCCTCCCCACCCCCCTCCCAGCCATGGGTGCCCCTGGTCCAATGCAGCCTCCCCGTTGGTCAGCACCAAAAAGATTCTAGATGACTGATTTTACTTGCTCAGCCCCCAGTTCTCCAGGAGAGGGCTTGGCACTCACTGGGCAATGGTCTGGGATTAAGATCCTCCCTTCCTGGAGGGCCAGGGCTTGTGGTATTCTCGGGCTCGGGAAGGGGTGGGGGGTGGGGGGATGGAGGGTGAGGGACATGCTATCTGCTGTGTCATCATGTCATGTTCACAACATCGCTTTCCACAGAGTGACCCATTTGAAGGCCTCCCATATTTTGTTCTTTGCTCAAGTGGAAGATTTTTCAGGACACTTAATGAAAACCAGGCCCCTTCTCTTTAGCATCTCGTGACATCTGGAGAGGGGGCATCATGTTCCCAGTCTCTGGTGGTAGGGAGAGAATGTTTTTGGGGCTGTGCCAGAGTGAAGAAGAGGACATTTGTGCCCAGGATGGTCCACAGCCTGATGAACCTTGAGGTCCTCTCCTGGAGGAGGGGCCTAGAGTCCTGGTTTCTCAGTGGAGCAGTGGGAGCCCTGGGGTGGGGTTGGGAGACCTCCATTAAAGTATTCATTAGCTGCCAATACGTTGTCTCATCTTGGGCACTTAGTCCCTTCTCTGGGGCTCGGCTTTCAAGTCCATGTGAGGGGACTCAGTGTTCCCTAGGGCCCTCCCAGCTCTGACTGCCCAGGGAGAGGCCTGGGATTCTCTAAGAGCAGCAGCTGCTGGAGACAGGAAGCAAAGCGAGAAGAGCCTGGAAAGCAGCAGACCAGCCGGCCGGGCTGGGCTCCAACGCCATGCTCTCCATTAAGAGAGGCCACGGGAGTCCTCCCCATTCCTTACCTTGCCCCAGCTGGGAGCCAGTGATGGCTTCTTTGGCACTCCCAAAGCCCAGCTCTCTGCAGACCACGCTGGCAGACACCAGGTCCCACTTGTCGTCACAGATGGTACCCCATTCTCCATTCTTGAGTACCTCCACGCGGCCCTCCCCGACGTTGGCACCACCTCTCAACCGCACCAGGGGTTGCTGAAGAAACACATGGTCCTGCTGAGCGCAGAAGCTGATGCATGTTCAGCAGGCAGTCACTGCTCACTCCCCTCGCTTCCCAACCACCCCCACTCCAAGCCCGGGCGCTGAACCTGTACTGGGGTGTGTGTGTGTGTGTGTGTCTAAGGGGGCACTCTGCATGGTCAGCCCTGCTGCAAGCTCCTTTGCCAGCCTCTCATGAAGCTTTAGTCCCAGACCACTGGGGAACTCATTGGGACCCTCATTAGCTTGTCACCCTAAACCCATGCCTGGCTCAAAGACCTCACCACCAGCATTTCCTTCCACCCCCTTATCCAGAACCTCAAGCTTTAGAGCAACAAAAAGGCGCTCCTAGCCTTCAAACTCTGCAGATTCCAGGTAGACCATCATTCTATCTGGCTAAAATAGAGTGCTGTCGACCAGCCCTGTGGGTGACTCCGGGGCACTAAACAGACTACACTGCGAGGATGCTACTCTGCACGCCGGTGAGAGGCAGGAGGGGGAAGACGGGGAGCTAGAGAGTGGGGTCTTACCAAGAAGGCTGTGATTTAGAGAACGAATGCGCCAAGGAAGTGGGAGGCTCACACTGGCTAAGACCGACATCTGCCCTGGAGCTGGGCTCCTGCTTGGCCACCAGGCTGCTCCCACCACCCCTGACTCCGCTTCAAGTCCAAATCGGCTCCCCTCTTCAGAAGATGCAGCCCCACCAGAGATGCAGACAGGGTGGGTGGTTCCAGTTTAAATACCCCAACTGCTTACAGACAGCTTGGAAGCCTTATCACCTGAGGGTCTATTTAATTGCACAGGAGTATGACCCACTCTCTATTAGCATCTTGACCTCACTGGGTCCTATCTTACAAGATGGGAGCTGGGCCACTTGACGCCATCTGCCCACATATCCTTGTTTGCATCAGTCTCTGTGCATGCATGTGTGTATGTGTGTGTGTGCACCCGTGCACAAGTGTGTTAGCGTGGGGGACTCAGAAGGCTTTAAGGTTCCAAGTTACTGCTGACACTCATTTGATTCAACACAGAGGTACTAAGGGGTGACTGCAGCCTTTCTATGTGTGTTGGATCAGATCAGCCTCTGTTATCCTCTGGCCTGGGGCTCCCTTCACAGCTCCCTTCTCCCCCGAGTACCGTGGCCCAGCCGAGTCAGGCCTGGTTGGAGGTGGTTTTTTTTTTTAAGACATTCACATATACTAGCCACTTTGAGGGGCAGGGGATTAAACAAGACGCTGTGTCTCCATCTTCCAGTTGAGGTTCCCACTTGGCCACATGTCTCTCTCCCACCGACTGTGTCTCGTGGCTACCACTGCAGGGTGGGGTGCTATGACAGCACCTGGTTTTACAGACCTTAGGCGCTGCTCTGACCTGGGCACTAGGGGGAGAAGAAAAGGGACTGGGGCAGGTACCAAACACCCACTGGCTTCAGGGATCCTGATTCTAGCGAGCTTAAGAAAACAAAACGAGTAAAACTGCTGGCTCCAACCTGTTTCCTAGCGACTGTGTCCCCGCCTTTCTCCCACCTCCCTTCCCAAGCTATCTAGCTGGATGCCAGGGTCCCCTTCCCATGGAGCGGACCGTCCGCGACTCAAGTTTAATGGAGGCAGAGTGCCAATAACCTCGCCGCAGCCTGCAGTGACCAGGCTGAGTCATGTGGCCCTGGAGGAAAGAAAGAAACCAAGGGAAAATATGATGTAAGGCTCTCTTGCTCTCTCTCTTTTTTAAAATTTGTTTGGTATGAACTTGATTCCTTTTGCTTTAAACTGCACAGTAAGAGGAATTTCCAAACAGTAGGACCTGGCATTCTGGGTGATACATGAGGAAAACTCTGAGGCTCAGGCTGAGGATGTGGCCATCAAATCACATGGCAGGGGGCCAAGTGAGGGTGTGGTGGGGCAGCAGGGGGGCCCCCACCGTGCAGGTGTGCCTGTGCCACCGGGTCGCACACATGTGCCGTGTGGTCAGAACTGTGCGCTCCAGAGCGGGCAGAGCCAGCTGCCGGCTGGAAGGGCCAGGCACGCACTCCAAATAGTTCCCACACCCTCCGGTCGATGGCTGGGCTGCCACATCCATTTCTCTCTTTCGTTTATGTTTTCTTCCTTAGTCCAAATACACCGCCCCCCAGTCCAGGAAGGGTCCCCAGTGTGGTCTATCTGGCCCCTGCCCTGGTTTCCCTTTCCAGATGGATGAGTGCTGTTACTCCCTTTCCAAGAGCAGGGCATTGGTGTCGGCGGGGAGGGGTGATTGGAAAGTACAGAGGGGAAGGAGGCGGGGGCAGGCAGGAAGGGGGGGAAGGAGACACAGAGCAGCGCTGCCTCAGCCAACCAAGCCCGCCAAGTTTGGGGAGGGGCTTCTACTCCCGCAGCACCGCCTGGACACACCATCTGCCCCCATCACCACCTTTACCCTTCCTCTTAACCCTGCCGTGTTCAGAGCTGACTTGGAACTCACCCCTGCCCAGCTGACTGATTACTAAGTTCTGAGGTTTTGTCTGGCACAGGGACTCATTCCCTAATAAACGATCAATGCTCTTTCCTGCCCCTCCCTCTCCTCTTCCATGTGTTATTCCCACCCACTATTCCCACCCGCCAGCCCCACGTTAGCAGTTTCCAGAACATGCAAATCCCAGAGAGCCTTTGGTGGATATTTGAACAAAGCAGGGTGAGAAAAAGGAAAGCCTCTTCATGATATTCGAGGCTTTCCTTTCGCGTTCTCTTTCAGAAGCTGAGTCACGCTGGCTATGGTTGAGGTGTTTCACTTGTCCTAGGAAATTGGTCTGTCGAAATGGAGGTGTTAATTCATGTGAGCATACGTGACTCACAGGTGCTGGTGCATATGCACATGATGTGACCGATGGGTACAGATGACATGAATGTGGTAATGGCAAGTTTTTCATTTTCTACCTTTGTGAAAGCTTTTAAAATTTTTTATCATTTCTGTTGAAGAATAAACCAAAACATGTTTGCAAATCTTTGCAGCTGATCTCAAGTGCTTTTGAGAGCTATATTGCAGTCTCAAAAGTTCCAGAACTCTATTGTCCTCCGAGAATAGTGCAGAAGCGCAAAGTGCTCCCCTCAACCCCATTTCATGCCAGGAGATAGTGCATGTCCTCCGCAGAGGGGATTCCAGTCTCAGAGTGAAGCAGCAGGGGTGGAAGGACAGGTGGGGATCCTAACGATATGGGGAAGGGGCCCAGCTGCTTGTCATACCCTAGAGCTGGCATCTACTGGTGAGGCTGGCCCTGACAGATGTTCTCTGCCTTCCTGCCCTCTAGGAAAGTGGTCTGAGTTGGGGCCATCTCTCCTCACTTTCCCCTGGGGGTCGCTGTCTATTCCCTTAACCATCAGCACCCCACCGCCCCCCAGGTGCCAAGTGGCCAGCCTCCTGTCCCGTCCTCACCTCTGGCTTGTAAGCTTTCCGGAATCTTGAGGGTCCATCAGGGCTGAAGACCTGGCCAGGCACACAGCTCACCACAGCCGGCAGCCCATTCTCACAGGTGATGTTCTTCACGGGGTCCCGGGACACCCGAGGGCCCAGCTTGCAGCTGGAGACGTGGGCCTCTGTGCCCGTGCAGTCCATGGAGAACCTCCAGTAGCGCTGCTTCTTCCGGGCAGCAAACATTCTGCAGAGGGCGGGAGGGGGCAGGTGACCAGGCTGTTATGACGTCCACCCCTCATTCCTTCTACAACTAGGCATTGGGCACCTGCCCTGGGCCTCTGGTGGAGGAATTGGACAGATATGGCCCCTGCTCTTGGAGTCGGTCGGGCTTCACAGATGGGGGTCTTCACAGTGCACCTGCGAGCACTCGCTGAGCACCTCCTGCCATGCCGGACCCCATGCTAGGCACTGGGGGGCAGGACCTGGAAGGGGACGTGGCCTCCTGCTTCTTGGCAGCTTACATTCTAAGAGACAAGGGGCTAACTCAGCATAGTAAGATGATACTAACGACTATAAATACAAAATGCGAAAAAGTCTCTAAAAGAGATCACACCCCTGGTCTCAAGAAACCCCTCAGTCCTGGGCAAACCACATGGTTGGTTACTAGAACTCTCCAGATTTCAACAGTTGCTGTCATCCCTTGCCTTTATTTCCCTTTGTCAATGAGCAGTACAGCTTGATTGTAAACTCTCTCCCAATGATATACAAGATTAACGGTGTAAAGTCAATGAGAAGCATTGAGAACGGTCTAAAATTATCCCTTCTGCCAAATCAAAGTATAATGTGCTTGGTAATGGAAATTATAATGGTGATGAAACTCAGCTACAGACTTTATCAAATCTTCACCCAGCACTCAGTGAGGCTGGGGCTGTCTCCACTCCATGTCCTGGGGAAGCTGGGTCTGTGTGCTTGTCTCAGCTTGGCAGAACCCAGTGAGATGCCAGAGACAGCCAAAGAGCATCACTGCCGGCTGCCCACTGGAGGGGCTCCCAGGACAGTGGGATCTCTGGAGCGGGCAGAAGCGAGGTCCTATACTGCTGGTCCAGCAGGCCTGGAACTTTCTGCTTTGTCTCAAAGTGAACGAATGGGATATGAACACAGAGGAAGGAAAAACCCAACAGATACCGCCAACATCTTTCTTTAACCAAAAATTGAGACTCGTAACAATTCTAGCGTACCTGTGGGCACAGTCACACAGAATCTTTGAAAAAAAGACTGTTCTGGAAAATTCAGGATGTGTGCTCAACAGAGTTGCAGCCCAGCGTGGAGAACTGCCCAGGAGGACTGTTGATAATTCCAAGAACCCCACTCCCGGGAGGCCCCTGCACTTGGAACCGCAAGCTCCAGCTTGTTCCCCAAGACACCCCACATCAGGAAAGAGAACACACTCAGGGCTATCAGCTGCACAAGGATTGGCTAACTCTCACTGGCCTGGAAAATTCTTTTGCTCTCAGCTTTCAGAGAACACCACCCTTTCCTAAGAAGAGATGTACCCATCTCTTAATATAGAGCGAAGCACCCAGAGCAAACACAGAAGGCTGCTGCCTCCCCCAGGCGGCCCTGCCTCCCTCTTATATCAGCTCAGAGGAATGTGCTCTGACCCTCCACAGGCTCCCACCATGCAGCACCCACCTCTCCTCCATGAGTCACTCTGCATAGGCCTTGGGGGGGGATGTAAATATGAGCCCTGTGAAGCATGGGTGGAAGGCCCACTCCTGCCTAGTGATTGGAGGGGAACCGGAGTTATGGGATGGCCACTGGCCGAGTGGGAAGCCTGCTTGAGAAAGAGGCGTCCAGGCCTATGGCTGGGGAGCAGGAAGAACACTGGGCTGGACTGATTAAACTAAAACCAAAAAGTCCTGGTGGCTCTCCCTGAGCCAAGGGGAAGCCAGATTATGCGGGGATTCTGCCAGCTGCTGAGTATGTCTAAACCAATTATATATTCTGGAAGTAGGGAAATTACACAGGATGGGCCCCAACTCCTGATCGCCTGGCTTCCATAAGCCTCCACTCTGACTGCAGGGACACAGTGACATTTAAGTCTCCTGTATCAGTATCAGTTCATGGCCAGTGTCCAGTGGCCTCCAAAAGTTCTGATGACTTCCTCTTTGCCAATGCACAGTTATCCTGATATAAGAGCCCAGGTCCCCTCGGGGAAGGCTGGGAGAGAGATTAACAGTATAAAACTTTGGCAGTGGACCGGGGTCCTTCCTCCGGGAGACCCGGCTTCTCTCCCTGCAGTGGGTTCTGGGTCTATAAATTGGCTCAAGTGTGGGAATTATTGAGGGCTGTGACTTTCTGTTTTTACGATTCAGGTTAGGCTTTTGTTCACTTGACCTAGAACTTTTCTGTTTATACGAAACAAGTAAGAATCATTAGTCTTCTTATCTGCAGTCATGCACCACATGACGACTTTTCAGTCAATGATGAACTGCATATATGACGGTGGTGTACCGTATAGCCCAGGTGTGTAGTAGGCTAAGCCACGTAGGTTCGTGTGAGTGCAGCCTATCACGTTCACATAACAAAGAAATTATTTAACGATACGTTTCTCAACACGTATTCCCAGCGTTAAGCAGCACATGACTATACTCCACTTCTAGGAACACCGTGATCTCCTAGCCAGTGCCATAGTTCTACATGGGTTAGACTATTCTGATTGCTTATTTTCCCATCCCAGAGCCATGCCCACCTTGCCGCTGCCACCTCAGGATCAATTACCCCTATTTCATTTAGGTTTCCCAATTCAGTGACTGCAGCCCCACTGTGAGGTCTGGCCTACAGAGAAGAGTGATCACAGAGCTCTCCAAGGATTCTGAGACTCCCTCGCAGAGTTGTGAACGGTGTGTCCTCTGGACTCTCTCAGGGTGGGTGACTAGGTCTCAAATGACAAACTCAGTTTAACCTTTTGATCTCCCTTAAGCCTTTGAATCCCCACCTCTACATGAAACCTGGGAGAAAAGAAGTAGGAAGGAAGGCTGGCATTTCCATTTTACTCATGGACATTTTGGTCCCGGTTTCAGCCAACCAACCAACCAAACAGACCAACCAACCAAACTCTCAAGATGCAACGCTAGATGCTCATGTCAATAAGTCAATATCAATAGCGAGTTCCTGCTTTAAGAAAACAAAAAACTACAGTATGAAATGCTCCTGCTCCAGGGATGGGCCCCTGAGGCTTTGGCTTCATTTACTTCGAGGTGCATGCCCAGCTCCCCAGCCCAGCGCAGAAGTCAACTCACAGAAAAGCAGCCTGGAGCAGGGAACCTGACTCCCCTCGGACAAGCCTATGGGCACGGAGGCCCGTGGGAACGTGTGGACAACCCTTTTGGACTCCTCTGATTTGGGGGAGGGGTGGCTAGCAGAGGCTCTGAGGAAGAGCTGTGGTCCCAGCCTTAAGGCCACTCTGAGGCCCCTTAGGGCCTTGGGACCTGGAGGTTAGCAGAGGGAGCCAGGGAGGAAGAATTTCCAAGGTTGCAAAACTCCTCATGGGCCTGGCGCATACATGGGCATTACTAACCCCATCCCAGAGGGAGAGTTACTTTGAAAACAGCTTTCTTCAGAGAGAGCCACTTCCCCTGCCCCATGGGATGGGGTGGGGGCGGGTGACACCAGCAACCCCTGGGACAGGCTGTGGGAAGGATAAAAGGGAAATGGGGAAAGATGTTACTGGAAGCCGCGAATTCAGGAACCATACAGAGTGTGACCCTCTCTCTGGCTCCCAGGCTTCTCCTTCCTCAAATTCAGAGTAGGGCTTGCAGACACCCCATGCCCAGGCCAGCCTCACCCCAGCTCTCGGACATATCAGCGAACTCCGTGGCGGGGGCTTGGGCTGAGTGACCAGGGTGGAACAGGTCTGAGGTGGAGGCAGCAGTGCGGACCGCTCTCCCTGGAGTAGCCCTGCGGGATCTGGCGGGAGTGGGCGCTGTGACCCTCAAGTCTAGAGCTTTCAGGCCTGGGTCTCCCCTCGTGCAGACTGAGAGCTTGGATGACCCCGGGGGCCCACGCAGGCACTGGGAGTCCCTGCTCATTGCTAACAGCTTCCTCTAGCCAGCTGCCATTTCGGCTCCTAATAGCACCACCAAGGCACAAAAAATCTTTCCCAGTACACCTCTCTCGTTTGGGGTCCAACTTCCAGCTGAGTTCCAGAGATGAACACTAAATGGCAGACACAAGCCGAGAAGGTATTGCTCCGCCCTTCTGCCCCTCCATACCACCTCCAGCTAGAGGTCAGGAAGAGAGCCTTGTGGATGCTCCCAGCCTTGGAAGCCCTTGCCTGCCCCCATCTGAAAAAAACCCAAAACCATAGACTGGGAGGTGGGAGGAGCCAGGATGGTGGTTTCAAACCCCATATATAAACAGATCCCCTGGGGCCCAACCGCCAAAATAGACAGGAGATTTTCTCCTCAAAATTAGGAAAAGGACTCTGAACTGTCTGCAGTTGGAGAGATGGCTTTTCAAATGCCTTCTGAACAGGCACATGCTGCCTGGCCTCGGGCACTCCATTCTGTCCTGGGCAGGGCTGATGGCAGCCCTCCTAGGCTCAGAACTGCACTCAGACCAGTCTGGGACACTGTGGGGCCTCCAGGTGGGAGCCTGTCAGGGGATTTTGCTATTCTTGGCTCCAGTTGGTAGGAAACACTGAGAAAATGTCCCCAGGGAAGGAGCTGGCCAGCCAGCAAGAGTTCTCCAAAGTACTCAGAGGAGGAGACCCCAGGTGCAAACAGGAAGGTCTGGGCCACGTTTAGGGGTGCGAATTACTACTAGGATCAGCCCCTGGGGGTGGGGGGCACTGAGCCCAACAAGCTGAGCAGCCACGTCACTAGCACTCAGCCTCATGGTGGGCCGGGGGCTTCTAACCCAAGGTGGCCAGGCCAGGCCAAGCCCAGGGACCCGCAGCCTGCTCTGACCCCAGGAAACCAGACAGAGAGCTGGGGCTGGATCCCAGGTCTCCTGACTTCCTCTAACTTGAAAGGAAACAGGAGTGTGGACCCCATAGCTGGAGACCTGTGTTTGGATCCTAAATCTGCCACCTGCCTCTCTGGCTTCATTTCCTCAACTCTAAAATCAACCCCTATTTCTTAGTGACATGAGGATTAAATGACTAAGAACAGAGCTTGGCACATGGTAAGCACTCCGTAAACAGATTATTATTATCATTATTAAGGGGAGATAGGAAGGCCCCACTGCCAACCAACATACCACGGACACCCCTCAGGGCAAATGACTCTAAGTCCTGTTTCTACTCCTTTTCTGCCAGAATATATGAACCTTGGGAACCAGAAAGGAATTGTAAGATTTCATGGGGATTGGTATAACCGATAGACTTGATCAGTTCCTCCATTTCCTAACAGTTGCTGCAAGTTCCAGATTTCTCAGACTAATCATTTGCTGAGGGCAAGTAAACCTGTCCTCTTGAGCTGGTGCTGTCCTTGCCTGCCACGCCTGAGTTTTGCCCTAGTTCAGCCCCTTGGTCGCTGAGCTGTCAGCACGGAGGTGGATTTTTCTTGCCCTCCCCCTCCGCCACACCTCCCCTCACTCTGCCTTTGTCATCCGTGCGGGGTCTGTCTCCCACAGGTCCTGAGCTCCTCAGAGGGAAGGCCTGCACATGACAGCGGGTTGGCGGAGGCCCTCTGCCCAGCACCCACTGCAAGAGCCTACTCTTCACAAGGCAGGCGACAGCCCAGGAAGCTGTGCTTCGCGTGGGCCTCTTACTTGTACACTTTGGTGTTGTACGTCTTCACCCCAGGGAAGCCAAACATGCCGCAGACCACACGGGAATTCTTGGCCGTCCAGTGCTTGTCGCAGATCTGCTTCCAGGCCCTGCCGTCCTTCACTTCCACGTAGCCCTCCGTCACAGGGGTGCGCTTTCGGTAGGCGGAGAGGATGGCTCGGATCCGGATGTCTTCCACCTGGATGTTCAGGTTCTGGGGAGGAGGAGGAGGCACCGAAGGGCACAGGTTACTTTCCTGTCTGGCCTTGGAGAGGTGACTGCGGGAGGGCGCTCATCCAGCCTGCCTCCACCCCTAGGCCCTGCACTACGGGTGCTCCCCATGGGCACACAGCACGGGGCCCCAGGTAGGAAACATTATGTGTGGGAGGGGTTACTGCTGCAGGGGCTGGAAGAGAGGAAGCAGAGGTGACCGAGGCGATCGGAAGACTCAGAGGGTCCCGGCAGCTTCTCTCATGTCCTACCAAAAAAAAAAAAACGGAGAGCAGAGGGCAGCAGCCTCCTCCTGCAGGGGCCTCAAAATTAGAGCAGAAGAGAGAATTCGTTCTTTGAATTTTCATGTTCTCTATTAAAAATCATTTGGATTTTGCATTTTACTCCAAAGCATGCGTGTGCGTGCTTGTGAGTGAGTGTGTCTAATCTTTCCAAAGACTGAAGTTTCATGCAGATGAGCCTCGGCTGTCCTCAGGCTCATCATGTCCCAGGATTGGCATTCCTGAGCGAGAAAATACTAGGAGAGAAGGGGAGGAGTTGTGTGCAGGGACCCAGGCCTGCTTAGCAGGCAGGCAGGGGCGTCCCTGGGGACAAAGAGGTAGGGGTAGACACATCTGTGGCAACATATTCTGAATGCCTTGGCGCCCGTGGAAAGCCCCTCCTCATCCCAGCCCCACCTACCTTTCTGTGGCAGAGAGTGAGGGAGACAGGGCCTGGACAGGAGGAGGCGGAAGATGCTGGGGCGCAGACTCCTGCCCCAGTCAGTGAGGGTTCTCCTCCTCACACCCCGACCCCGAGGGGCAGGCTATGCCCCTGCCCCATGCCTCCACCCAAGTCCCAGGGATTTCGTAGGACAGGGGCCACCAAAGAGGCTCAGCTGGGCAAGAAGAACGGGCTTATGCTTTTTCAAGTTTCACCCAATCTGCCCTCAATGCTATGGAAGCTTCCTCCTGAATCTCTCACTTCCAGCCCTGCCTCTCTGCCTCTGCTCCTGCCCCCTGGGGCCACTACTAGCTCTTGCAATGTCCCTTAATTGAGTCCCTGCCTCCATCTTTCTCCTCTATCCATCTATCACAGTACCAGCCACCAGCAAGCTCTTTCTAATTTTGTCCCTTGACCACCCACTCTTTGTCTATGTAGTAACACCCAAATTACTTAGTGAGGTGCCCACAGCCCTTCATGACTGATTCCAGCTCTCCTCCAGCCCCCTCGGTGTCCCTAGCCCCAAATCTATACTCAGATCCAATAAATTGCATTGTAATGATAACAGCTACTGTGTGTGAGCCCAGCAGTAAGGCTCGATGTGCTTTCTGTCACTTAGTCTTTAAACAATAGAACACGGTGCATTATAGCAACTGTCATCGCCATTTTCCACGTGAGAAAGCTGGTTGACTCCAGTTACGTCCCCAGGACCTCCTAGAGGCAGGCAGGAGTGCCTGAGGTACAGGGCGAGAAGCTCTGAGGTGGGCCAGGAAGAGAGACGTGGGCCGAGCAGGGAGGGACCCGATGACCGGAGGGCCCGAGCCCCTGTCCGGCTGGGATGCAAATGAACCACGAAGGTGAACAGGACCATTATTTGGGTGCCCAGGGAATTCGTGTCTCCTTGCCACTGGCTTCAGGGTACAAAGCCTGCTGCATCAGTCCTGCAGGGTGGTGGAAAGTATGTGGGCTGGCAGCGATGGCATTGGGCTCTGGTTCCCTTCCACGCAGAGCGGAAGGAAAGCCGCCAGCAGCAGGATGATGTTGGCCAGCTTGGATCCTGGATTCTTTCCAGCTTCCCTCAGGCCACAGAACCCGTGCCACAAAGACACATGGACAGGGACAGGCCAAGAAAGGGCCTGAGGTCTAAACCGGCCCGTGGGCCAGCCCCCTCCTGCCTCTTTCCACCTCGGAAGCTGGGCTGGAATTCCACCGTGTCATGTGTAATGCCCAGATGGCGTCAGCCCTGCGGCTTCCCGAGGCAGGCAGCCTGGGCCGACGGCGTCGCATTTGCAGACCCTCCCCGCCTCACCCCCTACCCCAGCGCTGCCATGGGGCGCCATCAGTGCAGGCTGGCCAGGGGGAGATGTGAGATGCGAACCCCGGCACCTCGGTTGCAACAGGAGGAGGGCCCGGCAGTGGGAGCTCAGCAGACCCTGTGCCCTGGTCCTGACGGAGGACAGCATCCCCTCAGCAGAAGTGTGACTGGTGGGGGAAGCCGGGTGGGCTCTAGGATGTGGAGCAAGAGGCTTGGAGAAAGTGCTAGGGAGGTGTCATCGTCCTTGTTCTTTCACCAACTTAGTGTGCGTGGCCCTGTGTGTGTGTGTGTGTGTGTGTGTGTGTGTGTAGGGGTGGGGAGGGGGGTGTGTGTGATGGTGTGTGTGTGTGTGTGTTTCTGTATGTGTCTGTGTGTCTGTGTACATGTCTCTGTGAGATGGGTCTTTTCGTGTGTGTTCGTGCACACGATGACGTGCGTGTGCAGGGCCGTGTGTCTGCACGGTGTGGGTCTCTGGACATGTGGAGTGTGTGTCTGTTTTTGCACCTATGTGGTGGAGGACAGGGCCAGCGGGACCTGCTTCTCCAGCACCTTAGAGGAGCAGTCAGATTTACATTCTTTGTTCCTTCAAAATGGAATATCTTCTCATCTCCCTCCCTGGAATCAGTTCCTTCCTGTTCTGTTGGACTCAGATCCACCTCATTCATTCATTCACTCATTCATTCATTCATTCAACAAAATACAGTCTCTGCCCTCCACAGACCCTGCCAGGTTTCCTTCTGACCGCGAGGCTTGCCTCTTCTCTGAATGATAATGATTGCGAGGGCCCTCGTTTATCAAACACCAACCAAGTGATTACACGTCAGGCTCTGTGCTCAGACTTCCCCGTCTATTTCCTGGCTCAATTCTCATGACACCCTGTGAGAAGGCTAATGTTACACCACGTTATAGGGGAAACACGAGAACACTTAGCAAGGTTTTACAACTTCTCCAAGTTCACACAGCCAATCCGCAGGTAAACAAAGATGAAAACTGAGTTCTGACTCCAGGCTCATAACCACTGGTCTCTGAGCCGTCCTCGGCCCCCACCCATGCCCTGTCCACAGCCTGGCATTGAGCTGACCCACGTGGGGAAGGCAGCCGGGTGGCCCTTTTGGGGCCTGCCGGGTGCTGTGCGTATTTGAAGTCCACCCTGTGTCCGTCTGGAGGAGCCGTGAGTCAGACCCGGGTGCACGTACGTGAGGGCAGAGCTGCCTCCTGGCTGCTCCTGGACTCCGGCCAGGGCCAGCAGGGAACCCTGCATGGCTCGCATTCAGCACTCCCAGCTAGCTAACGAGCTCACGTGGGCCGCTCAGAGACTCTGTGTAGAAAAACACAGGCACACACACATCATTTCCCCCTTACTTCACTGCTGCGGCATCCCTTCCATGACCACAAGTATTTGCATTTTTTTCTCCCAGAAGTTCAACTCCAAAAGAGACAAGACGATTTGAAACGCTAAAACATACACGTATTTTTCTTTCCTAGCAAAGGGCTCTCTAGACTTGCTAGTTTTACCAGCAGCCCGGAAGCTGGTAACACGTCTGACACATTTTAGATTCGAATTAAAGTCGGAATGCTGTTCCTCTAGCCAGAGACAGTAGTTCGTTCACCCAGCTCTCCAAAAGGCTTCCCTCCAGGGAATCCACAGAACCTTCTGAACTTGTCTTCCTCTGAGCTCTCACATCCCCGGGGAGGGCCCAAGCCCTGGGAGTAATTATCACTCGCTTCCCAGAGGGAAAATCGAGCAGGCTGTTTCCTTCCTGCTTCAGCCCGTGGGCTGCTGAAGAGTGTGGAGTCCCAGTCTGGTGCCTGACTGGTATCTCGCATTTGGCTTCTGTGAATGACTTGCGAATTCCACAATGTGACAGTGTGGGGCTGTCGCCAATGAGGAAAAGAATCACTAGTTTTGAAAGTCTAGTTGGAGATTGCATCAGAGAAAGAAACGGGGGGGGGGGGGGGGCGGGCGCAGGGGGAGGAGGCGAGGCAAGGCAAACAAGCAAGTCCTTCACAATGTGACTGAGAACTGGTCACAGCCCACAGCACCCCGGGGAGGCATGTTTGCAGGGCCAAGTCTTAGTCCAGGGAGCCTCCTTCTCTCCATTCCAGGAGTCATAATTTTTTAAATTGTTCTTTTAAAATATTTATTTTTCAATCACAGTCGACATTCAATATTATATTAGTTTCAGATGTACGATGTAGTGATTAGACATTTATACAGCTTACTTAGTGATCTAGTACCCATCTGACACCATCCATAGTTATCAAAGTATTATTGACTATATTCCCTATGCTATATTTTACATCCCTGTGACTATTTTAATAACTGGCAATTTGTACATCTCTATCCCTTCCCCTTTTCTACTCATTCCCCTGACATCCCCTCCATTCTGGCAAGCATCAAACTGTTCTTTGTATCTATGAGTTTTTTTCTGTTCTGTTTATTTTGTTTTTTTGGATTCCACATATAAGTAAAATTGTATGGTATTTGTTTTTCTCTGTCTATTTCACTTAGCATAATACCCGCTAGGTCCATTTGTGTTGTTGCAAATGGCGAGATTTTATTCTTTTTTATGGCTGAGTAATATTACATTGTATATATGAACCGCACCTTCTTTATCCATTCATCTATGGATGGACACTTAGGTTACAGTGTCTTGGCTATTGTAAATAATGCTGCAATGAACATAAGGGTACATACGTCTTTCAAAATTAGTGTTTGGGTTTTTCTAGATACTCATAAGTAGAATTGCCAGATCATCTGGTAGTTCTATTTTTAATTTTTTCAGGAACCTCCATCCTGTAGAAGTCGTAACTTAACATCAGCCCAGCCTTTCCACCTGAGAAGTCCTCCCTGGAGTATTTTGGGGGTGGGGGACCATGATGGAGATACAGTGGTCCACCATCATCCCAGCTGGAATGCATGACTGGTGAGTTCTACACAACTTCGGCTCACTTAGCGCCCCTTCCCTCTACTGCTAGCCGTTTCCTGCATCTTCCTCTCAAAGCCCGCAGCTTTCTTTATTTAGCTATTTAAAAAAATAGTCTTCCAGATAGAGATCCACCTTCCCAACTGCCAGTGTGGCACCTTCCTCGGCACATCAAACCAAATCCATCCAGGACGCCCTCAGTCTCTCCCGCATTCACCAAGCGAAGCTCTGCAGAGCAGACCGGAAGCCTCGCAAGCCTTTCGCGCCCTCTCTTTTCCACACTCTAGTATCCCATTCTGCCCAGCAAGGCCTTTTCTACCCTTCCATCCCCTTTCCATCCCCACTTCTGACTTTTTTTTTTTTTTTAATTTGGTCATGTGTGCCATGAGAACTGTGAAAACAGAAGAAGGGAATTATAATTTGGTCATTTCCCGTGGGCCCTGTGTGCCCTCAGTCTGGGTGAGTAACTGCCCTGGGTTGCGCCACACGCCACCGGCCCCTTCACCCACCTGACCACTGTGCGTTCACGTGTCTTGCTCAGAAGCCCCCTGTGGCTCCCCAGGCCTTCGGCTCCAGTCAAGAGCCTCTCCAACCTTCCCGTCTCATTTCCGTTTTTCTAGCCAGCGAGCTTCTCCCACTGTCATGTCACGGCCACTCTTTGAACCCCAGCATCATTTCTCTCAGGGACAATTTCATTCATTCATTCAAAAAACATTTGTCGAGTGCTCGGACGCCCCTGGCACTGTAAGAGGTTCTGGGACACACGGGTCGATCGGACAGCTGAGTCTCTTGCTAATGACGGAGGGGTAACGAAATAGCACCACCGCCTCCACAAAGCCCCCTCCCCCAAACATCTCATCCACATACATTTGATTTCTTCCTTATCCTTCTAACATTTGCTTTCTGAGTTGCTCGTTCAGTCCTTGTTTACACCGACGATCTTGTACTACTCTTTACCGGTCCACGTATTTTTGCTGCTTCATTGGACTGGGAGTCCCTCAAGCACAGAACTGTGCCTTGCTTATTTTTATATTACCCATGGCTCCTAGTACCAGACAGATACATAGGGGGTCCTCCTATGTATTTTTGGAATGAATCGATAATAATTTCTAAAAATCCATTTACAGGAATTCAGTCTAGCTAGAAACGTTGGGCTCCCAAGCCAAATATTCAGTAAAGACGCCCTTTATTCTTTGTTCAATGCAAAGTAAACAGAGGCAGCACTTGCCTCCCTTCCTATGGCACAGGCACTACTTATGTGACTTGTGGACGCACAAGGAGAATCTCTGCCCTTTATCCGCCCGTTCTCTTGTCATCTGAGCTATCTACCACCCTCCCTTTTCCCCTTGAAATATGATTGCGAATAACATTATTGAATAGAATAGAAAGCTCATCTGAACCTCAGCACGTGTTTGATGGTTTAGCTAAGTGGGTATTATCTGTAAAGGTACCGAGGCATGTTGCATTCAAAGACTCTGGCTGCACTATCATTATGCCCTTTTGATGATCAGATTGGGAGTTCATATCGTAAGTAGTTGCCTGTAACATTCTCCAGTCAGTGGCTGGGTCGGATGGACGAAAGGGGAGAGGGAAGGCACTGTGGTCATGTCTGTTCGTCAGCTCTGTGATGGAGACCAGCTAGGGTGGAGGGGACGGGGCGGGAGTGGTGTGGAGAGCTGAGGTCATGCTGAGCTACCAGAGGAAAAAGGCTGTAGTCTGTCTGGGCTCTCCTCCTATAAATCAAGAGTTTTGCAACACCGCTGGAAAATCAAATGCTCTGTTTCATTTTCCAACCTGAAAGCACTGGGGTAGGTAACAGAGGCTGCTTCTTTGGAGAACAGGCAAGCCCTGATGTCTGCAGGAAGCTGGCAGGACACCTGCTCCAGCAACCAGGCCCTCTGACCCAGCAGGAGTGCTGAGGCCACAGACCAGGCAAGTCCTGGGCCAGGCCCAACGATCCACCACACTCCCAGGTGGGGCACTTGATGCTTCTCCTCATAGCAATCATCACCATGGTAACAGAGTAATGATCTATGAAATCGTCTTTCTCCTCTACTAGACAGCAAGCTCCAGCAGGGCAAGACTGTCTATTCATTTTATTAATCCCTTCATTCCCAAGGTCTGGTACTCAATTAATTACAAAGTATTGAACAAATGAATGAACAGATACAGCATCCAGCTGCCTTAGCAACAGCCTCAGGGGGATGGGTCAGGCGACTCCTCAGCATTGAACCCTCTAGCATGGCTGAGGTGACTCAAACGAACCCTCTAGCATGGCTGAGGTGACTCAAACGAACCATTGGGGCCCACTGCAGAGCCGGATTGGACATCACCAGCCCATCCTAATCACATCAGCTGACCACCCAACAGAATGGATCCACCCAGGCAGGGCAGAGAGAGGCTTCCTCCAGCTTCCTCCAGCTTCCTCAAGCCCCTACTCCTTCCACATAGCAGCCCTTAACACTGATCTTTCCCCATGCAATGCCACGCAATTTACCCTCCATTCCACACTTTTCAAAGTTTGAGTACATACTGTCCATTCATTTATTTCATCTCACAAGTAATTATAATGGTATTTATGCCTATCGAAGAGTTGCATGTGCAATGCGCTGGCCTTGAGTCAGGTTTCCCAGATTTGCCGGGATGTGCACCATTTCAAATATTTTGTCGTGTTAGCCGCATAAATGCCCTTTTGCTTTTTCAGATGCTGTGACCTATTTTTAGTTGGGAAAATAGGTCACCTTAGAACTACTTCTCTTGTGTCCCTTGTGGTGGCTGGCAAGCCTGACCACACAGAGGCCCGCGATAAACAGAATCAAGGAATGTCAGCACTGGACAGAATCTCATTCATCCTCTTGCCTGAGCTCCCTATGAGCTGGAGACACAGTGCCCAGGACAGCTTGACAGTTCAGCGGGGCCGGAGATTCAGAGCTATGAACTTCCAGTGCAACTCTTCACTCCCTTGCCGAAGAGTTCGGCACAAATTGCCCATTTGTTACCATTTTCCCCCCTGCCACATGGGGAGACCATCTAGCTCTCCTGTGGCCAATGGGAGAAGCGGGTCTATATTTAGGCTGCTAAACTGCCTTCTAAACTCTCAGAGATGAACACAGCCTCCCTTTTTTCCCTAAACCACCCAGCACAACCTGTTGCACCTCCTCTCTGGTGGTGGGGGACAAAGCTCCCGGTCAGGAGGTGCTGGGACATTTCTGGAGTTAATTACTCCATTTTGGGCGCTGGGCCTCCACCCCCAGGAGCCCCCAGATGCTGGCGAGATAAGGTTGCTGTGGCCGAGGGAAACCTTGAAGCATTTGGCAGCTGACTGTGACTAATAAAAACCTGGACTCCTGGAATTTAAAAAATTCGCAACGGCCTCAGTCCCTGTGTTTAAGATAAGAAAGAGCTTTTTCAGGAGCCCTTCCCGAAGCATGCGAGACAGTAGAGGGTAGGGGTACCGGATTCTCCCAGCTCTGTCCTCCTCTGTTGGCTCCTCAAGACCCCCTGGGGCTACCTGATATCACAAGGGAGAAACTGAGGCTCCAGGGCCACGGGGCGGGATAGGCCACACCTAAATCTCACAACTTAGGGATTTCCAGTCAGTTCTGGTAACCTAACTGCTTTTGCAAAAGAACTTTTTTAAAGTGTGTGGGGAAGAAGGTGAGGCGGGGAGGTGGAGAAGAGGAAAAGACCTGGATGTTCCCTGATCTAACCACACGCGGCCCCAGCCACGAGCCTTTCTATGAGCGCACGACTCAGCAATGTGCAAAACAGCCAGTGTAGAGAGGTCTGTGAAAGCAGGGCTTCTGGATTTGCAATCTCTCCTTATCTAATGCTTTTTCCAACTCGTCCACCCGTCACAGACAGGAAACGAAGCCTCTCGCTTTAAGAGCCTCTGTAATCCTAGGAAGGTTTCGTTAGGGCTGTTTCCTAGGTTTAAAAAAGATCTGTTTGCTTGGAACCAACAGTATTTGCCATTTTATTCTTTGCTCCTGCTTACCTCTTTTTAAGATTCTGCAGTTTTAAGGTTTGAGACCCATTGACCTTATAAAAAATGCTATTTTACAGTGAGGTGTCCAAAAAGCCCAGAAAGATTACTCATCTGGACATACAGCTGCAAGTCTCAGGCTCCACTGGGACCTGGCTTCAGGTGACCTGCCTTCAATTCTGGGGTCTAAAACTTAGCATACACAGCAAGATGTGACAGAAACGGGAGAACTGAGGCTCTGCTTGATTAATTTTCTGGATGAAACAAACCTAGACTGGTAGGAATAACTCCACAGTCTGCAAATACTTTTACAGAAATCATCTGATTTATTTCCCCCTACAGAATATTTAAAACTACCTTGTAAATGATGAGTGCATGCTACGTCATTCTGATGGAGAAACCACTGCTACTTTGGATTGCAGACCGGCACGGTTAGAAGGCACTGAATTCAACCCGCTCATCTTAAAGAAGGGAATGAACTTGCCCAGTGTCTTAGCTCCTGGCCACCAGGGAGCTCAGGGTTCAAACCTGTGACCTCCCCCTTGGTGGGGTCGTTCACATGAAGAAAGTGTGCTCTTTCCTTTTTTTAGAAGGAAATTTATGAAGTGTCAAGGAGCCCCGGAGGATGCCCCAAGCAGATGCAGGAGTCCACGGGAAGCACACTTAGCTCATCGAGTGAAATTCCATCAGCCAGGCCCCGGGGCTTAGTGACTCATGCTTCTGGCATCCCAGAGTGGGATGAACTTGGTCTAGACTGATGTGCAGTTTTCTTCCACTCTCTGCTTGGGGAATTCCGGTGTGCTCCTGAGAAGGGACGCGCCCGTGAGGGTCATCTCTAGAGTTCTGTGATCTGTCCCTAGTCTCCAGAGGTCAATGGGGACGGATGTTATGGAGCCTGCAACGGCCCTGCAGAGTAGGGGTGGGAAGAGATGGGGTGTCTGCATCACGTTCATTAGTCCAGTCATTTACAC
>NW_011889131.1:882760-885055 GCF_000151845.1 Pteropus vampyrus | reverse complement strand
CTTCAATTCTGGGGTCTAAAACTTAGCATACACAGCAAGATGTGACAGAAACGGGAGAACTGAGGCTCTGCTTGATTAATTTTCTGGATGAAACAAACCTAGACTGGTAGGAATAACTCCACAGTCTGCAAATACTTTTACAGAAATCATCTGATTTATTTCCCCCTACAGAATATTTAAAACTACCTTGTAAATGATGAGTGCATGCTACGTCATTCTGATGGAGAAACCACTGCTACTTTGGATTGCAGACCGGCACGGTTAGAAGGCACTGAATTCAACCCGCTCATCTTAAAGAAGGGAATGAACTTGCCCAGTGTCTTAGCTCCTGGCCACCAGGGAGCTCAGGGTTCAAACCTGTGACCTCCCCCTTGGTGGGGTCGTTCACATGAAGAAAGTGTGCTCTTTCCTTTTTTTAGAAGGAAATTTATGAAGTGTCAAGGAGCCCCGGAGGATGCCCCAAGCAGATGCAGGAGTCCACGGGAAGCACACTTAGCTCATCGAGTGAAATTCCATCAGCCAGGCCCCGGGGCTTAGTGACTCATGCTTCTGGCATCCCAGAGTGGGATGAACTTGGTCTAGACTGATGTGCAGTTTTCTTCCACTCTCTGCTTGGGGAATTCCGGTGTGCTCCTGAGAAGGGACGCGCCCGTGAGGGTCATCTCTAGAGTTCTGTGATCTGTCCCTAGTCTCCAGAGGTCAATGGGGACGGATGTTATGGAGCCTGCAACGGCCCTGCAGAGTAGGGGTGGGAAGAGATGGGGTGTCTGCATCACGTTCATTAGTCCAGTCATTTACACGTGGGGTCCCAAGACATGGAGAAAGCATCACCTGTCACTTCGCTTTGACCATACTCTCCTCTTGGCCACTTTTAAGTATATGGGCCCTGAAATGGGGAAGTCGAGGGAGGACTTTAGCCCTCACAGTCTGATGTGGAACAGCGGGAGTGAAAAGTCTGCTCCTGCTTTCAAAGCCAAGGTTGTGAGGGGCCAGAGAAGAGGCAGGGAGAGAGCTGAGCACACAGCACACACGCACACTAGCTGGCATCCCGTGTGTGTATGTGTGTGTGTGTGTGTGTGTGTGTGTGTGTGAGAGAGAGAGAGAGAGAGAGAGAGAGACAGACAGACAGACAGACAGACACCAGTTCACATAATGACAGACACTGCCAACAGCCAGCTGTGGGTGCCCCCTGCGTGGACTGGGAGCATTTTCATAAATACAGAGTAACAAGGAATCTTAGAACTTGGCAATCACCTCTTCCTGCTTCCTTCCCAGTGCAGGAATCCGGCTGCAATTTTCCTGACTGGAGGCCATCCTGTTCCTGCTTGAACTACTCCAGTGACAAGGAGCTCACCACTCATAGGGCCTCACTGTAAAAGGTCATCCACTGGAAAGGGACAGCCCTCAGTGTTACAGAGTTCGCACGCTGAGCTGAAATCTACATCCCATTACCTTCCTATCCATCTTATTTCCGGGAGTCAAAACAAATCATACACATCGTTTCCATGGTAGTGCTTCAAATATTTGAAGAGAACAGACGTGTCCCCACCCATATGTCCTTTTTTTGATACGAAATCTTCATTTCCTCATATGATATAGTGTCCAGACCTGTCCCCGTCCTGCTGGTCCCTCTTCTGGGTGACCTAGTTAAGAGACGGCCCCAGAACTGAACCCTGCACTCAGTTCTAGGTCCAAAAAAGCAAAGAGTTGAGAAAAATAACTCTTCTATCAGTGCATTAGTTTATATTCACTTTTTTTTTTTTTAGCAGCGTATCATACCTTTGGTTTATACTGAGCTTTTAGCCAACCAATCCTCTTCAGGGGTTTTTAAAAATTATAATCAATACTTTCAGTCACTCTCTCTGACTTTTACTCTGTAGCTGACTTTTTTCCCTTCATGAACCTTGATATAAGACCTTATATTTGTCCTTAATGTCATTGTTTGGGCCTATTATTTCAACCCACTGAGCGTTTTCTGAATCCCATCCCATATCGTTACGTTCCAGCAATCCCACCTTGTCTGGTGTCTCCTATGAATTTGATCAGTACTCGCTTTTAGCGCCATGCAAATATCTGATACATGATGGAGAGGTGGGAGTGGAGCCCAGGGAGACACCATCGAGCCCACCTACTGTGTTCACTCCGACCACTCAGCAGCTCTCCTGGGTACCGTTAGTCAGTACACCATGATGGCCCATCCACCAAACCTACATCTCGTCCTCTTGTCCAGAAGAAGGGACCCAGAAGAGGGACCAGCAGGAGGGGGACAGGTCTGGACACTATATCATATGAGGA
>NW_011889131.1:875887-881953 GCF_000151845.1 Pteropus vampyrus | reverse complement strand
TATCAGTGCATTAGTTTATATTCACTTTTTTTTTTTTTTAGCAGCGTATCATACCTTTGGTTTATACTGAGCTTTTAGTCAACCAATCCCCTTCAGGAGTTTTTAAAAATTATAATCAATACTTTCAGTCACTCTCTCTGACTTTTACTCTGTAGCTGACTTTTTTCCCCCCATGAACCTTGATATAAGACCTTATATTTGTCTTTAATGTCATTGTTTGGGCCTATTATTTCAACCCACTGAGCGTTTTCTGAATCCCATCCCATATCGTTACGTTCCAGCAATCCCAGCTTGTTTGGTGTCTCCTATGAATTTGATCAGTACTCGCTTTTAGCGCCATGCAAATATCTGCTACATGATGGAGAGGTGGGAGTGGAGCCCAGGGAGACACCATAGAGCCCACCTACTGTGTTCACTCCGACCACTCAGCAGCTCTCCTGGGTACCGTTAGTCAGTACACCATGATGGCCCATCCACCAAACCTACATCTCGTCCTCTTGTCCAGAAGAAGGGACCCAGAAGAGGGACCAGCAGGAGGGGGACAGGTCTGGACACTATATCATATGAGGAAATGAAGATTTCGTATCAAAAAAAGGACATATGGGTGGAGAGACGTCTGTTCTCTTCAAATATTTGAAGCGCTACCGTGGAGATGTTTATGATTTGTTTTGACTCCCAGAATTAAGATGGATAGGAAGGTAATGGGATGTAGATTTCAGCTCAGTGTGAAAACTGTAACACTGAGGGCTGTCCCTTTGCAGTGGATGACCTTTTACAATGAGGCCCTATTAGTGGTGAGCTCCTTGTCACTGGAGTAGTTCAGCCAAGAGGAGTGATTCCATGACTTCAGCTACTGACACAGGCTATATTACATGAGTATTTCAGAAAAACTTCTCAGCATCCCACAAAAATCTGCTGTAGGTGGTCTGAGTGGCTCCCTGCCCCTTGGGTTGGCTCTGCTAGTAAGCATGGGCTT
Source organism: Pteropus vampyrus (assembly GCF_000151845.1). Classification (NCBI taxonomy): domain Eukaryota; kingdom Metazoa; phylum Chordata; class Mammalia; order Chiroptera; family Pteropodidae; genus Pteropus; species Pteropus vampyrus. Next base: position 880,977 of record NW_011889131.1, on the reverse strand, counting down.
TAGCCATGAAGTCCTGGATAGAAGAATCCTGACAATTCTCAGACTTCCCCAGACATCCTGCCATCTGGGCCCTTTCATGACCAAAGGGAAGAGGTTACAGGGGACTGCTCACCAGTTGAAAGTTTCCTCAGTGTCTGTGACTGGATGAGAAAGCCCCCAGTTTGGCTACCAGCAACTAGTCTGATCTGTATGATGGTAAGAGGGAGGCCTTCTAGGAAAATGCAGAGTATAGAAGGTTGTGGAAGTCACCCAGCCCTTCAATCCAGATGTCTCCCCAGGTAGTCCCCTCTGGGTTACTGTAAATTCATTTAGGATCTAGGCTCCTTGCCTTGGAATGACCTTCTAGCTCTTCTCAAGGCACAAATCTTGTCGTCTCAGGTTATAAGGGCTGGGGACAAAGGCCATGTTTTCTTTCCCTAATGGTGTCCCAGACCATGATGTGTGTGCAGCAGACACCTGACAAATGTCTGGGATAAAGATAGGTACCAAGCTTTCCTATCATGGGCTCTCAGCCCTTCCAGAATAAAAATGTACTCTCCAACAGGTTTTTTGGTCCTTCTTCTATTAATTCTGTCCAATTAAGGTTCTGCTTTTTCATGTGACTCATCTTATTTCTCCTTCAAATGCTAGAACCGCCCTCAGAGATATTCAACAAAACTTCTCTGTTGAAGTGATACGCACAAGTCTTTTTCCAGAATCATTTTTTCCTAGTGGTGAAACCCACTGACATTGTGGCCCACCTTTTCCTGATTCAAAAGAATGACTTTCTTATGCCCAGAAGCCCGGATATTTGCTTGACTATCCAAGTGGATTATCCTGAAGTTCTAGGCTGAACAGAGGCTCATTAAAGATGTTATAAATAAGCTCGTTGTCGTAGTAGGCAGGGCAATGTTATAAAAAAATGATTTGCTTCTCTGTACTTCTCATCACTGTTTAGTTTGATATTTTATCTTGGGAGATTGTTCACCTAAGGGGATAATGATCTTGGGTTTGCATTCCTGGGAAGAAGAAAATTTGAGAGTTTCCATTAGGTATCTAGCATTATTTCCACTGAATACAGTGGTGAGTTAGATAGAGCTCCTGCCTGCTGAGAGCTTCCAGTCTCACTGGAAAGATGCTAATTATTCTGTATGAGTGGAGATGGAAAGTGTGAAAAGCCCACCCACCACATCGTAAACTTCGTGGTAAAGCGAAGTCTTCCTGAGTAACTGGAACACCAAATAAAGCACATCAACTCTATAACAATCTCTTCTAGTTATTTCTAATAAAATAGCAGCATGTAAAGAATGTCAGCTAGAAGTAGTCTCATTCTGCCGGCTGAGAGAAGGCTGGAGATCTTTTTCTGTGCTATAATGCAGGCTTGGACAAATTCCCACCATGCTCTAGGAACATATGAGAAAAAAGCAGGACAGTATGAGTCATGAAAGGAAATATGTAAAGACCACAGTCTGGGTAGAACTTCCTTTGGAGCCCAAATATGGCAATTTCAAGAATCACCTTTCTTCAGCATTGGTCCTGGGGTTAGCTGGAGGTTAAAGCACAGTGAAAGCTCCTTGACCTGGACTCATAGCAGCTCTCACAGTCCCTTGGGGGCGACATCCAACATGTTCCTTGAGGAAGGAGTCTTGGCTGTCTACCCCTCCGGCCCTAAGCCCCACATTCCTTGCATATAAGAGTAGTGAAATAAATATTTGCTAATTTTATTGTTTAAGTGGAGAACTTGTTGAAAAGAAATCTGCAATTTAGCCATAAATGCAGAAGAAGGGTCAGGAGCCTTTTGTCATTCCCAAATGCTGGCTTGGGTTAGAATTCTCTGAGAGAGCTTAAAAAAATAACCTGGTCCCACATAGGGGACTCTGATTAGGTAGGCTGAGGTGAGACCCCACCCGGTGTCTGCATTTGTGAAGTGATTCTGATGCCCAGCTAGATTTGGGAACAACTGTTCTGTGGTAGCCAGCCTCCGAGATGGCCGTCCACCTTCTCTGCATTGACACCCTTGGGTGATCTCCCACACTGTACACAGTTAGTCTACAATAGAATACAGCAGAAATGATGGGATATCGCTTCCGAGATTAGGTTATGAAAGACTGGCTTCCATGTTTTTCTCCCTCTCTCTCTTTCTCTTTTGAAGCACTCACTCTAGAAAAAGACAACTGCCATGACTTCAGGACACTCAAGCAGTCTATAGAGACATCGCGTGGAGAGGATCAGAGGGCACCAGCTGACAGCCAGAAAGAAACTAAAACCTGCCAACGACCACGTGAGTCAACCTGGGAGAGCATCTCCCAGCCCCAGTTGACAGCCTGACGGCCACCTCATAAGAGACTCTGAGCAGAATCAACTAGCTAAGCCACTCCTGGATTCTCCTGACTCTCAGAAACTGTGTGAGATAATAAAAGTTTGTTGTTTGAAGCTGCAAAATCTGATGGGTAATTTGTTACACAGCATTCGATAACTAATACATTTTCCTAGTCCAAGACGCAAGCTCCTGAGCCTAGCACAGAAAGCTTTTCTAGCTTCAGTTCACACTACTCCCAGATTCACATTTTAGTTGTGAGCAGCACTGAACTGCTTATCCCCATTTCACACCTCTGTGCCTCTGTGCCTGTGCTCAAGCCGTTCTCTGTGTCTGGAATGCCCTTTCCCAATTGATGGCATCCCTTTCTTCAGAAATCTTCCCTCAACAGCCTCCACACCAAATCAAGCTGGCTGGGGCCCCCATTCTTAGGGCTCGGCTCACAAACACTTCTTGGAATCAGTAGGCGAACAGTGAGTTAAATGGAAGAAACAAACAGTCATATGAAGGGGTCATCAAGAGCACATGACTTGCCTCTATGTGGTTGATCAAGGAATTGTCGAATTTGAACCCAGGAATCCTTTTGTCACTGCACACCACACCCACGTCTTCTGTGTGCTTGCAGTCAGTGACACCCCAGCCATTGGAGGAGCAGGCTGCAAGGGTCGCCTCTTTGCCAGTGCAGTAGATATTGTCCAACCAGATGGGGCCTGAAGGAAGCAGAAAAGAAAGAAACCAAGCTCTACATCAAAAGAGGTTTGAATCTTTGGGGGCACTGATGTCGCACATAGAGAGATTTCCCTCTAACTTTGGCAGCTATATGAGGTCATCAATTGCTTTTTAGTATGTTAAGATATAGCATATAGCTCTAGACCATCTGGATTCCCTTGCCATAGGGATGTGGTAGATTGAACACCATTAGGGCAGAAATCAGAGTTGAGCTCGGATGTCATGTGGTATAGGGGAAAAAGCAGGGACTTTGGATGCTAAGCCGGGTTTGAATTGGCTCAGCCACTTCAAACTATACGACCTTGATCAAAACCCCTTTTTCTCATCAGTAAAGTGGGGATAATAATGACCAATTGCAGGACTGTGTGCTGGCTAGAGATAATATACGGCATATGCCTAATTTATTGCTGGTCCATAGTTATTCAAAAACAGTAATGATGATAATGATTTTAGTTATAGGACTGACACAAGCGAGACTCACCTTTCATCTGGGGTAGAGGCTGAACTGTGACCCCTCAGGGAAGCAACTGAGGATTTGAAGCTTTTAAGGCATTTTCACATATGTTACCTCTCCTGGTTTTTGATTAGCTCAGGGAAGGTGGCATTTTATTTCTACTCCAGATGCAGAGTTCTAGCTCAGAGAGACCAACTCACTTGCAAGTCCACCCCCTGAGCCCAGTACCCTGGTCCATTCAGTGCTCTTCTCGTTCCTTGATGTTTCCCATCCGCTGACTCAGAGAATAACCCACATAGCCCCCTCCTCACATTTAAGAAGTCAGGCGAAGGCAGGGCTGGGTTGTGGCTGGGTAATCTGCCTGGGAGGCCCTGTGGAATTCTGCTCACTTCCTGTGCCTTCACCTGGTTTGCACTGAATAGAGACTTCAGTGTGCAGAGTGCTAGAGGGTTAATCACAATGAAACATTGCCTCACACTGGTTAGGATGGCTACTATTAAAACAAACAAACAAACAACAACAACAACAAAAACAGAAAATAACAAGTGTTGGCAAAGATGTGGAGAAACTGGAACCCCTGTGCACTGTTGACGGGAATGCAAAATGGTGCAGCCCCTATGGGAAACAGTATGGTGGTTCCTCAAGAAATTAAAAACAGAATTACTGTATGATCCAGCAATTCCCACTTCTGGGTATATACCCAAAAGAACTGAAAGCAGGGTCTCAAAGAGATACTTGCACACCCATGCGCATTACAGCATTATTCACAAAAGCCAAGAGGCAAAAGCAACTCGAATGACCATTTACAAATTGTGGTATATGCATATACTGGAATATTATTCAGCCTTAATTAAAAAGGCTGAATAAGTAATTAATTAATTAATTAAAAAGGAAATTCTAACACACACTACTACATGGATGAATCTTGAGTTCATTATGCTAAGTGAAGTAAGCCAGTCACAAAGAGACAAATACTGTATGATTCCATTTATATGGGGTATCTAGAGTAGCCAAAATTCATAGAGACAGAGCATAGAATGGAACTGGGGGAGAGGAAATGGAGAGTTGATGTTTAACGGGTACAGGGTTTCAGTTTTGCAAGATGAAAAGTTTTCTGGAAATTAGTTGCACAACAGTGTAAGTGAACTTAACATTACAAAACTATACTGAAAAATGGTTAAGATGTCACATTTTATGTTATATGTATTTTATCGTAATTAAAAATAAAAAAAAAATTTAAGTGCTAGAGGGGTTTCGAATAGTGATTTTTATAAATGCCGCTACAAAATGAAAGGAAATAAAACCAAACCTGTCATTTTTCTCATGACTCCACGTAGAACTCTACGGTGTCATGGAGTCAGATAACCTGGGTTCAAATGCCCTCAGGCTTGGGTACCACGTGACTCGGTCAACTACTTAACCAAGCCTGTTCTCTGTTTCTAAAGTGAAAACAATGATAACCAACAAACAGGTTGCCATGGATAGTCAATGAGATAATCTGTGTGCCTAGTACATGTTCAACATCCCTTTCCCCTTTGTCCTCCCAGTAAGTCAGAAAAACAATAAATACTGTTGTTTCCATGAGGCAAGGGAGAAGCAGATAAAAACACT
>NW_011889131.1:872044-875837 GCF_000151845.1 Pteropus vampyrus | reverse complement strand
ATTTAAGTGCTAGAGGGGTTTCGAATAGTGATTTTTATAAATGCCGCTACAAAATGAAAGGAAATAAAACCAAACCTGTCATTTTTCTCATGACTCCACGTAGAACTCTACGGTGTCATGGAGTCAGATAACCTGGGTTCAAATGCCCTCAGGCTTGGGCACCACGTGACTCGGTCAACTACTTAACCAAGCCTGTTCTCTGTTTCTAAAGTGAAAACAATGATAACCAACAAACAGGTTGCCATGGATAGTCAATGAGATAATCTGTGTGCCTAGTACATGTTCAACATCCCTTTCCCCTTTGTCCTCCCAGTAAGTCAGAAAAACAATAAATACTGTTGTTTCCATGAGGCAAGGGAGAAGCAGATAAAAACACTTCTGTTGTAGGGATGAGAAAACCAAGGAGACCCGGCACCCTTCAAGGTCAGGGAGGACGCAGGGCCAGTCTCCTGACTTCGAGGCCCCGCTGAAACGTGTCTACTGTGACTGGTGGCTGATCAGGGCTCAAACAACAGCACCTCCAATGCATTGAGGGGAACAAAGAGCTTATTGAAAACATCTGGGTTGAGGTTTTCCAACTGGTTTCTCAATTTGGCCTGGTTTCTAAGCCATCAAGCTCCACTGAAACATATGTTCCCTAACCGATTGCTGTTTCAACAACAAACCAATGTTTGTCTTGCTAAGTACAGGAACAGAAAAGACCCTCCATGTCTGACGCAGGGGTTCTTCCTTGGAACATTCTGTAGCAGAGCTGCTGAAGGCACAGAGGTGGTGAAAAGCCCTTATTCCATCTGCAATGAGAGGAACCACCCTCGCCAAGGGGCTGGGGAGCCGGACAGGGCACGGCTAAGGGCAGCGTGGGAAGCTGCAAAACATACTCCAGGGGCTGCTTAACTTTTCACAAGGAACCTTTGCAGTCAGCCCCAGGCGTGCTAATGGGAACTAACTTACCCGGAAGAGCTGTTTCGCCCCCAGTCTTCCTAACCCTTGTGTATTTCACACATTATATTTTCTTAGATAGAGAAAACATAAATTTCTACTTAGCCCAAGATAGCATTGCCATGCATGGTATACTCGTGTGGCCTGATTCATGACAATTTTGTTTTTTTCTGTATGCTTAATGTCTATCAACGAGACCATCTTGATTCCAAAGCAGCCAGCTTCTGATTCTGCCTGCTGGAAGGCAGTGTGGTTTTAGGCACAGTGCCAATAGATGCCATCTCTGAGCTGCTAGGAAAGTGGTACTTGGGACACATATGGGGTTAAAACGTTGGACACAAAATGCTAATGAAAAGCAAAACTTTGTTTCACTCTTTCCATTCATTTACTCTAAGAAATGCATCTGATAAAAGGAGGAGAGATGTATAAACAAATTAACAGACCATTTGGAAGATAAAGGTCATAAATGAATTTCCACTTGAAAGCCAGAATGTTCCCCTGGGCTCTGTCAGGGCAATGGAAATTGTTCAAGTTAGAATCTTCAGGGGCCCACTTGCTCATCTCTGGCCGGGCACTCTGATGAGGAATGGCGGGGTGGGGAGTGCCCTGGGAATCAGATCTAATCTCAGATTGGAAGACAGGCAAAGGAAAGCAACCGTCTTAGGTTCAGGTTGCTGTGAGACCCATGCAGAGGGTGAGAAGTGGGACGGTTGTCCCCTGTCTCGTTTAGAACCATCTAAAGGGGCCATGATTTTCCTGAGCTCAGAGACGATTTGGGAGAAGAGACCCATTCGCAGGCCAGGCTGGAAAAACTGGAGGGTTTAGGTGGTCTTTCCGGTTTTGTTGATACAGTCTGAACGTGACAGGAGTAGGTGACAGTGAGCACTCCTGGAGGGGTGGCCTCTGACAGGCACAGCTGTCACATTCCCGGCTCATCCACAGAGATGACTCACCGGTCAATGGGAGCATACCCTGAGGTCCTGGGCACGTTCTCTGGTCACTATGCCAAGTGTTCTTAATATTCTCCCAGCTCAAAATGAATCAACTGGCTAATATTTACTGAGTGCCGAACATGTACCCAGCGCTAAAAATTCTAAACTTTTGAAATTAAAATACTTTTATATTTAAAAGTCTCTCACGATGTAAACCAAGTAATATTTTATATAGACAGAACAATCCTTAAAGTCCTGGAGACATGACACTCAAAATTATTTGAGCATCTGTTTTTCCCTTCCTCTCTTTGATACTTCTTTCCTAAGCCTCGGTGGTTTCGATACCCACGCTGATGACCCTTTCGGTATTCTCGGTGTCTTAGTCACTCTACCTCCTCTCTCCGATGACTCTCCTCCACCCTACGTCTGCTGCCATCCCACATTCATAGCTTAGACCTTGCCATGACCAATAACCACACCCCTCCCCAATCTCCATTTCAACCCTTCTGCCCTGCACCCATGTCCCCCACCCCATCTTCCTAGAATCCTCCTTCTAGTACTGCAGTCTTGACAGAGACCCCGATCCACTGATCCCAGCTTTCTACATTCCATCAACCCCTCCGTGCAGCGCCTCCCAGGGAACGTGATTTTAATCGCTCCTTTGCATATTCCTGTGCTCCCTTTAACCTTCCTTTCTTCATAATCCTTGGGTGGCAAAGTCTGAGCCAGGTTAACCCCCCTCTCCAGCCACCTCCACGTTTGCTCCTGGGCAGGTAAACGTGGGAGGGGGAAAAAAACTACATCCATCTTATCTGATGACAGGTAAATTTTAAGTTTGGGTAGAAATGAAATGAAGTTGCCACTAGAACAACTCCACAGTCATTAGAAAGTACTTGCTATAAAATAATTAGGCTTAGAGAGCCTGGAATAGAAAACATGAATTTGATGTTACCCCTGGATCGTTCAGCTAGCAGAATAAATGGAGATGTGTGAATATGGAGGAATGTTCGGAATTTTTGTAAAGAAGACAGGAAATGGGTTTAATAGCCCAGGACTTGCTAACTCAGCTTTGCTGCTTTTACTCTCCTCCCCACTAAGGAACCCAGAGTCAGCATGAAAGAACATTTCACTCCAAGTGTAGTTACTCCAACAGGATATATTCAATCGCATGGAGGTGAGACATATAGAGGTGGGATTTCCTTTCACCTGTAATTTGTAGAGTAACGGAAAGCCAGGGTTGAAAGGGACCATAGTAGCAATGATGTAATTCAATGAATTCCAGCCCTGGCTATGTATACGATCACTTGTGAGGCTTCCCAACGTCACAGAGCCCTAGACTCCAGCCCAGACCCTAATCTGGAATATCATGGGTTCGTCCCCCCAGAGGATTCTTGCCACCAGCGTGGCATTACTCCATGAGTCCAGGACGAGACTTTGAGCACCTCTGTTTTTGTCTAGCATCAGCTCAGTTAGGTGGAGGAAGGGCCTTTGCTTTACCAACCCAGGAAGGGGAACGCTCAGCTCCTGGATTTTTTTTTTTTTTTTTTTAAGTAATGTTCTTCATCCTTATCTACTATCCCACTTAGGACTATAGACTATGAGAGTTTCAAGAGTTCTCGAGAGCCCAACTTCCAAATTGGGAAACTGAAGCCAAAGAGGATAAGCATCTTCCTCTAAAGCATAGAATTAGTTAGGTCAGCACCAGGACTAAGCGCAAGGTTCTGGGCTGAAACATCTACCTTCCCTCAGAGCTCTTACCAAAAAAAAAAAGAAAAAAAATTTTTTTTTTTTTAAATATATTGTTTGAATGTAACCCAGGAGAAAAGACTAGGCCAACCAAAGTGAAAAAGCCAAAGCAGCTGTTCCTCTCATGGCCAAGCCCAAACAGCATGTGAGTGTTGAAAGTGTGACGTGTACATGGG
>NW_011889131.1:858694-870449 GCF_000151845.1 Pteropus vampyrus | reverse complement strand
CTCCTGGGCACAGGGGATGGTGGAGAGGGAGGGCGCAAGGTTGAAAGGGTAAGCAGAGGTTATGCAGGGCACTCTTTTCTCTTTCTCCCCACCTCTTCCATCTTCTCAGCCTCCAGGGCCCAGCTCAAATCCCACCTCCTTCAGGCAACAGTCTTACTGACCCGGCCTCCAAGGTTCTCTGCTTCCAAAGTGGGCTTATTATCTAGACATTCTTCTTACTCTTCCCAGACACTTCCATGTTCCTAAGTAGGTCACGAACTTCTTAATGGCCGGACTTCTTCTCTGGCTCCTCCAGAGAGAATATTACAGGTTCATGGACCTGTTTCTTGAATGAGAAGGTGATTTGGTTCCAAGGTCTGAGCCCCTACTGAAATGCGGAGCTGGAAGCTGCTACACTGAATGAGCTGTGTGAACTCTCTGGCACTCTCATGTTAGGTGTCTTCCCTCCCTCTGGAGGTTAGCTGACCTGGATGGAAGGGATTTCTTCCAGGTACTGAGAATAATACCAGGAGGCTTGGAGTTCCTGCCTCTACTTGCTCATGGGCTGTTGTTCTTTCTGTGCTGTGCCTATCTGAAGCCTCCTGGGGCTCTGTTTTCAGGCTCCGGGCCTTCAGACACAAACCAGCATGCTGCCCACCCACACCCTTGATCTCATTCTGTCTTATACTCTGGACCACAAGACGGCTGAGGCGCTGAGTGCGGTCAATGGCAAAAACTCCTTAAATAGTTCATACGCAGGACCCGTCCTTACCTGAACTATGGCTTCTGCAAGCGGCAGCCTCAGAGGGCAGTGCGCAGACATCTCTCTCATTCTCGGGGAAGCCAGGATGCCCCGGTGACAATCGCATCCCTTTTCATAGTTTCCTTCCCTGAGAGCAGCCTGCTCTTTGCCCGAAGGGGAGGCATAAAGCTTTTTGGCAAACAGAAGGGATGTCGAGTGGCCTGTCATCAGGCAATAAAAGGCTGCATAGCAGAGCAGGGAAGAGCTCGGACTCTGGAGCCAGATAATCTGGGTTTGAATCCTTGTTCTGACACTAGCTGTGTGACCTTGAGCAAAAGACTTAATTAACTTCTCTGTGCTTCAGTTTTCTATCTGTCAAATCGGGATAATAATCGTATCTAGCTCACAGAATTGTGAAGACTGAATAAATGGCACATAATAAGTACTACAGGAGCATTTGATACGTAAAAATCTTAAATTCTCAAGATCATAGTCACTGTACCTAGATGCAGCCTGCCTCTAAGAATGCCAGAGTGAGGTCATATAACAAAAGGTCAATATTAAACTCAGGTGCTTTTGTCCTTCCATAATTCAGGGAGAGAGAAAGACTATCTTAAAGGGACTGCAGGGTTGTCTCATGGAAAAGGAAACAGACTTGGGATTTGGGCCCCCCAAAAGCAAAACCAGGACCAGTAGGTGGAAGCTAAAGGGGGGCATAATACATTTTATTTTAACCAGGTTCAGAGGGTTAGGCTACTCATATCCCTCACTTCATGACCCATCACCATCAAGGAAGGACCAGACAGCTGCCCAGAGCTGCCCGGGAGGGATGACCTAAACTGGAAAGACAGTTTCACATCTGTCAGGATGGCCAGGCAGTATCCAGTCTCCTGTGGTGGGTGTTGGGACAGAGATGACAGTGATCAGGGGCAGTCAGAATGGAGGACTTTAGAAGGCTCTCCAGTTTCACTAAAAATTCAGCCATCCTCAAACAAGACCAGGAAGATGGGAGGTTCCTGAAATAGCCCCCTTCAGACCATGGCATGGCAATCCAGTCACTGGCTCTGAAGGGGAGCATCATCGCATCCTCTGTCCTGCCCGTACTTCGTTCCTATGAAAGCACATTTGCATCCATGAGCGTATCTATGGCTCACTAGAACCTTGAGGTACGGGTGGAAGAAATAGAGATTATGATTCTTATTCTACAAGGGAGAAAATTAAGAACCAGAGACAGCTAAATACTTCAGCAGAGTTGCAGTTAATGCAGGCAAAGCCAGAACTACTCACTTCCAAGTTACCAAAACTCCAACGATCCACCATCACATATAAAAATATCCAAATTCCACTTGGGACATGGACACCTTTCGACTTGGCACGTACCTGTATTTCCTAGCTTCAGTTCCAACTAAACTTCTCTCCCTGCCCTTACTCCAGCCCTTCATGTGTGATCCATCCCATCATACAGCCTATATTTGTTTTAAGTTTTCCACTTAGATCAACACGTCTTCATTCCCACCTCTCCCCTTTCTTCTAAAGAGTATACATCCCGATCCTTCCCATTCTTCAAGGAAACCGTCCCAGATTCTCCTAATCGGAATTTTGAATGTCTTATCTGATTCCCTTAAAAATAGCATTCGCTTGTGCTTTACACTGTTGTCATCTCAGGCTCTACCAGACCCTCAGCCGTAGGGGCAGGAGCCATCTCTTTGTCACATGTTTCTGGCCTTGGCAGACTAGCTTGTATTAGATAATCCTTCCCGCCAAGAACAACTTGGAAAGGTAGACACATGCAAAAAGCATATATTGGAAGACACCGGAGAGCTATCGAGGCAGCAAGGATGCAAGAGCCAAGAATCCAGAGAGCGAGGTGAGCCTGACATCTGTGTCTGCTCCCCCGCCTCCCTCAGGCACTTGCCAATTCCAAGGCAGAGGCCAACAGGCTGAGAAGCTAATTAAGCAAAGCGGTCAGCAGCCTGCCAGGACTGAAGAGACAAAAATTGGAGTTCAGAGTCTGCCAGGAAGGACGGCCCCTGCCCCCTCCCCGTTAAACAGCCCGAGGCTTCCAGGTGGAAGACCCTCAGGGGCTAAACTCTAGAAGTTAGGGCACAGAGTTACATTCTACATGTTAGAAAGCTCTAACATCCACATAATTGCGATTTCAGAGGAGAGGAGAAAGAGAATGTATGCAAGCAATATTTGAAGAGATAATGGCCTAGAATGATACAAAATCGATGAAAGCTATCATTCCAAGCAGCATCGTTTACATAGAAAACCACACCTGGGCACATCAAAATGCAGCTGCAGAAAATCCAAGACAAAGAGAAAATCTTAAAAGCAGCCACGGTATAAAAGGAGCATTACCTTCAAACGAGGAAATGAAGAAGATCATGACAATGCATTTTAGAAAGGGATTCGAAAAATATGAGTCAACCTAGAATTCTGTATCTGCTGGAGAGAATGAAGGTAAAATAAGGACATTTCGGACAAACGAAAGTGGAGAAAATTTGTTATCAGAGGATCCACAAGATGAAAATACTAAAGGAAGTTCTTTAGGCCAAAGGAAAACTAATCCTAGATGTTAGTATGGAGAAGCAGGAGGAATGAAGGGTATTGAAGGGGCAGCTATGTAGGTAAATCTAAAGATCAATATTGTAAAATAATAAGAATGACGGGGTTTAAATACATACGTATCATTAAAAACATAGCAACAATAGCACAAAAGATAGGAGGTGGGGTTAATGGAAAGTGTTTCACCTTTCTTGCTTCCTCTGGAAGTGGTAAAAGTACTATTTTCTGTCAGACTTTAGCAAATCTAATAGATGCATGTTGTAATCTTTATGGTAATCACCATGAGAAGAGTAGAATAAACAGCTTCATAAAGGGGTGGGTGGGAGTGATGGAATTATAAAAAATACTGATTAATCCAAAATTAAAGCAATAAAGCAGAGAAAAAGTAATAGAACAGTTGTCACAAATAGAAAAAATAGTAAGATGACCTAAATATATCAATAATTACATCAGATAAAATAAATATGCCAATGGAAAGACAAAGATTATGAGAATGGATTTAACAAAACAATACTACCTTATGTTTCTTACAGGAAACTCAGAGGTTAAAGTAAAAGGTTGGAAAAAGATACGCCACACACACATTAACCGAAAGAAAGCTGTGTCAGACAAAGTCAACTTGAGACAAGAAACATTACTGGAGACGAAAAGGGACAGTTTATGATGATGCAAGACTCAATAACTCTTCTCAATTTGTATACATAGACTCAGTATGCATAAATATTGATGGATCTAATAGGCAAAACTTGAGAAATAGATAGAAGCAGACAAAAAAATTCTCACACTGAAGATGTAAACAACATGATTAACAAACGTGACCTAATTGACAAGAGTCTATCACCTGTACTCAACTACAGAAGACAGAGTCACTTCAAGTCCACATGCTAGATTGACACATATGGACCCTAAGATAGGTCATAAAGCAAGTCTCACCACATTCAATGAAATCACAATGAAAAACACATGTTGCCTGAATGCAGTAGAATTAAGCTATAAACCAATAATAAAAGAATAACTAGAAAATCTATAAACATTTGGAAACGATGTAGAAGGAAAAAAATGTATTATTGTATTAATTCACTTAATAAACACAATTATTATCCTCAGGAGGAAAACAAGGCACAGAGAGGTTCGGCAAGTTGCCTAAGTTTGCAGTGATGGTAAGCGGCAAGCCAGGATCTGAACGAGGACAGCACGATGAGATCTGGATTGTGTCCTTCATCGCTATGTTCTACTGCCCCTAGCAGCCTCACCCCAGTCCAGTATTTGCCTAACCACCCCACCCCCAAGCTCCCTCAAAGGAGAGCTACAGAGGCCTCCAGATCATCTACTCATATCTCAGAAAGAAATGAAAAGAATATGTGGTCCTGTAGTTTTTTTTTAAAAGAAATCTTAATCTTTGGATTTGCATACCTACAAATTGCTCCACCCATTTTCTTGGATTCTCCAGTGTGAGAATGGCCAGTGTCCAACTCCAAACGTTTTTCTAGAAAAGCGCTCCTGAATTTTTTGCTTCTTCCGTGGGGCCTTCTCCCATTCCTTACTCTGGAGAATTGTAAATAATTAGACCCAGATGCTTTTCTTTTAAAAGTAAATTTTATGGGATTTTGTTGTTGTTGTTCCTTATTGCCAGAATTATACAAGCTGGTGATAAAAATGTGGAGAATGCAACAAATAAAAAAAAGAAAATAATTTGCAATGCCACTATTAACTATTAATGACAAAGTAATTGTTAACCGCACTGAGGTGTATACCCTTCCAGCCTTTTTTCTGTACATACGTATTTCTTCCTTTTAAATATTGGAATAATCTTCTACATATTGCTTTGCAAACTGTTGTTCACATTTTACAGTATATTGCAAACATTATGCCTCACTGACTATTTTTTACAAGATTTTTATCACACAGTATTCCATCTTACGGAGATAAGATTGAATAATCTTGTCACTAAATTTTTTACGGCTATTAAGTTTGTCAAAATGAATATTTTGCGGCTAAAACTTTCCACAGTCTTGGGATAAATTTCTAAAATTAAAATGGCTGGGTCAAAGGGCTGGTAAAAAGTGAAAACTTGTGCAAAACTGTATTGACTGCCCTCCAGAAAGATTGTGCCAATGTTCCTGTTAGCAGCAGGAGATCTGATCCCCTACATCCTCAAACTTTCTAGCTATGACCATGTTTTCAAACCTTTCTCCACCTAATAAGCAGAAAAGGATGTTTGTTCTAACTAGCATTTCTTTTGTTACTAGTGAGGTTGAGCTCCCCGCCGCCCCCCCCTCCCGCCCCCATGAATATTGGCTTCTTGCATTTCTTTTTTGGGAAATTATCTCTAGGGTGTTTTTTTTTAAATCCCTTTTTCTAATTAAGTGTTCGTCTTTCCCTTATTGCTTTGTAAAATGCATTTTCTCATGGTCATCCATGCAGCCCTCAGGAGGGAAAAACTGAGAAAAAGCCAACGTGCAAAGCAGAGCTTGTGGGTGCAAAAGGAGCAAAATGCCCCGCCACCCACTTCAGTGCGGGACCCTCATTCTAGCACCCTTTGGAGATGAGACCCCTTGCCAGCTCCCCTCAAGCGCCAGTTTGGGTTCTGCACTTCAGCTCAGGTTCAGCCCCTCCTACAGCCAAGAGCCCAGCTGCTGGGGGCGAGGGGGCTTTCAGGGTGGTCCCACTGCTTGTTGCAGCTCTGAGGATTCACCAGCTCTTAGGATTCATTGGTGGCCTGGGTCACTCCCGCGACCGTAATGATAGTGCTTAGAGCCAAGCCGCCCCGCAGCAGGTCGCAGAGGGGACAGGTGGTGGAAAGTCACGTCTAGCTGCAGAGGGCGGGAATCTGGCTCCCAGTCTATGTGAGGCCCGGGCCAGAGGTCTGTCCTGTGGCTGGGGCAGTGGCTACATGCATCCCGGCTTGCGCAACACATGTGAACCTGCCCGGGGCAGGGGGAGCAGGCATTTGGGGTGACCAGAGTGCCCGAGTGGAGGTCTGCGCTGACTCAGAGGCCTCGGCTTCCCAGCCCCGCCAAAGCGGCTGCGCTGGAGCCGCGCCAGGCCCGCTGCCTCCCCGGGCCTCCCGCAAACCAGGCCAGGTCAGGCCGGAGTCGGCCAGGCGGTGCCAGGGGCCATGAGAGCGGATGTCCCCTCTCTGCTCACGCTGCTCACGCGGAGGACGTGCTTCTGGTGAACCGGGACTGGACTGGGCCCCCAGCCTAACATATGTCAGGCGCTTATTAAAAACGGGTTGGATAATAACAGTACAAACTTGAACCCATCCTCATTCCCGGGGGAGAGGGCGGTGGGATCCAGGCAAACCGCAGGCCCTGCTGGGAATGGATAACAGTCACGATTTTATTTATAAACAACAGAGAGCTCAAGAGGAGCTGGAACAGAGTCCCAGGCAGACGTTCTGAGATTAGGTTGGCTCAGGCGTCCTGGTCTCTCTTACCCCCTAGAAAATCATTTCCCCCTTCTTCAAGTTTTCCTCTATAAAATAGGCACATCGGTTCCCACCTGTGATAACTGTATTCAGCTAACGAAAACAGTGGTAAAGCAGAAGAGAAACTGGATCACCTCACCCTCAGCTGACCCCAGCAGGCAGGACCTCCATCTTGACCAAGGCTGCCTTCCCCAATCCCAACTTTATCAGCCTCAGGTACCTTGGGTCGTTCGGTTTTGAGTACCCAGAGAGAAGGGTGATGGACTGTGCGCAAACCTCGAAAATGCTTTTTCCCATTGTCATCAATAATGTCTTGTTTTACACACATGCCTCTTCCAGAAGGGACCATTAGAGCAGGTGAAAGAAGTCAGTTTTTCATTGAACAATTGCAGGATTGCTGACTGAATTCTGGGAGCTTCTATAGTAAAACCGTCACCTATGGATTTGTCCTTCCAAGAGCAGGTGACAAATAAAGGTTAGGATGCAGAAAAATATGCCCTCCCTTCTTTTCCAGCAAGAAAGGAAGGACGGTCTGTATGACCCCTTAGTTCCTGCGATCTGTCTCCTTATTTAGTTCCTTTCAGTTCATAGAATCTTTACAAATTATGCTATGCGAATAAAAAGTCATATCATGACACTTAATGAATATTTAACCGGTTCCATATGGAACCAGTATGGAGCTAGCTGCAGTAGAGAAACATTGGGAATTGGGAGGCACCCACATTCTTGTGGGCTTGGTCTTATCTCCCCATCTAGAATGTAAATTCTGTCCTAGTGATTCTCCCATTGTCTCTTGCGTAGGTTTTACCTCTCTACCTGGAATCTGAGAATTACAAGAAGAGAATTTACTCAAGTTTTAAATAGTTGGGCCCGGACTATGGGATTGTTAAAAGTTATAGGCATGAGAAGTCCATGTGAGGACCATGCAGGGCCATTTGAAAGGGGGAGGACCATATTCAGGGTCACACGACTAAGAAAGGAAGAGCAGAGAATATAATTTATATTCCCTGGTTTCCTAATCCAGGACTCCTCCCCCTTCAACACAAAAGTCAGGAGAGGCTGTGGAAGGAGGATGCCTTGAGCAGGACTGGGAAGGAGAATTAGGAGAAGAGAAAGTAAAGCAGTATAGCCTAGAGCAAATGATGCGATGAAGGCACTAGATATGGAAATAAGCAATCAGTGTGGGGACGGGAAGGAGGTGGTTGTTTGGAAGACAGTGTTTGGAAGGTGCCGTAAAAGAAAGATGAATGGGCAGAGCTTCAGAGCAGCGGGGAAACTCAGGGTCAGCAAGCCCATCTCATTTCACTTTACAGAAAGAAGAAACGGGGACTGAATTTAATGGATTGGTCCATGGTCAGTGGTTAGTATTTGGCAGAGCTCTGTCTTGACCTTGGGTATCCCGGATTCTAGTTCTCGCCTATGCCAGGCTGCCTCTGTCTGTCCCTGTCTGTCCTCATTGTCTCTCAGCCAGGCTCTCAGTTCCTGGTTGAAGTCAGCTTGCAGGGGACCTGGAATCATTGTGCTGGAGCCTAAGATGCAGTCAGGGACCGTGACAAGAGTTCAGGCTCACATCCTCTTCCAGAGTCTTAGCAAGTCCCTGTCGCTCCCAGCCACCAGTTCCTCATCTGTGTCATGAGGAGGGTGGGCTAGGACAGGGAAGGCAAGCAGAGGTCGACTTGCGTGTCCGTTCAACCAGCTGCTTGTGGTTATCTGGGGCGCTAAGTGGCATCGAGACCCAAGGGGCAAGAGTGCTGGCACAGATTCGTGATGACCACTGTGGGGCTGAGAGGGGAGTGGTGGCACACCTGCTGGTCATTTGTCACCCTGGGCACTGGGTGAACAACCTTAAGACACTCTGGTTCTAAGATTCTATGACTCCCCTGAAGTCCTAAAAGTCCTGGATGAGGTGGGTTGACTTGCCTGGCTGTGCTCAGTCTTTATAAGGGCTGTATCTCACCCTCTCTGACCCTTGGTCCAACAACAGTGGTCCTGATTCTGCTGCTGGATCTCAGTGATGCATCCTCCCTGGATCTCTCACTACTGCTAGTGATGCTCTGCCTCTGAGCTACCCCTCCACGAGCTCTGAATCCTCCCTCTCTGTGTGGGTGTTATCTGTGGGCCTGGCTTCTCCAGGGCTGCTCCACCCACATCCATAGGGCTCATCTGATCTGTTGGTCATCTGATACTTAATATGCCTCTCCATGGTGGTTTTAAAATAAGCCTACTCTACCATCATAGGTCAAGGGCTATTAAAGTGAAGTGGATGGAAGGGGCCTTTGGCTCCTTCATCTTCCATCACGTGCGTCCTGTTGCCTCCTGGGACCTATTGGCACCATCGGTTCCCTGGAAAGCTGATGTTGGGGTTCTTGGAATCAGAACACAAGGGTCTGAATCCTGGCTTCGCCACTTCTAAGCTCTTCTAAGAATTTGAGCAATTTACTTTTAGAGTCTGGATTTCCTCTTCTGATTATGGAAATCAGCTTCCTCACGGGTGTGTGCGTGCGTGTGTGTGTGTGTGTGTGTGTGTGATGAAATGTGATAACGTGAAAATCCCCAGCACACAGCATACATTCACACTCACTTACTTCTTTCCTTGAGACCAACTCAGAAGCCCTGACTGTGGGGCTCTAAGCCTTATGTTCACTAGGTACTCAGCTAATATTTATTGAAAGAACAAATATAAATTCCTATTCGAATCTTCACACCTTACCAAAACTGTCTTTTTCTTTTGACCTAATTGCATTGGAAAGCAACTCGATAAATCAAATGTTTCAGATTAAGAAATTTAACACTTTAAGGAATAAATTATTTTTCTAAGGACAGGGCACTTTTATGTTTTAACAAGGAACTCCTAGATATGAATTCTAATAGTTGAATTTTACATATTGTGCAATGTTGGAAGTACAACGAGATTTTTCATGAGTAGCTGGACCTTCCCCAGGCCCATCAAGTTACCTGACATAGGGGCCTGCCTACCTCTGAAGTTCACTCTGGGTAGGAAAGGTTGCAGGCAGATGTCGGGTAATTTATGGGAGACGAAGATGCCCTGGGATCATAAAATCTCACCCCAGCAGACAATGGACGCTTGTGTCTAGTCGGAAATTCTATGAGTTGGACCTGGGAGAGGCAGAGTGAGGCAGGATCCTGGCCCAACACGGCTGATTCCTAGGAAATGTGCCAAGTCACTACGCACACCTGTTTGCCCTCAAAGGACTGAGCCCTAAACCCAGGGTGGACGCCGATGCCCTAAGGGCCTGTCAGGGCCCGAGGCAGGGAGCGCTGCTGACACTCAGAGCGGGAATGAGGCAGCTGCAGGTGTGTTTTCAGGGCCCACAGGGCAGACCCACAGGGGACAGTGATTCCTCAAGACTCATTTCCTCCTGCTCAGGTGACTCCTGTCCTCTCTGCTCACCTCCAACAATGCCTACAGCTGTGTAAAGGTGGCTGCAGGGGTTCAGCTCCTGCTTCAAGTGCACCAGGCAGCCCAAGCATATTCCATGGCCTCCCTGAGGCCATTTCTAAATAGATGCCAGCCCCAGGAAGGCAGAGGGAAGTGTTGTTATGAGGCAGTTTCAGAGGCTGCACCTTTTAGCATAACTACATTAGAAGGTGCTAAGAGGTAAAAGAACACCTTCGGGGGGCTGGTAATGTTACCATGCAAGGCTGGTGGTGAGTCATTCCGCAGTAGCCCCTCCACTTGCGGATGTACAGACTTTCTTATTCTCCACCTAATTTATGAATTCGTTTACCCCACCTCCCACCTGTTCTAAACGGATGACTTCTGCTTTTATATAGCAATCTGGACACCACGTGGGTTGGCATTGAAGGTGGGATTCTGTTAGAAAGTTAAGGTTACAAAAGAAAACCATCTATATTTATCAATTACTCATTCTTTATCAATTACTATGTGAAAAGTGCTTTATACTGTGGATCTGTACTGGTCTGTGGCCTGTTGGGAACTGGGCTGCACAGCAGGAGGTGAGCAGCGGGTGAGTGAAGCTTCATCTGTATTTGCAGCTGCTCCCCAGCGCCGCCTCAGCTCCATCTCAGATCATCAGATACTAGATTCTCATAGGAGCACCGGTCCCTGATGCCAAAAGGACAGGAATCGCTGCTTTATAGGTATGAGCTCATTTAATCCTCTGGTCTAGACTAGTGCTTCCCGATAGAAACATAATGCGAGCCACATACATTTTTTTTCTGGTAGCCATATTAGAAAAGTAAAATGAAACAGGAAAAATTAATGCAAAATGATATATTTAACCCAATATATATCAAATATTATCATTTTGATATGTTATCAATATAAAATTTTTAATAAGATACTCTGCATTCTTTACTTGCACCAAGACTTTGAAATCTGGTGTGAACTTTACAATCACAGTGCATCTCAACCCGGACTAGCACATTGCAAGTGCTCAGTGGTCCATGTGGTGGTGGCTGCAAATTGTACAGCACAGCTCTAAGCAACCCTCTGAGAGAGCTACCACCAGCATCCCCATCTCCCTGAGGAAGATCCGAGGGACAGAGAGGCTACCTGATTTTCCTACAGTCAGTCACACAGCTAAAAATTCCTCAGGCTAGGGTTTGCGCCCAGGTAGCCAGATACCGGAGCTGATCCCTTTAATCACTAGTTATTCTTTATCTCTGTTGCTGAGAAAAGAACACTCTGGTATATTCAGCATTGCCCAGGGACCAATTTGCTTGAAAAGACTGCTTTGGGTTAAAAAAATTGAGCTTCATTAAAGAATGTACTAGGACCAAATTATTAAAACCAAAAGCAAAGCTTGAATTTTAATTTGAGTCAAACAAAAGAAAGATAACCAAACAGAAGTGGAGTATGTCTCCGCGTTCCTGGTGCCTGATCATAAATAAACATCGTAAATTCTCTCTCGACCCTTCTGGACACTTGATGACATTTCGAGTGACGAAAGACACGTTTCTCCTCTTTAAACTGGCTCTATCAGTCCTCAGTGAGAGAGTCGTATTTCTCTAAAGACATCAAAAAGCCTGGTGGAGACATGTGTCTGATACTA
>NW_011889131.1:853545-856924 GCF_000151845.1 Pteropus vampyrus | reverse complement strand
GTTCGAATCACTTCATCATCTACCTGTAAAAGGCATTCTGTGTTGTACAACTTGCCTGCCTAACAATATTTTCTAAAAAGCCCATCGGCTATTGACGTCCCTGGTGCATTCTTAACTAATGTCACAAACTGTGGCCCCTTATCTCTGACAGCTCACTTTGTGACACCCAGTCAAAAAAAGTACCCAAGGTGACCAGCTGAGTTTTAGTCAATAACAAGGACACACACAGAGAAGCGGGGAAAACACACTGTAAAAATCTTACGCTATTTGTGCACAGTGGATTTTGTGCCTTTAACAAAAAAGCATGTTTCTTACACAAGCTGATCCTCTTAACTGCTCCCTCTCCCCACTCCCATCAACATGACTATCTGGGACACAGGACCCTCTGAAAGTAGGCCTTACTTTGCGTGACAGCTCTGCCGCTCCTGCGGCCCCAGATGGGCGGGGAGCTGATTCATTCCCCCCCCCACCGTTCGCTCCCCGCTGTGTGCTCTGGAGCTCCCAGGAACGGGCTCGCCTGCTCCAAATGGGACGCATCACCAGCCCGGAGCAGTGGCCCACGATGCAAAGGGCACCCGCTCAGTGTGTTGCACAGTGGAGCGCGAGGCTCAGCTGAATTCTTTCACCCAGATGGAATGCTCTGCCAGATGTCCGCATTGAGCTCTGGGTCAGGGGGTGGGCTTGGGGCCGACTCCTTCATCAGACCCTCCCCCGCAGGCCAACGGGGACTCCTGCTTGACCAGCAGCAGTGATGAATGGTCCTCATTCAGGGCCCAGAGCGCACTGGGAGAGGCTACCTCAGCTGCGGTCCAGGAGTGCTCTGGCCCCACAAGGAACACATTCCTTTGTGGGGGAAGGCTGTCTTGGGTGAATGGGGTGTGCTCAGAGAACGAGGGGAACGGCTGGGGGGTCGAGGGGGCCTTTCTGAACCACCCCAGACAAGAATGCCGACTTTGACACCAGGCTTGGCCAGGGCTGGTCCATTTGGCCCCTGGCCAAAGATTCCACTGCAGTCTCGTCTATTTCTGGCCACAGAGCGGGAATGTTCAAGGAACAGTTTAATGGTGAGAAGGCGGGCATACAAAGCTGAGTTTTTTTCAGCCTCCAGAAAGAAGTCTTTGTCGGACATAATTTGTTGTGACTGATGGGGTTCCCCACAGTCCATCTCCAGCTCTGGGTGGAATCTCATTTTGACCAGGCTGTTTCTGGGGGAGGCTGAAGGTACAGTTTCAAACACGTGAAAATGTTCCCACTAGAGACTCTTGGATTGGATCAGAAAGAGAAAGCCAAATATATAGTGTCCATAAGAGACATCTTATGTCTACAGCACATAGCACATTGAGAGGGGCACACAGGGAAAATCCCATATCAGTGCTGCTGCTTGAAGGCAATGCTATTATAGTGGCAGAGGAAAGGAAGTGAGGTGTGGATGCCTATCAGGTTCAAATTAGCCAACCCCCATTCCCTAAATAAATAGAGACATGGTTTGACTACACGATAACATTTAATAATTGAAAGAACATGGTGCTGGCATCTGAGAGTGGTCTCAGATTCAAATCCAGCTTCTGCAAATGGAGAAGGGTCTTAGGGTGTAAGTGAGTTACATAAGAAGAATCAAGTGCCCAGTACAGTGACTGGCTCATAGTAATGCTCGATGGGTGGTAGCTATTATATAGTAAAATCCCAACAACCTGGAAAAATTCCGGGTTGTCACTTCATCCATCAATCACTCTTAGTATACCACTTGGGTGATGGGTTTTAACCATCCTCCCACTCCTCTCCACCACACACTCCAGACATACTGTTTCCTAGAGCTAACAATCAGTAGCCACATTGGTCTGAATTTCTGTGCCACTTTGAAGGAGATATTAAAACCCGTAAAAGGCAGGCTGTGGGAGAACGGAAGCCAGGGCCAGAATGGTGTGCAGACTTGGCAAGCAATCCAATCACTGCAAACAAGTCTGGTTGCCAGGGGGAAGTGGAGTTAGTGATGGGCACCCCTGCATGCACATTCATGGAGAGGAGAGTGCCAGGGTTAACCCAGGCACAGATGCTGAAGTCAGGAGGGGCTCAAACAGTGCAGGTAAGAGGATTACTGGGCATGAGGTAGAGGGAATCCTGGGCTGGAGGGAATGTACAAACTAGTTTTACTAAGAGATGGCCCCTCAAAAGTGGCCAAGGAGGCACTTCCTGAACTCAGTTCCTAAGTGATGTCTTCCCCAAGCCCTCCTTGTTTAGCTGCCCTCATGCCTCAAGGAACATTAGTCACGAGAGGATTCGGCCTTGGCTTTGTACACGTTCTGTGCCTCCAGGAACTTCCAGCCCAGGCTCTCATCCAAGCAATGCGACTTGGGCCAATAGTCAATTCTTCAGGCCTGAGCCCCTCAGATGAGAACTAGACCCGGGGGGCCCAGCGAAGGAAGGAGCCGCTGGTACAAAGACCGCAGCCACATCTTTGGCTTGTCTGGAAATGTCTGGCGACGTGGGGAAGGGGGTAGGAGTGCTGTTCTAAAGTTTGTTAAGAACCTGTGATCTGCGATCCTGCTGCACAGAAGCACTGACTGCCTTCCAGAAGTTCAGTGAATAACAACAGCAGGCACCAACTGCCACATCACCAATGCTGGCCAGGCTCGGCTGCACAATGCCAGCTGGTACTGTGTCACCAGTGATCATTCCTGGAGATAATGGCATCTAGAGAATAGTGGCATATACGCAGAGACCTACAAGTTCTTGCTCTTACTGAGGGAGGCAGACTTTCTCAGCTACCTTTGGACCTGATCAATGTCATTGGTGCTGGCCACAAGTCTTTTCTGGGCTTCTTTCTAAGAATGGTTCTAATATTCTTACTGCATCTTCTAGCACGGCATGGCTCACTGGCCTCCGCTCTCTCCAGCATGACATGCACTAGTTTCAATGTGTAACTCTGCGTTCTAGCCATACTGACCTGAGTGCCTGCGGTTCCCAGAAAACACCTGCTTCCACACTTCTCTGCCTTTGGACTTGCTGCTCCTTGTTCTAGGGCATCACATATCCACTTCCCAAACATCTACTCTTTGTTTAAGAATCTATTCACATGAGTAAATAAAAAATCCTAAGGAATCTACTAAAAGACTATGAGAACTGATAACAGAGTTCAGCAAGGTTACAGGATACATGATCGATTTATAAAAATTAGCTGTTTCTATACACTTTCCAAGAACATTCAAAAATGAAATTAAGAAAATAATTCCATGTACAATAGCATCAAAAAATACTTAGGAATAAATTTAACAAAAGACTTGATGCAGAATTTATACTCAGAAAACTACAAAACATGGTCGAAAGAAATTAAAGATCTAAATAAATGGAAAAACATCCCATGTTCATGGATTGGAAGACT
>NW_011889131.1:850907-853495 GCF_000151845.1 Pteropus vampyrus | reverse complement strand
CACATATCCACTTCCCAAACATCTACTCTTTGTTTAAGAATCTATTCACATGAGTAAATAAAAAATCCTAAGGAATCTACTAAAAGACTATGAGAACTGATAACAGAGTTCAGCAAGGTTACAGGATACATGATCGATTTATAAAAATTAGCTGTTTCTATACACTTTCCAAGAACATTCAAAAATGAAATTAAGAAAATAATTCCATGTACAATAGCATCAAAAAATACTTAGGAATAAATTTAACAAAAGATTTGATGCAGAATTTATACTCAGAAAACTACAAAACATGGTCGAAAGAAATTAAAGATCTAAATAAATGGAAAAACATCCCATGTTCATGGATTGGAAGACTTAATACTGCTAAGATAAGAATACAAATTGGTCTACAGATCCAACACAATCCCTGTCAGAATCCTAACTGACTTTTTTGTGGAATCTGACAAGCCGATTCTAAATTCACGTGGAGTTGTAAGGGACCCAGAATAGCCCAGACAATTCTAAGGAAGGCGAATAAAGGGAGAGGACTCACACTTCTTGATTTCAAAAGATATTATTACAAAGCAACAGTTATCAAGACCATGGCGCTAGCACAAGGACAGACATACAGATCAATGGAACAGAACTGAGGGTTTAGTAATATCCATTTATTCAGCATCTGCTGCATGACAAGCACTGTATTAGGCACTGGGAATCCAAAGATGAATCTGACATAGGTTCTACCCTCAAGGAATTCACAGTGTACTTAGAGAAGCAAGTACAGAAACAGGTACGGAAATAGAACTGGGAATCAGGGATTATAATCGGGGATGAGGGACAGGGAAAGCTTTAGACAGTTGATACTTGAGCAGGTTTTGAAGGTAAATTTGAGTTGGACAGGTAGGTGTGGGGCAGGGTGGGGAGATCACTCCAGGGCTGGGCAAGTGGGTGTGGTGAAGAGATGTGGAAGAAGTGAGGTTGGAGAAGTAAGCAGAAGGCCATGAGGAAACATGACTGTCATCCTAAGAAATGTTGAGTTTTCCTGTGGGGGATGAGGAGCTAAGGAAAGGCAAGCTCCTTTCCTGTGGGTGATAGGGGCAGATTTGTGATCTAGAGTAGGAGTCATTGAACTAGAGCCCATGGGCCAAATCTGTAAATAAAGTTTTTGGAAATAAAGCTTTATTGGAATACGGCCATGCTCACGTCTTTACTAGTTATCTATGGCTGCTTTCCCACTAAAACGGCAGAGTTGACCAGTTGCAACACAGGCTGTGTGGACCGTAAAGTCTAAAGTATTTGCTCTCCGGCCCTTACAAGAAGTTTACCAACCCTTGGTCTAAAAAAATCACTCTGGCTATTGCATAAAGGATGGTTTTTCATGGGTTAAGACCAAGGGAAAAGAGGCCAGTTAGGAAACTGCAAGTCTCCAGGCAACGGACAGCGACAACGCGGAGGCAACATCACCAGTTAAGGTTGTCATACAGGTGATGCAGGGAGTGGGTAGCTGGGTGGAGAGGTGGGCGTGGCTTTGAGAGCTGCAAGGAAGGAAGAGCGTGTGGGGGATGTCAATTTAAGGAAACCAAGAATGCCCCTGAAAAAGATCAGAGATCCCACAGGGTTTCACTGATGTCTAAATTTTAGTTTTTTCTTCTTAATCATTACAGTGGTCCCTAAACAGCACACCTAGCAGGGCGATCTCCGACAGAGTGCTTGAATTCAAGGCAGCTTAAAAGTATTTTTAAAAAGTTACTCTTACAATTTGGTTATGGCCATGCTAGAGCAATTCCAGATAACCCGATGGTTAGTCTTTCTCTCTTCTTGTATTGCAACAAACTCAAACGCTACAAATACCTTGGCTATGCTCTAGGCTGCCGTTGGCACTAGGCAGACACCATGGGGTTGGTTGCTGGGCAAAGAATATTATTCTTCCTTAAAAATTTATTTTTAATTATAGTTGACACCATATTATTCTTGACTGACGAATTTATTTTAAAATACACATGTCAAATATCATGTCTTTCTTATTTTTGTGTCTCCTGCAGCGAGTGGCAAAGCATCTGGTACATAAAAGGTCACTCATAGGTTGTTTCAGTTAGGAAGAGAGAGGACCAGGCGGGAAGGGAAGGAAGAAGGAGGGGAAGGAAGAAAGAAGGAAGGGAAGGCAGAAAGACAGGATATGGCCATAGAATTTTTCACTCAAGGCTGAAAACTCAAGCTGCAGCAGAAGCTGACACAAAGAGCAGGAGTTCTCCAGGTGCGTGCAAACACCACTAGCCCAGGAAGAGCCTAGAAGAACGAAGCTCAGCGGTGATATCCTAATCTGGCCACAATTGCAGATCCCACACATGTGGTACTATCTTCCCTAGATGGTTTAAGGAAAGAGGTTGCTTAAATGTCACAACTAATCTTGTGGCCTTCCAGATTATAAACTGTGTTTCTCAAACATCTCTTCCCAACCACCTCATGGTAGAGCAAATGAACATGCAATCCCAAGACCCTGAGGTGCAGTCAAAGCAGCTGTATGTAGCCATGAAATGTATTTGAAATCTCCTGCTTTACCTTTAAATCCATGCATCGTTCTGGGTGTCATTATGGTCTTGATCTAGGTG
>NW_011889131.1:837377-850857 GCF_000151845.1 Pteropus vampyrus | reverse complement strand
GCTCACGTCTTTACTAGTTATCTATGGCTGCTTTCCCACTAAAACGGCAGAGTTGACCAGTTGCAACACAGGCTGTGTGGACCGTAAAGTCTAAAGTATTTGCTCTCTGGCCCTTACAAGAAGTTTACCAACCCTTGGTCTAAAAAAATCACTCTGGCTATTGCATAAAGGATGGTTTTTCATGGGTTAAGACCAAGGGAAAGGAGGCCAGTTAGGAAACTGCAAGTCTCCAGGCAACGGACAGCGACAACGCGGAGGCAACATCACCAGTTAAGGTTGTCATACAGGTGATGCAGGGAGTGGGTAGCTGGGTGGAGAGGTGGGCGTGGCTTTGAGAGCTGCAGGGAAGGAAGAGCGTGTGGGGGATGTCAATTTAAGGAAACCAAGAATGCCCCTGAAAAAGATCAGAGATCCCACAGGGTTTCACTGATGTCTAAATTTTAGTTTTTTCTTCTTAATCATTACAGTGGTCCCTAAACAGCACACCTAGCAGGGCGATCTCCGACAGAGTGCTTGAATTCAAGGCAGCTTAAAAGTATTTTTAAAAAGTTACTCTTACAATTTGGTTATGGCCATGCTAGAGCAATTCCAGATAACCCGATGGTTAGTCTTTCTCTCTTCTTGTATTGCAACAAACTCAAACGCTACAAATACCTTGGCTATGCTCTAGGCTGCCGTTGGCACTAGGCAGACACCATGGGGTTGGTTGCTGGGCAAAGAATATTATTCTTCCTTAAAAATTTATTTTTAATTATAGTTGACACCATATTATTCTTGACTGACGAATTTATTTTAAAATACACATGTCAAATATCATGTCTTTCTTATTTTTGTGTCTCCTGCAGCGAGTGGCAAAGCATCTGGTACATAAAAGGTCACTCATAGGTTGTTTCAGTTAGGAAGAGAGAGGACCAGGCGGGAAGGGAAGGAAGAAGGAGGGGAAGGAAGAAAGAAGGAAGGGAAGGCAGAAAGACAGGATATGGCCATAGAATTTTTCACTCAAGGCTGAAAACTCAAGCTGCAGCAGAAGCTGACACAAAGAGCAGGAGTTCTCCAGGTGCGTGCAAACACCACTAGCCCAGGAAGAGCCTAGAAGAACGAAGCTCAGCGGTGATATCCTAATCTGGCCACAATTGCAGATCCCACACATGTGGTACTATCTTCCCTAGATGGTTTAAGGAAAGAGGTTGCTTAAATGTCACAACTAACCTTGTGGCCTTCCAGATTATAAACTGTGTTTCTCAAACATCTCTTCCCAACCACCTCATGGTAGAGCAAATGAACATGCAATCCCAAGACCCTGAGGTGCAGTCAAAGCAGCTGTATGTAGCCATGAAATGTATTTGAAATCTCCTGCTTTACCTTTAAATCCATGCATCGTTCTGGGTGTCATTATGGTCTTGATCTAGGTGGTAATTGCAAGGGTGTGTTCGTTTTGTAAAAGTTCATCCAGAGCAGGTTATTTGCACATCTATGCTCATAACAGCACTATTCCCAGTAACCAAAGGAGGAAGCAACTCAGAAGTCCATCAACAGATGAATGGAAGGAAATTCTGACACAGCTACAACATGGATGAACCTTAAGGACAATATATTAAGTGCAATAAGCCAATCACAAAAGAACAATTACTGTATGATCCCACTTATATGAGGTACCTAGAATAGTCAAACTATAGAAACAGAAAGTAGAAACAGAAAGCAGAATGTAGTTTCCTCCAGGGGCTGGGAGGGAGTTTACTTTCAAAATGTACTTTACTCATTTATATTTGTATTGGTCTTTAAAAAAGCTTTAGAAAGATGTTTGGAAAAACATCTTTCTTTCTAGACCTTTGGATCATTCAGGCACTCTGGAAAGCTGTGCTACTTATGACAGCACATCAGTGGTCCCCAGGACAAGGCTGGAGGTGGGGGAGGTCCATGGATCCAAGTTCAAGAACAGTTTAAAGAAACTATCTGAACAAATTAAGCTGTTTACAAGTCATTGACATAAGTTATCTTCTCATAAAGCATATGCTTTATAGGCAAGCAATATTATTTCCTCAGAAGACATCCTTATCATCACGTGGGTGACACATCGAGGGGGACTTACTCTGGAACATCCACGTGGCTAACTGTGTCTGCTTGTCTGACAATGAGATAACTGAAGAAAATAAATCACCATTTGCATATAATATTATAATATAATATTAAAGGTATTCCAGTGAAGGGATCAAAAAACAGTGGACAAGAACTCATTGACTGCCATCCTGATCATGCCCTCTTTACCTGCTGAGTCAGTTCTCATTCTACACCTGTATTTGCCACACATAACTTGCCCAGGTAGATAGTTTCTGCCAGGGGCTGTGCGACAGATTTTTTAAAACTCTGCACAGAAATCTTATCTAGATTGTCACCATCATGCTTGATCACCCTCAGACAGATGGCTACTTTGAAAGGGTGGTCCTGGTGCCCAAAGACTTCTCTGACACATTGCATTCCCTATCATGTGCCCGCCATGCTCTCCAGCAGGAGTACGACTGGAATTACTAGGATAAGAAGGTCTGAAGACTCGCTTCAACCCAGACACGCCTGGAGACTTAGAAGATAAGCAGTGAGCTCCTGCGGACGCGTATCTGAGGACATCTGCTTGGCTCTGCCTTTTCTGGCCCACAGTCATGAGTCCTGCTGGCTCTGTAGCTTGGAGAAGAACAGGCTCCAGCCACTTCATCTGAGGCTTTATGGCTCGCCCAGGGTCCAGTCTGCCATGCACACTGACCACAAAGGCCTTTCTCTTGAGGGAAATGAACAATAGTAATTCCAAACTGTTCTTGTGAACCTAGGCAGCCCTGGGAGAGGGGAACTATACCTCCGAATGCTCCTGAAACTGTAAAAGGAAGGGAGCCACTGCAGCTGGTGATGTGGAATCACCTAGAAATTCCGCCCCCGTGAGACAGCCCGTTAGCTATGCACAGCTGCCAGAAGACAGCATGGTTTAAAGTTAATGCTTTGCCACTTCGGGGTTCTATTGTTTAATTAATTATGAGATGGGAGCAACCAGTCTCTCCCTCCTTTAACTGGCTGTTTTACGGAAGGTCTGTTCCTTCTCACCTATTTCAGGGCAATGAACGTAAGAGCAGAAAATCTAGGAGTCAAGAAATGAGAGATTTCATCTTCTCACATGGTCAAGGAAGAACTCTGATTCACGAGTCTCATTAATGAGGTGTAAAAATGATTCATCACCCTACTTTAAAGTGAATGAAAATGCTAAAAGTAAAAATTCTGATGTTCTATATCCTCATTGGACAAAGGCAGAATAAACAATGTTGTCCATAAACGAAGGCCTGCAGAGGGAAGCCTCTTCTCTGTTACAGAATTTAGGAGCCTCCGACTACAGGTGCCCCCTGACCACATCCTCGGGTGACAATAGTGATGGGTAATTGTTCTCAATGAGATTTCTTTGTGGGGCCTTTATGTCTTTCAGGAATCCCAGCTGTGGTCACTTCTCTCCTTCTTTCAGATCCATGAGCCAGAGGACGGGGGAGGATGATGACTTCTAGTTCAGAGGGCCACCCTGAGTCTCGAGATATGTTGTTTTTGTACAGTTTTACAATAAGTTGGAAAATAAACCTAAGCTTCCTGATTTTGCAGCTAATTTATCTCCAGCACCAAATGGCCAATTACTAAATATTTACACAGGAATTTCTGGTAGCAGGTGTATGGGAAATGATAAGCCCAGGATGAAGCGGGAGCCAAACGAACGCTTCGGAGAACAGCTGGTAACTCCCTGAGCCGGGGCGGGTCCCGGCTCCACCAATCACCAGCTGCGCCGTCAGGACAGCTACGTTTGCCACTTGACTCAATTGTAAAATGAATTCAGTAATATCCATCTCACTCTTCAGTGGTATGTTGTTCAGATAAGGAGTGACATACAATATCAACATAAATTATAAAAAACAACAACAACCCAGAACTCATATCAACT
Organism: Pteropus vampyrus; assembly: GCF_000151845.1. Classification (NCBI taxonomy): domain Eukaryota; kingdom Metazoa; phylum Chordata; class Mammalia; order Chiroptera; family Pteropodidae; genus Pteropus; species Pteropus vampyrus. The sequence continues at coordinate 846,896 of NW_011889131.1, read as the reverse complement.
GTAAAAATGACATTTTGGGGAAAATTGGGAAATTTTTGAATACGGACTGGGTATTAGATGATACCAGAAAAATTGTTAATTTTCTTAGGTATCATAATGATATAATGGTTACTTAATATTTTTAGAGATCACACTGAAATCACACATAGAGATGAAATGATTGATGTCTGAGATTTGCTTTAAAATACTTCAGTGAAAAAAAGAAAGTGAAAAGTGATAGATGAAGCAAGTGTGGCCAAATGTTGATAACTGTTGAACCCGGGTGAGGAGTATGTGGGGGTCTTCTCTCCACTACTGTGCATATTTGAAAATTTTCAGAATAAAAATAATTTTTAAATAAACAATGTAGGATTTTCTGGAATATTAGAAAGCTTCACTGATGGTCATCTCTCGAACACAGAAAATCTGTTTCCTTCTGAAGGTCCCTCCACACAGTCCGTTCACTGGTCAGAGGACAAGGACTCAGGGAAAGGTGGGAAAGGGCCAGGCAAGGAGCCCAAAGGTAAAGAAGACAATGGAAGTGACATCACAGAATTTCTTGTCTGCCCTTTATCCAAATGTCAGCCAACCTGTAAACGTCAAGTGCATACTTTGCCTTCAGACCTGTTTCATATTCAGCTTTGCCACTTAAAAGTGACCTTGGACCAAGTCACTTTTTAAAACAAAGTCACAGAGAGAGACATATGGGTGCAAGTGTGTGTGTGTGCGTGCGTGCACGCACGCACACATGCACACGCACACACACACCACTAAGACTCAGTCTCTTTGGGCCCCGAGAGTCACCAGGGGCTTTTGATGGTCCTTCCAGGGACAGATATACTAGAGACCAGAAAGGGGAACAGAACAAAGAGGGGAAAGATATGAATAATTTAGCTAAGGCAGCGCCGGGTGAGTCGGTCATTCATCTGGAAACTGACCAGAGAAATGAACATTTTCTCTTCGTCCTAAGGCCCGTCTCTGACCAGTAAGTACACAACATACCATTAAAAAGTAAATAATTCCACCAAGAGTGAAAAATGGGCTTTGGGGGTTCCAGGACAGGCAAGTTAGTGGTGGTGTAAAGGATATGGGTTCGAGTCCCACACTAACTAATCGAATGACCTTGAGCTTCGGGCGCTTTTCCTTTTCTGCAAAACAAAACGATTGGACTGATCTCCACAGTTCCAAGATTTTGGAGAACAAAATTAACTTGGGGCATCTTTCTAACTTTCATGCATATCTCTCATCAGGGCTTGAGGTTTCCTAGACAAGGGCAGATCACTCCCCCTCCCCCACGCCGGCTGTTTTTGGTGGTCTTTACTAGGGTGGGGGATGATGAAAAGGCATCATCTTAACTCTTCCAATCATTTCTAAACTGGCGCTGATTTACAACGACACCTCCGGTAGGCGGCTACATGAGAGGTCTCCCAAATTTTTGGAGAGAGTGGGGGCCGAGCGCAGTGGCCAAAGCGCCTGCGTAAAAGTTGCAGGCACGGAGGACCGCGGGAGCACAGCGCAAGACTAGGATTAGCTCTACCCACCCCACCCCACCCCCAACTCCCCGCCCCACCAGCCCTGGGCGATTCTGCACGCAAGACCTGTACGTTCGCTTATGCTGGGTCTTTCCTACTCAAAGGTTTCTCTGTGATGACGACGGAAGAGGTTCCCTGGTCCCCAGACGAGCCAAAGCGACGCGGAGTGAATGAATACCTGGAGCATCGGACACGCTCTCCTCCCGCAGGACTCAGGGCGGCCCGCGCGCTCAGCTGAGCCTTACTGGAAGGCTTAGGAGAAAACCATTCCAGGCAGTGGGCGCTAGAGCTCCCACTGGCCCAGTGGCCCCAACCCCAACCCCGCTCCAATGCCACAATTTCGGTGCACACCTCAATGCTCCCCCCGTCCCCTGCGCCCTTCACATCCCCAAAAGGCAGAACTCCGGGCACGAGCACAGCGCCAGTGTTCCTGGCCCCACGCTGCACTTCCCGCCCTCTCCCCAAGGCACGTAGTGCACACCGAGCCTCGACTGGCTCTGTCCTGCCTGGTTGCAGGCGCCCCTGTTGTGCAGGGAACCGAGCGCCCCGCTTCCCAGGGCGCACCAGCTGCATCGCCTCGCCCAGCTCCGGCGAGGTGGCGCTGGGTGGGTCCGCCCGAGTCAGGAGGGGGACCCGTTAGCCTGCACGTCCCCACATCTCTGCTTCGCTGTGAGTGCCCGCCGCTCGGGTTCTGGGGACCCCAAGCATGGCGGTGAAACGTCCTCGCGGGGAGCGGAGTCTGGGGACTCTGTGGGGACGCTCCCGCTGCCCCTCTAACCGCTGTGAAGACTGGGGGCTGCAGGAGGCACTCTTACTTGGCAGCAGGAGTCCGCCCTGGCTCTTCTGGGGCCAGCTTCCCACGGTGGCCCCTCTCCGCGCACGTCCCTGCAGAGCCCCTTACCCGAGCACAGCCGGAGACAGCGAGCCCCAAGTTGAGGAAGCCGCGGGCTGGAGTCGCTCCTTTACCCTTTTCCCGGTACTTTTAACGCGAGTCAGACGGCAAACCCCTCCCCGGACCCACCCTCTTCCCTGAAGGCGGTCACCGCACAGGCCCGGCCCCCAGCTCCTTTTGTTGTAATTTGAGAGCCGCCACTCCCGGGGCAGAGGGGGCTTCGCGGGGAGGCTGCGCGCCAGCAGGGCAGATCTTCCAGGTTCTTCTCGCCCAGGTTTCCGGAGCCTGAGAAGCTAGGAGGGGGCTTTTCCTCTGGGAGATTCCTCTACCCTCCACCTCCAATTCCTTCCTGGAATTTAACCCTTCGATGTCTTTCTCCACCAGTTTTAGGGGCCGACAGTAATCCGTCTACTGTCCAGAGACTCCAGTACTGCCTGGCACATAGTAGACGCTCATTAAAAACTGAGGACTGAAAGAGTTCAGAAACTTTTATCTATCCCTCCTGGGTTTTTTCCTCTATGAGGAAAGCAGATTCTAAACCTGAAACAAACAGCTCCCTTTCTTCCAGATCAGGTGTCTGGTCTTCGCCAAGCTTCTCTCTTCTGAGAATCAGTTCTCCCTTTCGTGAATCAAAGCCTTTGGATTCAGTGACCTCTATGGTCCTTCTCCACGTGGCGGGGCCAGCATTAAGAAGCCCTGTACTCAGGGAACTGAACAGGACACAGCTAAGGGGTGTGTATTGTGTAGAAGGACATTCCATGCTTGGCTCAGAGGCTCACACTGGGGCCAGATTGAGGTAGTCATGCAGTTTGGGGGAAACTTCTGTGCAGATTCCCATGGCTCCTGAAGCAAGGACAAGGCTTGACCAGACAGGAGGCAGCCAGCTGTAGAACAAGGCACCGGCCTGTAAGCCTCTGTGCAGACAGGACCCGGAAGGGGACTGTGGACAGACACTGTATCGACCTCTAGGTCCTTCCTCAGCCCTCTGCTCTCACTCTACTCCCTCCCTAGCAAGCCCACAGCACCCCTGGTGATAGGCGGTGACTCCTAGTCGCAGCCTCAGCTCAGACTTCTCCCCTTACCCTAGATTCGTAAATCCACTAGCCTCCAAGACATCCCCCTTTGGCCCTCTGGTCATGCGCATGGCCATAGCTAATCTAGCAAGCTCTAAACTTGGCACTCTGAGTCACAGCCCACCCTGCAAACACTGCCTGGCAGAAATGAGATCTTCTCAGGCCCCTCCTCCTCACCTTCCACAGCCAATCAATTTCCTGGTCCAGTAGGCCCGGGAGAGGGTGGCAGGAGGCAGGTGGGTGTGGTTATAAAAGGGCAACAAGAATTCCTCTGACTTTAGAACTGCCCAGTATGTTGAAGGTGGTGATGACCTAAGAACCTACACAGGTGATAAAATTGTATAGAACTTAATACACATGTGCACCCACATGTACAAGTCAAGCTGGGGAAATCTGAGTAAGATCAGTGCCTTGTATCCATGTCAATATCCTAGTTGTTATAGTGTCCTATAGTTTTGCACAATGTCACTATTGGAGGAAAATGGGCAAAGTGTATGAGGGATCTCTCTGTATTATTTCTTACAACTGTGTGTGAACCTACAATTATCTCAATAAAAATTGCAACTGTTAAAACAAAAAAAAAACCTCACAGTAGTTTTCCAGGGCCCTCAGAATGCAATCTGAATCCTTTGATACAGCTGATAGTCCCTTTCCTGCCTGCCCGTCTCCCAGCCACATTCTCTCCTCTCTTCCAAAGGCCCTACTTGCTGTTCTCCAAGACTGCTGTTTCACGCCCCAGGGCCTTTGCACACACCATACCCTTGCCTGGTCAGTCAACACCCTACACAGAGCCTGCACATCGCAGATGCTCAATAAATGCCAGATGCTCAATAAATCCTCTCCCTTCACCCTTTTCTCTGATTCCTCCACTTCTACTCCTTTCTTTTCTATTAAAGCATTATCCAATAAGGCATGAAATGAAAGGCAACTAACTTTGTAGATTACGTTTTCTTTGTGTAAAAAAAAAAGCAGACTCCAAAAAAGCAGACTCCAAAAAAGCAGACTCCAAAAAAGCAAACTCCTTGTGAAACACTCAGAAAATATGAAAAAGTATAATAAAGAAACTCGTCACCCTAGTGCCCTATCAGTGATAAACATCTAACGTTTTGGATATTTTTAAAACCAAAATAGAAACAGTTTTTGTACTCATTTAAAAAAAAACACCTATATTATCTTGTGTGCATTTTTCAATGTTGTTTTACTGGTTTTAAGAGTATAGTAGAGTCTCAAACTGTCATGTTCTATGGCATCATTTCTCTATCATTGAACATCAAATTATTAGCATAAATTACACCATGACATGATCCTTGGGAAAGTATACTACTTTCTCATGAGCAGCTACTACGTGGTCCCTGCTAATTGTTACAGATGAGAAAGCTGAGGCTCAGAGAGGCTAGGAAATTTCCCCAGAGTAACAGAGCTTAAAAGTGGGCAAGCTGGGGTAGCTGAAGGGAACCTGACCCCTTCTGCGAGTACTAAGTGGTCACACACCGCAGGCCTCAGTAAGTCCATGTGTGCCTCACCATGCCCAACCCAAGAGAAAATGAGTATTTTCCATTTCAGCTTGCACAGGGTAGTTCATGGATGTGCTGCTGTTGAAATGAACGGAAGACCCTGGAGACGCTGTCAGGAAGGTAGTAGACCCCTGTTCTAGAAGAAACAAAATAATGAGCATATGCTTTATGACTGTATGTCAGTACATGCACCGCCCATCTCCCAGGTGCTGTGCTGCCCCAGAGGCAGAACCGCACTGTGGATTCAGAGCATGCTTCTGCAGCCAGAGGACCTCGGTTCCAATCCCGGCTCCACCACTTACTTCCCTGGAGCAGTGACTTCCTTTGCCCCATTTGCCTCTGTGAGAAGCACCAAACTCACACTCTCTGTCCTGGAGGAGGAAAAAGGCCACGTGCACACGGGGGTGTGGAACAGTGCCTGCCGTGGGACACTGCACGGTAAGGGGCTGTTGGGCATCGGCCTGCAGCCCTGCAGGGAGCAGCATTGCAGGCACTGTAGGAGCCGGAGTCACAGACCCCACACAGTGGGAAGGAAGGCAACACTCTCCTGCCCTTGGCGGGGCCCTCGGGAATGACTTCCTTAGGACACATTCCAGGAGGTGGTGACTGAGTTCAAAGGTGTGGACTGTTCTCTCTCCCTCTTTTTTCTTGGCTGTTGAGCTCTATAGCAGAGGTTGGCAACTCATGCTGTCTCCTAGCAGGCAGCGCCCCCTAGTGGTTCACTTCTCACACTCCTTAGGGCCAAGTCTTAAAACCGACAGTTTTTAAAGAACACCAGGTCTAAGCATCTGGTTCACAGACATGGAACTAGGAATCCAGCGAGTTGTTGACTGGACCACGGTCCCTCAGCGGGTTCGCAGCAGTGCTGAAACCAGATCCAGATCGAGGTCTTCTAACTCCTAGGAGAATCCCGAATTTGCTCAGAAAGCGCAATTGTAAACTGCATGGATGTGTTCTCAGGAGTGGTTATATTTTATATTTTAAAAGTATAATTTCATTCATGTAATCTATTTTCTAGAATGTAAAATCATTCTTTGTCACACACTATGGACAGAGCTTCCCCCGTCTCTTTTTTCCCTTTTCTTACTTTATTATTATCATTTGAGGGTATGAAACAATTTATTTGGGGAGCTCAGACCTCAGAACGTGCTTTAATGAAGAAAGCATGGCAAGGCAATCCTTTATATTCTGCAAAAGAAAAAAGGCCATTTCTGTCCAGAGCTTGGGCTGGCAGCTACTCAGACCCTCCGATAACTGCTGATGCTTAAGGCCTATTTGAGGTCAAGTTCAGGCTAATGTCGCCCAGTGCAGCCTGACTGCTGCCTGACCAGGGTATGTAAAGTTTGAGGAGCTTACGTAAAACATGCTTTCCTCTCCTGAGGGTTGCCATGTGTGAAACCCTGCCATAGGAATTAGTCCCTGACAAACAAGCTACTGACACATGCAACGGTATGATTGAATCTCAAAAATATATGCTGAGAGAAAAAAAAAAAAAGCCAGCCACCAAAGAGTAACAGACTGTATGATTCCATTTATATGAAACTCCGGAAAAGTCAAAACTAAACTCTAGTGACTGAAAGCAGATCGGCAGTGGCCTGAGGCTGGAGGTGGGCATAGGGTTTGTCCAGGAAGAAGCATAAGGGAACTTTCTGGGGTGGTGGGAAGGACCTATTTCTTGATTGTAGTGGCGTTTACATTGGTATAATACATTGGTGGAAAGGATCTATTTCTCGATTTAGTGGCATTTACATTGGTATATTTCAAAATTCAAGAAACCGAACACTTAAAATGAGTGAACTTGATTTTATATGAATTATTCCAAAATAAAATTGCTTTAAAACTTTGTCCTTTTGCGTCCGCCTACCCCCATCCCCTTTTAAAACGGAAGCAGTTTGGGGAAGGGCAACACAGGGCGATGTGTGGTGAACAGCACAGTGCACGCTGCCTGGGTTTGAATCCGAACTTCACCATTTCCTAGCTATGTGAACTGAACATGCCATTAACCTGCCTGGGCCTCAGTTTCCTCGCCTGTAAAATGTGGAAATACCTCGCAGAAGTTTTGTAAGGCTGAAATGAATTCATGTATGTGAAGTGCTTAGAAAACAGTGTCTGGCCCACAGCCAGTGCCAGCTAGTTTTAAGCTAATTTGAGTGGAGATATAAATGTCACTTTAAGTTGCCTTCTTTTCTAGTTACTTTTTTTTTTTTTAGAGCAGTGTTAAGTTTACAGAAAAATTGAGCAGAGAATACGGAGAGTTCCCATATATCCCCCTTCGCACAGTGAGATTCCTCTATTATTAACAACTTGCATTAATGTGGTACATTTGATACAACTGATGAAACAATATTGATACATTATCATTAACTGAAGTCTATAGTTTACATTGGGGTTCAGTTGTACATTCTGTGGGTTTTGATAAATGTATCACGTATCCACCTTTACAGTATCATTCAGAGTAGTTTCACTGCTCTAAAAATCCCCTGTGCTTACCTAATCAATCATCCCTCCCTCCCCATGACCCCTGGCAGCTACTGATCCTTTTACTGTCTCCATGGTTTCGTCTCCTTCAGAATGTCTTATAGCTGGAATCATACAGTATGTAGCCTTTTCCGATTGGCTTCTTTCACATAGTAACATGCATTTAATGTTTCTCCATGTCTTTTCATGGCTTGATAGCTCATTTCTTTTCATTGCTGAATATGATTCCACTGATTAGGAGTCCCACAGTTTACTTATCCATTCACCTACTGAAGAACATCTTGGTTGCTTCCAAGTTTGGGCAGTTCTGAATAAAGCTGCTATAAATATTTACGTGTAAGTTTTTATGCGAACATAGGTTTTCAACCCATTTGGGTAAATATCAAGGAGTGTGATTGCTGGATTGTATGCCAAGAGTATGTTTAGCTTAAATAAATGGTATATACATATACCGAAATATTATACAGCCTTGAAAAGGAAGGAAATTCTGACACATGGTACAATAAGAATGAAGCTGGAGGACATTATGCTAACTGAAGTAAGCCAGTCACAAAAAAGAAAAATACTGTATGATTCTACTTATACGAGGTGCTTAGAGCAATCAAATTCATAGAGACAGAAAGTAGACTGGTGGGTGCCAGGGGCTGGGGGAGGGGGATGGATGGGGAGTTATTGTTTAATGGGTGCAGAGCTTCAGTTTTACAAGATAAAGGAGCTGGAGTTATAAGGTGTTACAGAGAGTTCCGGAGATGGATGGTGGTGATGGTTGCACAATATAATGAACGTATTTCATGCCACTGAACTGTACACTTACAAATGGTTAAGATGACGTATTTTATGTTATGTGTATTTTAAAATACCACAATAAAAACAATTAGGAAAAGAGCAGAGTAATTGTGGGAAAAAAAGATTTTGTCTAGTTTGGTAAGAAAATGTCAAACTGTCTTCCAAAGTGGCCATGGGAGCATTTGGATGTTGCTCCCTGGTGCATGTTGTCAGTTTGGGTTCAAATTCTTTTAAAAATTTTTTGAAAAGTGATGGTATCGTTTTGCATTCCTACCAGCAAGGGATGGGAGTCCCCATTGTTCCACAACCTCGTCAGCACTTGATGTTGTCGTGCTCTGGGGTTTGGCCATTCCAATAGGTCCGTAGTGGGGTCTCATTGCTGTTTCAATTTGCATTACCCTAATGACATCTGATGTGGAGCATCTTTTCATATGCTCATTTGCCATCTGCTTATCTTTTTGGTGAGGTGTTTTTTTCAGACATTTTCTTCATTTTTCATTTGGGTTGTTTGTTTTCTTATTGTTGAGTTTTGAATTTTTTGTATATTTTGGACACAGTCCTTTATCAGATGTGTTTTGCAAAGATTTTTTTCCCCAGTGTGTGGCTTGTCTTCTTATTTTCTGAACGGTTTTCACCAAGCACTTAGATTATCATCATACCTTCGTGTGTGAGTGTATGTGTGTACTAGGAATAAATAAAACTTGATGCAGCCCTCAAGGGCCTTACATTGTGACTTGGGAGAGACGATCACATAGACATTCAATAACAGGACAAAGCAGGATGAGATTCAGTGCAAAATGCCTGACACTATGCAGTGAGCAGAGATCAGAGGGACTGAAGAGTGAGGGGCAGGCGGCATAGAGTCTGGGGGGTGTTCATGGGTCGGGGTGGGAGGTGAGATAAGGGTAGAGACTAGACAGGCAGGAAAGAAGGGGGGATGCATTCCAGGCTCGGCCACGTGGGACTGGCGAGAGAAAGACACCCGCCTGGGAAAACAGCGTAATCTTTGCTCAGGGAGGAGCCCTGACATCTGGGCCATCTGGGAACAGGTGGGATTGGGCTGAGCATAGAATGAACCCTGGAAATCTGGCAAAGGCACAGAACATGGGTGACAGGTTCTGAAGACAAACTTTGCCCACATTATAATTGTGCTGCTTTCCTCATTTCTCGGTATCCTTCTCCACCAGGAAAGTCTCCTGCTAAGAGAAAAGGGAGACTCACCTAGCACAGTCATTTAGAGAAAAAAAAAGTTAAAAAAAAAAAAA
>NW_011889131.1:818423-837327 GCF_000151845.1 Pteropus vampyrus | reverse complement strand
ATTGTGCTGCTTTCCTCATTTCTCGCTATCCTTCTCCACCAGGAAAGTCTCCTGCTAAGAGAAAAGGGAGACTCACCTAGCACAGTCATTTAGAGAAAAAAAAAGTTAAAAAAAAAAAAAAAAGGAAAAAAAACAGGTCTAAATCTCATTCCCAGACACCTGGCTTCTGCCAGCTCTGACCACCTCGTCTCAAAGATGCAGCCAAAATAGGGAGGAGGTGTGGGAGGGGGGGTGGTACCAGACAAAAATGGAAGCTTTTCTGCAGCTTGATGTGCTGGCATCTGGCAAGGCCCTTGCTCCAGGCCACAGCCCAGCAAAGCCTTACCGTCTCCCCAAAAGCATTTGAGCGGCCTGCCCAGGTGACTCAGGGTTGGCTGAGGACACAGCCTGACTCTGTTCCATTCCAGCCACTGGCATTTACGAGACTCCTGCATGCCCAGACCCAGTTCAGCACCCCAGGAGAGGAAGAGGAATCCTGCTCTGCCCACCAGCCCCCTACTCCTGGGGGAAAAGACCCAAGATGAGGCCCCTGGGGCAGTTGCCTTATTTTAAATGTCTGGAGAGGATAGAAAGTTCAGAGGAATCCACGGTTCAAAAAAAAAGTCCCTAAACCCTGACAGGACTAGTCACCAAAATGTCAGGAACACTGCTGCAGATTGTATCCCCTAAATTCATATATTGAAGCCCTAATCCCCCTTTGTGATGGTGTTTGGATGTGGCTTTTGGGAGGCAATAAGGGTTGGATGAAGCCATGAGGGTGGGGGACTTGTGATGCAATTCATGGCTTTATAAGAAGAGGAAAAGACACCAAAGCCCTCTGTCTCTCACCCTGCCATGTGAGGACACAGCAATAAGGTGGCCATCTGCAAGGTAGGAAGCAGGTCCTCACCGGGAACCAAGTCTATAGGCACTTTGATCTTGGACTTTCACCCTGCAGAACTCTGAGAAATAAATGTCTGTTGTTTAAGCATCTCAGTCTGCGGTGTTCCGTTTCAGCAGCCTGAGCAGACGGAGACAAACACATAAGAGCTGCTTCCTTCCCTGGCTTCCTAGCCACAGCTGGCCGCTGGCAACGTTGGGACCCTGGGTTCTCCTCCCTGTCCTCTCCCCTCCAAGGTCACACCCCCTTCCTCACACACAGCTCACTCGCTGAGCCCCTACTGCCTTCCCGCCAAAGGGATCTGCCTGGTAAATTAAGGTGCCCTAAGAGATATGTGAACAATGTCATGTCTTCCCAACACTCTTCTCTCAGCCACCACCCTGACTTGTCTCCAGGTGACCATCTGTCCCCCACTTGGCCCCTAATGCTCTAGGTTAGCAGGGCTTCTCAATGTGTGCTTAGGGGGCTAGGGAGGGTTACCAAGATCTTCTAGGAGATCCACGAGGTCAAACTATTTTCATAATAAGACTAAGATCTTATTTCCCTTTTTATTCTCATTCTCTGGAGCTGATGACGCGCCAGGTGCAACCAGAGCCACTTCCTCCAGAATGACGGATCAGTGTCACGGAGAGTGTCAGGAACACCAGGCAACTTGAGTTCCAGTCCCAGGTTTTCTCTCCAGGAAATACGGGGTTGGGTTAGATAACAAAGACCCTCCTAGCTATGATAATGGCATTGTTCTGTGTGCTCTGAATCTTGGTGTTCTTCCTTGTAGACTGAGCAATAATTATATCTTCCCCACCTATCTCACAGAGCTGTTGAGAAGGTGAAAGAAATAAAAAGTGCATCAGCTTTAAAGAGGGGAAGTTGCTCTATGGTTATTAGGTGTGATTATGAAGAAAGGAGCAACTCAAAGGAAGTCACCATAATTAGAGGCCCGTCCCCAGCTACCAGCCTCCTCCTGGGTTGCTAGGAGACCGTAGTGGGGATGCTCAGGCCAATGCAGCAGCAGCCCCTGTCTCCACAGAGCTTCTATCTTAAGAACTGGAATCATCCCTGGCATTCTTGAGCTGAAGTAAATTAATAATAATAATAAAAAAAATAAAATAGTAATAATAATAATAAATATTTTTTTAAAAAGCCACTCACTATGATTCAACATAAATAACTTCTGGCCATTCAGTCTGTTGATCTGTCTGTCTGTCTATCATCTGTCTATCTATCTATCTATCTATCTATCATCTCAAAATTTTTAAAGTTATAACATATAATTTATACACAGAAAAGTGCCTAAAATAGAAATATGAGCATAATAAATTAATATAAAGCAAACGCCCATACAATTATCATTCAGCTCAAGAATTAGAATATTACTGTCATATTGGAAGCATCTCCACAAACCACAAGCTCTTTCCCAAAACTGCCTCCCTACCCCAAAGGCAAACACTCTCTTTTTTATTGTAATGACTTCTTAGTGTCCGAGGGCCCCAGGGCTCAATGTGGGGATCCCACCCAGGCTCCTGGCTCTAACTATTTCTGAATGCTGCCAACTTCCTGCCCTCTGGGGTACTCTTTAGACTCCTGTGTCCAATTCTATGCTTAACCTTACCACTGGGCATATCTGAGTGACAGCGCAACTGTGCTGTGTCCCAAACTACACTCCTGACCCTCTCCCCCACGTCTGCCCACGTCTCAAGGGTAGGGCCATTCTTCCTGTCATCTGACTCTTACACTTTTAACCTCCAGATTCACTCCAGCTTCAGAAAGAACGTTCATCTGTCCCGACCACCTGACATCCAGTATCCACACCGCCACTCATCTGGAAGATTACTGGACCAATACAGAGGCTAAGAATGCAGGACCGATTCTTCTCAAGAATGTACATTTTGCTGTAAGAACACTTAGCTTTTCTCTCTTCATCAGAAACCACTGGGTGCTGTCTAATTGTGTTTTTGGTTTGCAAACCCCAAGACCCTTTGTCACTTATTTCTAGCCTCCTGACTTTACGTGCTGAGTTGACACCACTAACAGTCGAGTTGAAGCTATGGCTGTTTGTTGTTCAGGTTCACAGAGCGAGCGAGTTGGTGTGGACCCACAGCCGCTAGGTGGCGACATCACTTTCTGTAGCTGGAACACAGTCAGACTCAGCCCCTGATCTGGAAACCACTCAGACTTGTCAATGGGGCCCTTGGTCAGCCTCTGAGAGGAAACTATCCAGATGGAATGACTGAGCTGCACCTGGAATCTTATATCCAAAACAAACAAAACAAACAAAAATGGTGGGTCTGAAACTTGATTGGTGACTGCTTAGATAGAGAGAGAGGGTGACAGAAATCATTTCGAATGACTTCCCGTTTCTGGCTGAGTGGTGCATAGAGAGAGGAGGTATGGGGCATGAAGCGTTCCTATTTGGGCTTGAGTTTAGGATCCTATGGGTCATCTAAGTAACATCTGGTAGGAAACAGAAATAAGGGCCTGCAACTCTCAAGAGGGGTCCGGAAGGAAATGAAAGAAAGAGGGTGGTATCTTGGAGGCGGGAGGTCCTTTCCTAACATTAAACCCAGCATAGGGTAGTGGCCTAGAGTCAGGATTGGCAAACTACTGCCCATGGGCGGGATGGGCCCACCAGCCGCATTTTGTAAAGAAAAAACGTTTTATTGGCATAAAGCCACACCCATTCATTTGCATATTACCCATGACTCATTTCACACTATAAGAGCAGAGTGAAGTAAGTTTCAGACAGAAGTCTTATGGTCTGCTAAGCTGAAATGTTCATTCTCTGGCTCTTTAGAGAAAATATTTGCTGGCTCCTGGTCTAAAGCAACATTTCTCAGCATTCAGTGTGCACTGTGAGTGACCTGGAGATCTTGTAAAATGAAGACTCTGGTTCAGGTCTTAGACCCGCCCCAAGCTTTGGCACTTCTATGGGGCCGTGGCCACACGGATGCCGCAGGTCCGAGGACCTCGTTTTCCGATCGAAATATAATTTGAGAATACAGGTAATTTAAAAGTTTCTAGTGTCCACATTAAAAAAAGTTAAAAGAAACATGTCATATTAGTCTAATAGCATATTTTATTTAACTTAATATAGCCAAAATATTATCACATCCTATGTAACCAATATAAACAAATTGAGATAGTTTACCTTTTTTGTTTTGTACTAAGCCTTTGAAATCTGGTGTATAGTTTGCACTTACAGCCCATCATAACTGGGACTGGCCACATGTGGCTGGCTGGTGGCTGCCAAACTGAACAGTGCAGCTCTAGAGTACAGGCTGGGGCCAGGCTGCGAGCCCCACCACTTACCAGCTATGCAGCTGTGGGCAAGTAATGGAACCTCTGCGTGTCTGTTTCTCCACCTATACGATGAAGATAATGAATAAACCACCTTATGATATTGTCTTCAGGATTCTATAAGTTAATAAAGTACTTAGAACAGCCCGCCTGGCACCTCAAAGGCCATGATTATGCTATCATGTTGATTCTTCATGAGAAGCACTTTCTTTCCTTCCAATAAAGGAAGCTGCTTCCTGCACCCAGGCCCCAGAGTGGAGCTAAGCCTGCTCTTTAGTCCTCAGCCCACTGTTACCCCTTCCTTCAAAGACCTTTTCTTATGTTCCACAAATATTATTGAGCCTTTGCTGTGTGTCAGACCCTATGCCAGGCACTGGAGAGACAACATGGAAACAAGCGGAAACTCCCGTCCCGGCGGATTACATTCTAGCAGAGAGAGTTACAAGGAGCACAGTGAATACAGAGCATGCGAGAAGGAGGTAGTTACCATGAGGAAAAAGCTGAAACAGGGTAAGAGGGAGGGTAGGAGCTTAAGTAGGTGTTTTCAGTTTTAAGAAGGCGGCCGGGTGGGCCTCAATGCGAGAGAAAGCCATTGAAATTCCGAGGCCAGTGGGGCTGGAGCAGAGTGAGTAGGGGAGAGAAATTTGAGGAGGTCGGAGAGGTGTGGAGGCATACTGTGTATGCCTGATAGGCCATTATAAAGATTTTGGTTCTTCTTTGAGTGATGTGTAGGTTGGTGTGGTCTGATTTAGGGTTTTCAAGGCTGCCATGTTGAAGATACTAGGTGGAGGTGTTGGTGGTGGAAGGGTAACCAGCCGCCCCACTGGCTGTGAGCTGAGGGCTTTGCTGGGATGTGAAGCTTTCAGCACTAAAACCAGGAAGGACTCGAGCAAATGGGTACAGTTGGTCAGCCTAAAACAAAGAGACCAGTTTTATCTTTTGTCCCCCCTTTCATAAGCAAATAGTATCCCCCCATATAGTCAAAATATGCACATCCTCAGGACCTACAGTGTTGTGTGCTTTACACTTACATAAATGACGTTAAGCTACAAATTTCATTTCTTTGTTAAAGATTCAACATTCCTTTTAAAATTCATTGTCTCTTACATTGTCTCCATAGCATGCATCTGCTACCTTCTGCCCATCCAAGAGCGGCTTGCCTCCAGCAACACAGTGACTCAAGTAGCACGGTGGAGAGCATCCTTCTGTAGTCCCCTTATGGACCCAGGTGGGCATTTCTCTGGGGAGCACTAGCTGTTGGACATGCTCACAGCTAAAGTGCTGCCAGCTTGCTTTCCAGGGTGCCCGCAGTTCACCACCACAGCAATACCTAAGTGACTGTCTCCGTATCATTGTCAACACTTTAAGTTTGGCAATTCTGAGGGGCATAACATAGAGGCTCTTTCATTTCATTTGCTTTTCTCCAGCCCACTCAGTTTCTCTCTTCTTGTTAATCATTTGGGCCTGTGCTTCTGTGAATCACCTATCAATAGCCTTTTTCTTTTGATTTTTTTCTTGTTGATTTTCAAGAAACCTCATATAGATGGATATATTAATCCCTGTTCTCAATCTGCCATGTTAGCTTGGACTGTGATGGCTTTCAAACAAAAATCCTTACTTTTGATGTAGCTAAATCTATCCTATTCCCTCTTACAATTTTGAGTGAATAAAATTCTGAAACTATGCTTAGAATAAGTTCAATATACAGAAATTATTTTCTCTACTATGGGCTTTGAAAAACATCCATCTTACTTTGCCCATACTCATCACTAATTCTGGGGTTTCTTTTTCCTTTTTCTTTTATTCAAGATTAGGTTAAGAAGAAAGAAAACCACTTGAGGTAAGTTAGGTCCTCCTAGGCTTTCTAAACATAGCTTTAAAATGTAATGATCCCTAAACGTACTTAATGGTGGGAGGGATGAAGGGGACAGATGACTGAGACGGGCCTGGAATTCAGTTTCGCCCTTCACATCATATTGTACGTGGTTTCGAAATTGCACAAAACTCTGCCACCCGGAAAGAAGACTGAAAATAAAAAAATGTATAAAATAGTTGTTTTATGAACCCTAGAAACCTAGAGCTGATTTGACAAAGAAACTAGATTTTGATTACTATAAAGATTTATGAAGTACTATATGCTACAAAGTGTTTCTTTATTGGATTAGTTGTAAATATAGAAATACAGAAAGTAAACACGTCATGATCCATGTTCAAGAAGGTTCAGGGTTGGAACAGATATACCGATGGACAACAGAGTCACAGAAGGTTGAAGAGAATTTAAAAATGTAATTTGAACATTATGGAGAACAGCCAGGAAATTCCAGAAAATTCTCTTGTGCTGTTATGACCCAAATAAAGGACGTTACAGGCTGAGTGGAGCCCACAGAACATATGAGTCTCAATCTTTTTGAATCTGTAATCTGGTTTTAAACAAAGCTTGTGCCAGGTGGGAAAACAGAATCTTTGGAGGAGAAAGTACTGAGTCTGGTTCCTGGAGTTTGTCATATAATCACAGGCAAGAAGAGTTTGATTCACGTTCCCCAAAATGCCTGCTTCAAACTGATTGTCATGAAGAAAAAGAAAGGTGAAATGTGGTATTAAAACTACTAGCCTATGAGAAAAGTAAGAAGAGCCAGCATGGGGACTTTCTAGAATTAACACAATGAAAGAGTAAGTCCCACACTGGGAGTTAGAAAGACAATTCTTTGTCTGCCAATGACCTGGCCACAAACTAACTTTTCCCCTTCTCCTTCTTTTAGGAGAAAAAAAAAAAATCTCCTTTCCCTCCATTTTACTGAGTTTATGTGTTGAAACAAGAAGGCTGTCTTTTGTGCCTATCTCCATTACGTTCTGTGAGGAGCTTTCAGTATTTTTTTCAGAGCAGAAACCCTTCTTAAGGCCAGGTTTCTTGTTTGGGCTACTTGTTTGGGTCTCTTACACACGACAGGCTGTTGACAGAAACCTTTAAGTGGCCGTGAAGTCTGGAGCCCAGAAGCAATTCACCTGTCAAACAGGATCAAGGGTGAAGGGCACAGATAGAAGGCCAAGTGGCCCCGTCTTTCCCCGCGGCAGGACTGTCAACCTTAATGGATGTATTAATAGAAAGAGGCAATGCCGCACTGGGGAGGGGAACAAACCTTGCTGAAAACAAATGGAAACACCTCAACAGATCAATGCTTCTTTTAAGAGGGGGCTGGATCACAGGCTGAGGCAATCAGGCCCTCCCAGACAAGCTGGGGTGGCGAGGACACTTAAGGTATTTCATCCTGACACCAAAGCTCCAGGCAAATCGCAGAACCTGCCAAGTCGGGCTTTAGGATTAAAGGTCGCCCCTCTGTCTTTTGAGGACCTTTACATAAGAAGTCTGACTCTGTGCCCCCAGACCAGTGAGTGCCACAAGCCCCTTTGTGCAACCATTAGCATATCAGGAGCTTAAAAAAAAAAAAAAAAAAGATCCACTGGTGCATTCCAGATTTATGGGACGAATGGAATGGAAACAGATGACAGACAAAAAACCCGAACCATCGTCCTTCAGATCTGTTAACACGGGTAGCCATTAGAAACAGCCACGTACTTCCCTTCAATCGAGTGGAATAAAATTTAGACATCTTTAGATGCCTTGGATGTTTTAATGTAAATACCACTCCAGCACAAAGACCTGTATTTATTGCACCGCCTCGAAATTCCTCAAGCAAGCTCTCTTCGAACGTTACTATCCGGCGGCCTGCTGTCCGGGCCCGGAGCTCACGCCGCTCTCTGCACTCCCCCCTTGTCCGCCTGCCTCTCTCCTCTTGTCACGCATGGTTTAGGCCTTTATTTTTGTTGTTGACGGCTGGTCCCCTTCCCTACCCATCTGTCTGGATCAACTATTTTCAGGTTATGGCTGAGGCCCACCTCCCTCCTCCAGGAAAACCTCTATTTATATATTCTCAAATAGCTGAAAAAGAGCTCTAGCTTCTAAGAGTTATTATTAACATTAAAAATGTGGTTCATATTTCTCTGGAAATAAGCCAATGGCTTAAGTTTAGATTGAATTGCGAAATGGTATAAGGTCAGCATTTGTTTTTAGTATTTAGAAAATACCTAAAACTTGGTCAATTTCATTTTTCTTGTCTATATGCATAGGTAGTAGGTACTTGAAAATCAAATTATAAATGCTTGTCCTGGTATGGCCTTTATTGCTGGTGAATGGCTTATGCTACACGTCTTGGTAAATACTTCTCCTTGTGGAAATAGTCGGCTTCTGGGCCGCAGGACGCAGGCTTCTCCCTCTGCAACAGATAGAATAGCGCTTCACCACGTGCACGTCAGACACGGCAACCACACAGAGTGTGTAGTCAGACTCTGACAATTTATTTTACTGAATTTAGATTCAAGTTCAACTAAGCATTGTAACAGATAAGAAGACTCAAAACATCAGGAAAAAAAAATCTATTTAAACCACAAGAAAGCAAGGTCACACAAGTCGATGGGTCATCGATGGGTCATCAATGAACTCTTCATTTTGATTCTCAACACCCGTTGGAGTGTGTGACAGTGGGAGGCTGCCAAGTATAAAAAGTGATATGACACCACCACGATCCCCCCCAAATAATTATTCTTACCTTGAATGGAGAAAACATCATTTAAATAAAAACACATTTAAAGACACTCCTTTAGTTTTTGTAATTCCTAACTGTAAAGTATAATCTTAGTAATAGAACAAAGAATTCTCCTTGATTGGTTACATCATTTATTATTGAAAGGGAAAATCGAGATCATAAAAAGACAAAACAACGAAATAGAAATAAATAACAAAATAATTTACTTATAGGTAGTTTTGCTGCATTGCACATTACCACGCAAAATTTTTCTAAAGGTGAAAGAAAACAAACTTGGAAAACACATTTGCCTTTTTGAGTTTCTTGCTAAGTGATGCATGCTCCTTATAAGGAAAACTATTCTATGTAGGCCTGAGTTTCAAATTTAAATATCTGTTAATCCAGAGCTTGCCAACCTGAGAGCACGGGTATAGACAGTGAGTGGTGAACAAGTGTTCTTCCCAGCCTCCAGGGTGGCCAGGATGAGCCAGGAGCTGCCTCTTCAGTTCACCCCCAGGTTGGGGAGCGCTGCCTAAACCCAGCAGTTTAGGGTGAAGATATGCAAAACCCACTGTACAAAACAGTCTGTCCTTTTACCGTGATTTCCTTAAATGGACTGTAAAACCTTTGAGAACATCCTCTGGAGGTTAAAAACGGAGCAGCACACAATATGACGAGGAACAGGAGCGTTTACTGTACTGTGCTTCTGCCAAGATCGAACAGAACGTTCAACCTGCAACGAGGCTTTTAGCAAGTTCCCACCAGTCCAATTTCCTCTGCTTTCTATTACACGAATTCAGAGTTTATGGCCTACTTGGCCAGACCTTAATTGACATTAGTTCTTCTCCTGAATTAAGCTCCTCCCTGGCTTGCCTCTCACCCCAGCCACCTCTGCGCCACTGAGAGAAAGCGCCACTGTCCTCTCTCCTGTGACACAGGGTGGTGAAAAACTACGTGAGGTCTTCTTGTGACCACAGACGTCTGAGCACAAGGCTCGCAGTGAGTCCTCTCGAACAGCACTTTTTAAATTTGGGGATCATGTTTCCTGGTTTATTAGAAAACTGATCTTGAAAGTAATCTAGAGGAAAAGTTAAAAAGTGAAATTCTGGTGCATAAACAAATATTTTAAGATTGAAGTTTGGTCACCTCTCTTGGCCATCTTTTTGTGCCCACAAATGATAACCATCTTCCTGAATTAAGAGGATGCTACTGTGATATCCTTTCTTGAATGTGACTGTTTGCGTAGGGGTCAGCAAATGTCTTCTGTAAAGGGAAATTTTGTAAATATTTTACCTTCCACAGGCCATATAGTCTCTGTTGCATATTCATTATTTTTTTGTCTTTACCCTTGAAAAATTGAAACACCATTCTGAGCTCAAGGGTCTTCTGGGTTTTCCCCATGGGCCACAGCCTGCCGAGCCCTTCTCCAGGGAGTTCTTTGGCAGGGGAGCACGGGACTGACCTGTGCAAAGTCTAAGGCTGCGTAGGCCTTGGAACCCTAACTTGGGGATTTCTTTTGGAGAGTGAGGTGGGTCCTTGCAGAGGGGTCCTTATGCCAGGCATAAAGCAGAACAACTCTGTCTCTCCTCTGCTGCCTGAACGGCACAGAGCTGGCACCCTTTATCCAAAAAGTGGCCATTTACAGTATGAAGTCTTAATTAAGACCTATTTAAATCTGTGCTCATGCTGGCTTATCCTTGATTTTAAAGGCAAAATCACATACTCTAGGCACCTGAAAAACTTCAATCTATAGGTTAGGGCCTTACTATTCCAAACGGTTGGTGGGAGAAAAGCTAAAGTATAAACTTACTTCCTCTTGACCACTAAAGCCATCCATAGTCTACAGGGTGAAACCATCTAAGAATTCGAGAAGCACACCAGCTCACTCTACTCCCGGTGTATCTATGCCACAGCTTGTGTGTGGCTGGGTCTGGATAAGAAAGTGTTTGCCAAGGGACCAGGGACTTAATATCAGGAGACCAGCACTTAGAAGCTGGCTCTTTCACAGGGACATTTATCTCCATCATCTCTGAAACAACTCTCTCCACATTAGACGCTGTAACACCACACAGCTCCTCACATCTTCTGAATATTTGAGAGGCAAATATTCTACCAATGATTTTTTCATTGGTATTATTATATTCACTTTGAAGAGCACAGAATAGGATAATTTGCATTTCTTTCATAAATTTGTAATCTTTTTTAAATCATTGATATATAGTATACCATGGTTTTAAGTAGGCAATAGGATAAAAATCCAGCTTTTCCCCCTAAGTTAAAGAAGGGCTTCAGAATCGGAAGTCTTTCTCTAATGAATAATTTCTGAAATGGGAGCGAAGGGTTTTCGAAATATAACTTTGCTACCAGCTAGACGAATTTAACTGTTCTGGAGTTAAGAGACTGTGTGTGTGTGTGTGTGCGTGCGTGTGTACACCCACACACGCACACACGTACACACATATGCACACGCACAAAAAGAACTTCACCTAAAAAACTATGTATGAGAATTCCCAAGAAAGTAATTACCTGTGTCAGGAAAAGATAATGATAATGGGGAGCTTTCTAAATGAAATGAAACAGTAAATTCTGAAGCGTGTGTTTTGAAAGAACATTATTCCCTCATTCCCTTTCATTAGCATTTTACACGCACGCGCGCACACACACACAGTGCTCTTAGTCATTATTTCACATTTTTCAGGTCTCTTCACTATCGATTTTTTAAAAAGTTACCTCCTGGTAACTATTTTTTCTCTATTTTAGGTATTATATTTCTCTATTTTGGATATAAACAATTTTGATTTTTTAGACCTGCAAAGAAAACATATAGTGACAGATCTGAACAATAAATAAAAACTAAACGTCACTCTCACTAGGTTCGGGCTTTCAAGATAGAGGGAAAAAAAGCATTTTAACTTCAGTCAGTGAGTTTTTGGTTCTGGAGAACTATCACTCTTCAGTCCAATGTCTGATAAACGACCTCTTTGCTTTTTTTTTTTTTTTCCTCCAATATCAAAGTGCATCTGTTTAAAATTAAACAAACCTTAAAGAAAAACCGAAAAGCTTAGGAATTTTTGGCAGATATTCTATGCAGCAAAAATGAAGTGATTTTCCTTTTTTCTTACTCCTCAACTTAAAGCTGTATACAAAACGGGGCCAAATACAATATTGCCAGGATGGCAGAGTTTACAAATAATGGATTTTGTTTCTGTTTCAAGGAACAAAAAGGGAAAGGAAAAATAAAACCAAATGAGAATAAAGAGGAGAAACCCTGAGGCAAAAATGGCTTTTCCGTTAGAAAGTCTTCCTGGGCTCTCTCACTCTGCTTCACAGGGTACCCGCAATCTTCTGGGCGGGAAGGCCCTCCTCCAGCCAGAGGGTGGCGGCCGAACCGCTGCGCAGTGTCCACCTGTGAATGCGTCGGAGCCGCAGCAGGTAGAGGAGGATGGAGAGCAGGACCACCAGGAAGCAGCCGGAGAACAGGTAGTGATTGTAGACAAAGGAGAAGCCCCGCCAGTGAGCGTGACTGGCCCGGAAGGTCTCCTGCTGGATATCTCTGCCCACGTGGAAACACAAACAAACAAACAAACCTAATGAGAGGTAACAGAGAACTAATCTGGCAAGGAATGTGACATAACAGTCTATTCACTGGATATGGGCTGGAGAAACCTGGGTTTCTGCAGACAAAACCTGTCACCTTGTCTTTGAGACTCAGTTAACTTATCTCTGAAATGTAAGAGAATATGGCCTAACAGAGGGCCGTTTTAAGTATCGACAAGATAACGTGTCTTCATAAGTCTATATATAGTAGTTACCATCATAATTTGGGTAACAAAAAATCAGGGAATTTAGAAGAACTGTGAGGGTTTCGCTAACACATGGAAGCTGATGTGGGATCAAACCAGGTTTGCGATCAGGAATCCCCATGACTCACAATTTTTGCAGTTAACAGAGCTACTGGGAGATGGTAAAATAAATGAGGAGGGGAAAAAAAACAAAAAAGCTAAGACCACATTCATTTACCAGTAAACCAGGGTTCTGACGTGGGGGTCAACTGACAGCCAGGTCTGTGAACTTGAAGGGGAAAATGCACCAATCTGACTGTAATGTAGTTTTTCTGTCGAACATGCATGTGGACAACAAACTACTGTAGTAGCAGCAGCACTTGTGACTTTGTTCCTAGTGAAACTCACAGATTTTTTTATATCACACTGTGGTGTTTTGTAAATGCCTCAAAATATCAACACCCACCACTACACTGAAATCACAGAAGGTACTAGTTCTGCTGCCAGATATTGTTATTTTGTGTGTTAATAAAGAACGTAGATTACTATATCCCATAGATTACTATATTTGTTTTCCGTAATATTTTCATAAATATATTTCAATACATTGCTTTCCACAGTAAACTACGTGTTAGCATTAAAAACAACATTTTGAGAAGGGGTCCAAGGCCGTAAAGGTTAAGAACCCTGGAATAAACCCTTCTGTGCAGGGCTTAGGGAGCAGACAGTTGAAAATCATCAAGCCTTTTGTGCAGCATGTGACGGGATGGGAAGGGTGGGAAGGGAGGCGGCTCTGGGGAGGGAAGAGCGAAGTCGAACTTCACTGACTCCGCAGTCTGCGCACGGCCAGCGCCAACAGCAGTACCCCAGACATCCGCACACCATGGCTGCCATGACACATCATAACTGCAGAAAATGATCTTTCGTTTGATTCTCGTTGACCAAATTCACGGCCATACCTTAAGGGCAAAAAGCGGGTCCTGTAAAGGAT
The DNA here is from genome assembly GCF_000151845.1 of Pteropus vampyrus. NCBI lineage: Eukaryota > Metazoa > Chordata > Mammalia > Chiroptera > Pteropodidae > Pteropus > Pteropus vampyrus. The sequence goes on along the minus strand of NW_011889131.1, from coordinate 823,800 downwards.
TGCTCCGAGGGTCCATTGAACCTCCTTGTCATAAACTTGCAAGGCTGTCTTTAAATTTTTATAGTTGACAGGAAATGAAAAGCCCCTGTGAAACACCTCAAACATCCAGGCAGATTTGAAGCACTGATACCTACAAACACCAAGCACAAACAGAAGGGGGGCTGATTCATTTGTCAAAATGAACTGCACACAGAGACAGCCTTCCCTTCTGTGACCAACATGGTGCAAAGGCTTCACGAGGCCAGTGCTGAGCAGCCACACCAACCTCATGCATTTCAAGCTGATTTACTTGGTTTATGCCCCGTGTCCCACAATATGACAGTTAACCTGTCAAAATCAATCAGCTCACGAACTTGGTCTCAGTGTAACTTAATATGTTGCCATGACAGATTTTTTCCTCAGACATTTTATCTTTTTCTCATTCAATCAATACTGAACAAGTTTCAACTTCTTAGGACCTCAGTTTCTTTATTATAAAATGAGAAGATAGGGGGGTCCTTTTCAGCTCTGATATTCTATGATTCTAAATATTTATCAGAGGCTTATTTGCAAAACACTGGGCTAGCCAAGTAATAAGATATAATAACAAATAAGATAGTCAATATACTTAAATGACATAATGAATGAGAATTTTTAAAAAGCAACAAATAACTATAAACAAAGCAGAACATGATAAACACCACTAGAGAGACACAATGAGTGCCCTGGAGACTCAAAAGGATGGAGTCCGGCTAAAAGGGCAGAGGAAGGCTTGAAAGCGTCTGACCTGACTCTAATGTCTGGGCAGGACTTCAACAAGCAAAGAATAAACAGGGGAATTCCAGGAGGAAAAAAACAGCGAAATTGAGCAAAAATATGTTTTGAACAAGAATTTGTGATCCCGATTGCAAAGAGCCCAGGGTAGATGAAGAAGAGTGACTGACGAGGACAAAAAGGCAGGCCGGGGCCAGGGTGTGGCAAGCCAGGGGCCAGTAGTGAATGCGCGGTCTCTTAAAAATGCCCTGGACTTGGCTGTCCACTACTCACTTTAGCCTGTGGAGGTCAGCGTGAGAGGCATACAGTCCTCGGTCAAAGCGCTCCCGTAAGATTGACCACTTTGTTGCACAATAATCCTGAAAGAAATTTCACCCAAAATAAATCATTAGTAACTGTTTATTAAACATTCTTTTCATTTTAAAAGAGGTTTACCGAATTCATATTCATGACAAACATATCCTTCCAATTAGGAAACGCAAGCTTAACTTACGTGTGTGGACCAAAAAGACAAGACATACACTCAGTGAATATCTGCTGATTAGCAAAGACAATGCTTGTTCTTTGTCTTTAAATTCTGCCAGTTATTGTTAAAGAGAATTTTACTGCCCACAACCAACTTCTTCAAGATGGCTTATTTTCTCCCTCTGTGACTGTGTGTGACAGGCATAAACTTTTGGAAAAGTGAAGTGGTGCACTAGCTAGTTCAGACTGAGTACCTACATCTGTGGTGACACATGCAAAGTTCTGGGAACACAAGGACAGTTACAAAAGGCTCTGTCCTTGCGGGGTGCCACCTCTTCCTGAAGTTATTTGTAATAACATTAATAACTAGCATTTACTGAGCACTGTACAAGAGCCTTTCTAAATATAACACTTTAATACTTAAAACGACTCCTCGACATGGCTACTAGTCTAACCTCTACTTAAAAGATGGAGAAACTGAGGCTCAGAGAGGCAGTGAAACTTGCAACAGGGAACAGAGAGAACAGCACTCACTCATCCTGGGGTAAGAGGGTGAGGACAGGTATTTCGGGCAGTGGAAATGATCGAAGATGAGATGGCAAGTAGCACAGATGTGAAGGAAATGAACAGTATAAAGTGCTAGGTGGGGAGACAAGGCTACAGGGTGGGGATGACATGCTAAGGGATTTGAAATTCATCCTGGAGCAAAAGGAAGCTGATGATTTTATATAGGAGAGCAGGTGACTACACTTGTGTTTAGACAACACTCTGGGAACGGTTGGAAGATGAATAATGGAGGAAGACCAGATGCAAAGATCAGCTGGGAGGCTCCTGCAATAGTGCAGGTGACAGAAAGGGGCCTGGACTAGGACAGGAGTAGGTCAGAAAGTAGGGAGGGGTTTGAGAAATATCTGCGCTATCAATGTGCTTGATGACTGATTATACGGGGGTGTCCTGCGAGGGATGGAGTGACAGGGAGAAGGCTGTAACTCCTGGATTTCAGGGAGGGGGACCGGATGGTTAATGATGCCTTTAACTGGACGACAGAACAGGAACAGAGCGGGGAGAAAACGGTGGATGTGTTTGGAGCTGTGACATCTAGTAGGCACTGCGAAGGGGTCAGGACTGCAGCCTCCTCTTGAGAGGAAGCAGCAATCCATGAGCATGGGTGGGACCATCCGAGACCCTGAAGGTCAGAAAGCCAAGAGTGGAAGTCTGGTATCACCAAGGTTTAAGGGGCTTGAAGGGGGGAACCTTTGAAAGAGTCTAAGAAACTGTCAGAAAGGCAAGGAGAACAGAAGAACAGGAGTCCTGGAGTACTGTCAGATAATAATTCTGACGGTAATATATAAAATAATCTGGAGGCCACCGATGACCAGAGAAGTTTACGGAATGGTGGGCAGAAACCGGCTCACAAGAGCCTTTTGCTTCTGCCGTGACTACTTCTCTTGCCCAGCCATGGGAACAGGATTCCCAGCGTGCTGCATGAGCACCTCCACCCTCCACCTTCCCCTTCTCCTTGACCGGAGCCTCCAAAAGTGTGGGCAGGACATGACCTGCCACTGTCCACACCAGTCTCTCAAAAGCACACAGGAGGTGGTTTCTTTGAAGGTTACCTTTGCAGCTTTAGTAAACGCAGCAGCGTTGTAATCTCCACCCATTCGCAACACATCTTCAGTGCAATAGTAGAATTCAGAAAAGCCATAGAATTCACTGTTCTGGAAGTGAATTGGGGGCTGGTAGACCCCATTGAGGGAAGTCTGCGTCTCATTTGTTTTGTTCATGAAAGGCTGGAGGGTCTCTCGACACAGGTCAAAGTCTCCTGTTCCCCGCAGGTACATGGTCTGTCCGTTTTGCTGGATTTCATCTTTAATGTCCAGGGGTAAGCAGGGGTCCAGGTATGGAGTATCAGGAGCCAGACCAGTCTGCTTACCTAGCAGCCTATGGGACAAAGAGAAACTTTATCATGTGACTGACAGAAAATTGTGTTCTGAAGGAGTGGCTGCAAGTCAGTGCCTCTCAAAACGTGTTCTGTAGAACATGAGCCCTGCAAGGTATTCTGTGGGAATAAAGAAGTGTTCCAGGATCATTAAGTTAGGGAAAGACACACTTGAGCCCTCTTGGAGATTCATGATATACACTCTCGTACAGCAGGCACCTTAAGAGTCCAGTGAAACACCTACCGGGTCAGGTGACCTGAAACTTTCTGTTCCCTGTACGCAGCCTGGTGTCCCGGCTGCGGAGCGCGCTGTCAGTAAGCCCCGCTCAGTCTCCTGCTGGCTGCAGGTGCGTGCCCACCCACTGTGTTGTTCCTAGCCCCATTTCTGCTACTAGAGATTGTGATTTTAATCATATATCAATGAAGTGCGATTGTGAAAAGAAGTAACTGATCCTGTGAAAACTAGGTCAGATGCCTTAGAAAAACATGATAAAGGTAAATTGCCAGAAAGCTGTTATCAAATTATGTGTTTGCAAGATTTTAAAAGAGTTGAGAAAAATCAGTAAAAGTCTAGATGGACCGGGTATCGAATTGTTTCACAAATGTCGTTAAGTCCTTCGTATTTAGAGAAAGACAAAATGACGTCAAGATGAGTGGGTGCAGTACACGCCAGAGAAATGACAGACATAGCCTAAAAAAACACTTTAGTCCAGAGCAAAGGATTGGCAAATAATACATAAGTTAAAACAAAATGCTTGAGGTTTGATTCTATTTTTATGATTCTGTTTTAACTGATTTTTAAAAAGTGAATCAACCACTCATCCCAATTGCTGTAGATAATAGTGCTTCTACTGTATTATAGGCTCTGAGAAGTCCCGTAGAAAAATCAGCTTTGCTCACTGAAATGCACTATGCGTACTACTTCCCAATGAAACTCCCAGGCATGAAGATCTGGCATCCTGCTATGTATACCTGAGTGTAATAAATTAAGGTCTTTGCCACTACTCAAAAATGTTTAATTAAAAAAATCAATCATCGCTACTATGGCAGAGAGATAAATATGCATTCAAGGTTCAATGCATGATATGCAAAAAGTGATGGCTAACATTTATACAAGTCCAACACCAACCAAATGTATACTTCATGCTACTGTGTTTAGTTGCTTGCCTTACATCTAAATTAAGAAGTACCACTAAATTGTCTATTATACAAGCTTCCTGACATTAAAACAATCAGTAAAAACCAGGGTTGCAGAAGAAGGTGTTTAGCCAAAATTCTGATTTAAATATCATTTATAAAATATTTCAAGACTATTATAAAAAATAATTGTATTAAAATGTGTTATATAATACACCACTTTAAAAAAGAAACTGTGGGACTACCAATTTCTTAACCAACACTATTCAGTTAATGCCTGGAGTAGACAAAAATCAGGTTTTTATTGCTTTCCCTATTTACATATGTTAATTTCTGGAAAATGTGGTACTAAATGGCTCTGACTTGGTGTTTCTTAAAGTTTGGGCCTCCACAGGTTTAAGATTAAATTGATCAAGGAAATATACTATCATTTACTTCTGTGAATTAGGGATATTAAAATTATTTCATCAAAGCAAACACAATAGTAATTAATAGGGTATTTTACATAATTCCAGATTTCAGATATTTTTATTCATCCAAATGGCTTTTCTGCTCTTATGAACTAACTTCAAATAAATAATTATATACTTAGAAAATAAACTTAAATCGATAAAGTTTGCTTTTATTTGTTTTATGTATTTTCTATACCAGAATTGTTTATAAACACATTTTTTAAAATTTCGCTGCTATAAGTATTTAAAATCACTAATTTTGACTTCTAGATCATTCCTTTCTCTTGAGTAACTGCACAAGCTGGTTTTCCAGAACATCACATAATTTAATTTTATCAATAATGACAAATGTATCATCACTTACTACAGGCTCCAGGACATCTGCAGTGGCCCACATCTGAGTTTCCCAAGAACTCTGCAATCTGGAATGTATCACCCAGGGCTGCTAGCTACTGTAATATCCTGATAGTGAAATTTCTAAGCCATCAAGGGAGGCGTGGGTCTGAGAGCGCGCGCCTTCTTTGGAGCCTGGTGGGATGTAGGGCCAAAGGCAGAACCCAGGTGTCCTTTTGCTTCTCCCAGCTCGGCCGGCAGGGGAATAAAGAGCTGACAGTGCTGACATGCTCCTGTC
>NW_011889131.1:815247-817368 GCF_000151845.1 Pteropus vampyrus | reverse complement strand
AAAGCTGTCCGAGCCATTAAAAAATGTACTTTTCCCCAATTATAACTTAAGAAATCTAATGCTATTCTATTAAATTTTACTATACCTGTTGAGAAAAAGAAGTGACTGAAGAAACAATAGAAACAAAAACTCAAGCATGTGACTGACATATATGCCGCAAAAACCCTCTATGTAAGTTCAGAACACAAACCAGCTGACTTCAATGAACAAACACAAACTGCTTAGGGGGAGGACTGCCTTGGTTTCCGCCTTCTCCTGTCTCCTTGGTTGAGAAGGTGGTACTTCAGCAAGCACAGTAAAGACGTGTTCGGACTCAGAAAACAAAACAAAAATGAATGGAAACATGTTAAATGAAACCAAATCAAACAGAAGGAAATTTGTACAGATAATAACCTGCTGTGAGGAGGCAAAGCTTACAGTTTTGGGGACTTCGTACGCTATCTGGGTCGACACGCCTCCCATGTCGAGAATACCAGCAGTCCTTTTACGGAGAATGGCTTCGCTGCTCTCACTACCAGGAATGATCACTTCCACAACTGCCTCATCATCTGGAAAGAACGAGAAGCAGCCATGGGAGCAGAACAAAGCCAGAGAGAACTGGGATCTTCTGAAGAGTCACCTTGTTTTCATGGTATGTTTCAAGCATTTCTAGGCAAACCCAGCCTACTCCTCCCAACTAAAATCAAGATAATTGTGCAAAATAGCAGCTTCTCTCACTCTACTCCTACACACTTAGCTGTGTCACAAAACTTAGTCCCTTTTTCCTCCTTTACACAGAAAAAGCTATAATTTCCAGTTAGACACATTAGTTGGAAACACGATACTTACCATCCTCAATATGCTCAAATCGTCCAAGGACAAAATTAATGCCGATCCAAGCGTACACACCTACAGACGTTGCACAGGGTGAAGACGAGAATAGAGTTTTAAAATATTTTATGTAACTCTTATCAATGCAGTCTGTGCAAACATCTCATTTATTTTACTCCTTAACAACCTGTGAAAACGTAATCTGAAATAACACATTTCTACTGATATGTTCGATCTTTTACTATGCAGAACCTTTTGGGTTTGATGTGGTCCCATCTGTTGGTTTTTGCTTTTTTTATCTGTGCTTTTGGTGTCATGCCCCTAAAATCTGCCAAGACAAATAACGACAAGCATAACTCCTTCATTTCCTTCTAGGAATTTTATGGTATCAGGTCTTATGTTTAAGACTTTGATCCATTTTTAATTTTTGTGAGTGGTATGAGATAGGGTTCCAATTTCATTTTTTCTCCATGTTTCTCCAGTTTTCCTAGCACCACTTGAAAAGACTATCCTTTCCCCCATTGAATTTTCTTAGCTCCCTTGTTGAATATTAGCTGACTATATAAGCAGGGATTTAATTCTGGGCTCTCTATTCTGTCCTATTGGTTGATGTATCTATCTCTGTGATGGAACCATACTGCTCTTATTACTATGGCTTTATAGTACAGTTTGAAATCCAGAAGTGTGGTACCTCCAGCTCTGTTCTCTTTTCTCAGGATTGCTTTGGCTATTCGGGGTCTTTTGTGGTTCCAAATTTAAGGATAGTTTCTTCTATTTCTGTGAAGAATGCCTTTGGTATTTTGATGGGGACTGTGTTGAATATGTAGATGGCTTTGGGTAGTATGGACATTTCAATAATATAAATTCTTCTGATCCGTGAACATGAAATGTCTTTCCATTTGTTCGTCTTCTTCGATTTCTCTCAGCAAAGACTTGTAGTTTTCATTGTACAGATTTTTCACTTTGTAGATTAGATTCATTCCTCAGTATTTTATTGTTTTTGATGCTACTGTGAATGAGCATTTTCAGATGCTTCACTATTAAAGAAATGTAACTGATTTCTGTGTTGATTCTGTATCCTGCCATTTCACTGTATTGAAATTGTTGATTAATTCAATAATTAATCAAGTTTTTGACTGACTCTTGGGATTTTTCTATGTATATGATCAGCAAATAGTGACAATTTTATTTCTTTGTCTTGCCGAATTGTTCTGGCTAGGCTTCCCAGTACTATATTGTGTAAGAATGATGAGTGGCATCCTTGTCTTATTCCTGATCTCATAGGAAACGCTTTCAACTCTTCTCCACTGA
>NW_011889131.1:812742-813792 GCF_000151845.1 Pteropus vampyrus | reverse complement strand
TACTATTATTGTATTGTTATCTATTTCTCTCGTTAGATCTGCTAGTATTTGCTTAATATATTTTGGTGCTCAGGTGTTGGGAGCATATATATTTATATCTTCCTCACATATTGACCTTTGTCATTATATAACGACCTTCTCTGTCTCTTGTTACCCTTTTTGTCTTGAAGTCTATTTGCCTGATATAAGTATGGCTATACCTGCCTTCTTTTGGTTTGTTTGCTTGGAACATTTTCTTCCATTCTTTCACTTTGAGCCTATGTGTGTCTTTTTTTTTATTATTTTTTTTATTAGGCAAGGCAACTCTTGGTTGACCTCACAGATTGCAAGGACCTTGTCAGCTTACAACTCCTTTTTATTTTTTACACCTACAGCATCTGGTCTTCCTAGGCGGTTTCCCATCCAAGTACTAACCAGGCCCAATCCTGCTTTGCTTCCAAGATGAGACAGGATCGGGCTTGTTCAGGGTAGCATGGCTGTAGACCTATGTGTGTCTTTAGAGCTAAAATGAGTCTCCTACAGGCAGCGTAGAGTTGGATTTTTTTTTTTTAAATCTATTTAGCCACTCTGTGCCTTTTGATTGGTGAGTTCAATCCATTTTCATTTAGTGTGATCACTGATATGTAAGGATTTATCACAGCAATTTTATCTTATCTATTGCCTTCTGGTTGTTGTCTCTTCCTTGTTTCTTTTTCCTTATGTTTCTGTCGACTTTTGTAAGTTTACGGTTTTTCATGATTTGCTCAGTCTCCCCTATTTTTATGTGTTGTGTCTCTGTGCTAGATTTTTGCTTTGTGGTTACCATAAGGTTTACATAAAACATCTCATAGATAAAATCATCCTTTTTTTTACAGACAGAAAATTATCCTCATTTACCTATAAAGGTTCTATCCTTTCACTTTTCCACTTTTATATTTTTGATGTTGCCAATTATCTTTTTATGCTGTTACCAAGTTGTAGTAGGTAGTTATTTTTAATGCTCCCTTTAACTTTATGCTATGTTGAATATACTACTATGAAAAAAGTTACTTTTTAAATTCTAATTGTCAC
>NW_011889131.1:811808-812692 GCF_000151845.1 Pteropus vampyrus | reverse complement strand
AATTGTTCTGGCTAGGCTTCCCAGTACTATATTGTGTAAGAATGATGAGTGGCATCCTTGTCTTATTCCTGATCTCATAGGAAACGCTTTCAACTCTTCTCCACTGAATATAGCTGTGTTTGCCATATACAGCTTTAGTTATGTTAAGGTACCCCCAGTCTGTTAAGGGATTTTATCATGAACAAATGTTGTATTTTGTGAAATGCTTTTTCTATGTCTATTGAGATGATCATGTGATTTTCATCTTTCATTTCACTGATGTAATGATGTATTGCATGTTTATTGATGTGTATGTTGAATCATCCTTGTTATCTGAGGAATAAATCCTACTTGGTCATGGTGTATATTGTGCTCTTGATATTGGTTTGCTAATATTTTGCTGAGAATTTTTGCATCTATATTCATCAAGGATATTGGTTTATAGTTTTCTTGTATCCTTATTGGGTTTTATCAAGGTAATGCTGGCTTCATAGAAGTAGTTTTGGAGTATCCCCTCCTCCTCAACATTTTGGAAGAGTTTGATAAGGGTTGGTGTTAATTCTTTAAATGTTCGGTGGAACTCTCCCATGAAGCCATCTGGTCCTGGAGTTTTCTGTGTGGGGAATTTTTTTTATTATTGATTCAATCTTTTTACTCATTATTGGTCTGTTCAGATTGTTTATTTCTTCCCGATTCAGTCTTAGTAGGTTTTATGATCCTAGAAATATATTCATTTCTCCCGGGTAATTTGTTGGCATTTCATTGTTCACAGTAAGTAGTTTCTTATGAGTCTATGTATTTCTGTAGAATTAATCATAATCTCTCCTCTTTCATTTCTAATTTTATTTAGTTGAGTCAGTCTTTTTTTCTTAGTCTAGCTAGAGGTTTGTCACTTTTGTTGATCT
>NW_011889131.1:786790-811758 GCF_000151845.1 Pteropus vampyrus | reverse complement strand
TGGCAATTTTTCTCTCTCAATACTTTGAGTATCATTCCATTCTTTGTTGGCCTATAAAGTTTCTGCTGAGAAATCTGCTGACAGCATAACGTAGGATGCCTCCCCCTGCGCCCCGCCCCCCAGCTGCCTTTAACACTCTTTACCACTGATTTTTGACAGTTTTAATATATGCTGGAGTTCGTTTTGTATGAGATAATAGGATGTTCTACTAGCTTTGTAGACTTGTATACTCAGTCCCTTCCCAAGGTTTGGGAAAGTCTCAGCTATTATTTAAATAAACTCTCTGCTCTCTTCTCTTTCTCTTCTTCTGGAAAACCCATCAGTCCTCTGTTGGGTTTCTCGTAGGGTTTCTTCACTTTAAAAAAATCTTAGTTCTCTCTCTTCTTCTACCTGAAACATTTCTACATTTCTATTCTCAAGCTCGTTTATTCTCTCTTCCATCGGATCTGCTTTATTTCCAGTGCTTTCTATTCATTTCATTTATTGAGTTCTTCAGCTCCAGAATTTGTTTGGTTCTTTTTCAGAATTTCAACCTTTTGGTAAGTACTACTTCTGTTTATTAATTTTATTCCTGAGATCACTGCATTGCCTTTCTGAGTTTTCTTGTGCTCACTGCATTTCTTCATAATAGCTTTTCAGAATTCGTTATCAGTTAGATCACAGTAGTCCGTGTCTCTGGGTTTGGCTGTCAGAAAACTACTGTCTTCTTTTGGTGATATCATATTACCATGATTTTTCAGTGTTTGATGAAAAGTGCCTCTGCTGCTGCATTTTGAGTAATGAACACTTTCTTGTTGAGGTAAAGCTTGGTTTGCCATTCTAACAATTCAGCAGGTTCGTAATTGGAAGAGTTACTTTTCTTTTCCAGAAGGTGGTGCTACAGCACAAATTTTTGGTTTCTTTTACCAGCGCCTGCCTAGTCAGGTTGGGAGCATGTGCATTAAAAAGGCTGGTGAAGGGGGGCAAAAAAAGGGTGGTGGCAGAGTTGGGGAGGTGTGTGCTTAGCACTTGATGCTGTGGCTGTGCCCATAGGCCAGTGGGGGGACGGGGGAGGATCCTGCACTGGGTGGTGTCTTAGAGGTCCGTGGGCAGTCCTCTTGCCAGAATCCTGGGGCAGACAGCAGGTTAGGACTCCCTTCGGGTCTCTTTGCCTTCTTCCCTTTCCTGTCCCTGCCCCGAGTCATTGTGATCTCCCCACAGAGAACAGGCAGGTCCTTCCAGCTGCAGCATGCACGGCACGTTAGAGCTCCACTCAACACCTTCGCACTTCACCTCCTCTGCCAGAAAGTTGTGCTGGCCTGGCCCACTGCCAGCCCTACCACCGATGCCTCTGCTGCTGCTTGCCTCTGCTGGCTCTGCAGCCTCCTCTAAGGTCCACTCCACCCACGTATGGGTGCACAGATGGATGGATCTCTCAGGTGCCCTGGTGTGCTGTACAGAAGTGCCTTTTTTTTTCTTTTTGGTTATGAACATTAGATTACTTGTAAATCAGAGGAGAGAGAAAAAAGAAACAACTCACATTCCATGATGATGACATCACCAAGACCTGTTCACTTTTACTAACAGCTTTCAAAAGGGCCATAATCCAGTCGAACTAAAATATGTTTGTTCCTCTGTCTATAGTGCAGCATTTCCAACCTGTGTTAAATCATCTTTTCTGCCTGGAATGTGTTTCCTAGCCCTCTCTCAGAGCTCTGCACACATCGTGCTCTGGCATGCTATATTCATAACTACCTCGTTAGGAACAGCTTGAATGTAATTTTCTCCATGATGCCCTTAGCAAGGAAAAAAAAGATCAACCATGTAAGAAACTAATTTTGCCATTTAAAAATTATATTTCAAGGCTATGGTTTTCCACACTTTAAGACATAAAGGGTGATTTAATAAAGTATACAGAGGGGAAAATGGAGAGGATGTAGAGACAGTTTCCCGAATTTCAAGGTAAAGAACAACAGACCAACCTTCTTGTTTCCCTGAAATCACTTCTGCATGGGAGTCAGAAAACAGGAAGTCAAAACGCACGGGGATGTCAGTCAGAAGGTCTTCCAGGATGGCTTTCTGCTGGCTGGAAGATAATCCAAAAGTTTACACCTCAAAATGTTACATTCTGGATTTTTGTTTTAAAAAGAGGACACAAAAACCATTATGGCTCTGGTATATCCTATATGGAAGCAGTACACTTTAAAACCAAAGCAATTCATTAAAAAGATTATTTATTCTAGGAAGGAATTCTCAAGAGTTGTAGGACTTATGTGATTCCTAGATGTAAAACTACACATGCAAATAATCCTTAAACTAATAAAATAGAAAATCAGTGTTTTTAATGACAGCTTTATAGTTTACTACTCATAGTCATAGACAAATATATAAAACGATATTTGGTGAGTTCTGGCTAAAGGAATAGTTCTGGTCCTATTCTAGATTTAAAGAATTTTTAATGTCTTCTTTTTGATGACGATGATGACAGGAGGGGGATGAGGAAGAAAATACGCCCCCCACCCCCCGCCACCGGACTGGTCTGCCCTCGGGTAGAGGGGATCACCTTTCAGGAAGGATTCTCATTCCAGCTGTGCAGAGAATGTAGAGAGGGGTCTCTTTGTGTTTCGCGCGTGGTACATGCTCTGCAGCAAAGTTCAGAAGCGGAGAAATGTAATCACTGACTTTCTCTGGAGAGGTAGCAAATTCTGAAATGCCTACAGAAAAAGGACACTTCTGTTAACAAGTAGATATTTTAGTTAGTAAGTTATGTTTCTTCACTGTGGCTAATTTTAGAGAAATTCAGCTACACACCATGTTCTCCTAGTTTTTTTCTTATCCCTCTGGCAACTCCCTCCATAGTCCCTTTTCCTTAAATGTGAGTGAGACTAAATGTTCAGTCTTATGCTCTCTTCGCACTCATCAAAAATCCCGGAACTAACTGAGCATCTACTATGTATCTGACAGTTGGGATTGATTGCACATGTGCTCATCTCTGCCCTCAAGAAATGTGCTATTTTTCTCAGGCAAGTTCACTCATTCTCATAGCTGACATCACATCTATATGTCTCGAATTCCAAATCTTAGCAGCAGCCACCTAGATCTCTTCCCCAACCTGCAGATCAGTTTGTGGTAACTGTCTGCTGGACGATGCTATGTGCTTATCTTCACAGCCCCCGCAACTCAACATATACAAGTCCAAACTCAACGTGTACTACAAACCTGCTCTTACTGTTTATTACCTACCTCGGTGACAACCATCACTGGCCATCCAGCAGCCCAAGCCAGTATCTTGGATAAAACCCCACCCCCGTGTCCCAGCATATGTTCTAGGTTTCATCAATTGCCTCTCCTGGATTCCTCTCACATTTTTTCACTTCTCCTCATGTCTTCTGGATACACCCACCCTCTGCCAGCCTATATATCCAACTCTCCAGTCTTGGAATTCTCTAACCATTTCCTATGCAAATGGTGTCCCTCCTGGCTTAAAATTTTTTAGAGGTTCCTCAATGCCCTCCAAATAAAGCTCAACTCTAAAGCAGCATTACCTGCCCTGCATCTTACCCATCCTGTCTCTTCCCACACTCCTATCCGGCTTCGACTATACTGAACAAAATTTCTATAATGCATCATACTCTGGCCTCAGGGCCCCTGTACTGTCACCAGCAAGAGCCTCCTCTTTGACTGCCTCCCTACCCACTTTCCCACCCCTTTTCACCTGGGTAACTCCCGCTCACCCACTGAGCTGCTTCCTCTATGGAAGACTTCCCTAACAGAACCCTGAAGATGAGCTATTATTACAGTCCATGCTTACCCTCACTACACCTTATCAAAATTATCTATTTCTTTGCTTCTCTCATTTCAACTGGAAGTTTCTCAAGGGCATGAACTGAGTCTTGTTCCAATTTATATTCTTCCACCTGACACAGTGCCTGGCAAATAGATATACTTGCTGCCTGAGTACAGGAGTGAATATTTCTAGCTGTTTTTTAGACTACAATATTAAAGATGTGGGGGATTTTAGAAGTCCAAAATTCCTTATTTCATAAAGTAGGAAATTGTGGACTAAGGAAAATTAGGTCATTTGTCAAAGCAATCAGCAAAAACACAAGACTAGAAGATTTTTTTGACTCTACATGCAATACTATTTCAATGGACACCAAGCCCCGAACTATCCAGAAATCTATTAAGGAAATTGCTAGAGCTTTGCTGTAATGCTATACACGAGAGTCCACACTTCAGGACAGAGAAGTGCTATAAAAATGTTCTTGAATTTTCACTTTAAACACTTTCTATAGCATCAGAGAGAACCATGTTAAATTAAGGCTGATTTTAGTAAGACTCTGGTGTCTACCCTGGGATGCTGCTGTAACTACCCCTTTGTTCTCAAAGGAAAACTCCAAGGCACGAAAGTTTTCATCTTATCCCATGAGAGCAGTCTAACCACTGATGGAACCTTGCATGTGAGGCTAGATGAAATACGAAGTGCTTTATAGAGTTTTCGTTTTTGATCTTTGTGAATTTTTTATTTGAACTTTCACCCTGAAAATGTTTCTATATAGGGCTACATAAAAATTTCAGGGGTAGGAAAATAGAAAGTAAAAATTAAAAGTCATTCACTAAGACTTATAGAATAAGAATCTTCATTCATGAAAATGTACTCTGCTATCAAAATAACGCTTGTATAAGAGAAAGAATAAGTTCCCTCTCTTTAATCTGAAAAATGAGGTAGAGATTTTGAACTTTCTGAGCAATATGCTGGTGCCCAGATGCCCAAACATCAAAGAACAACCAACTTGTTGAGAGTTGCCTGAAAAGGATGTGGGGTCTGAATTATTCAATGAAAAATGACTAGGACTCAAGGGGTCCACAGTCTACCTGGTTGGGAACAGTTTTATGAGAACAAGTATTTTATAAGTTAAAACTGAATTTCCTTTTCACTCATATTTTTGGAATAGAAGATAATAAGCTATGATAATTATTTTTTTAATCAACATTTTCTAACATTTTAAAAGATAAACTTCTTGGATTGTCTGGATTTAATATTTTACTAACACATTGGCAAGATGAAATAAAAGTGCTGAATCTCTATTAAGATCGATGGTTCACATCAGTGATTATCAACTATCAAGATATAAGATGCCTATTTCAAAGTACTCCTGACACCTTCCATTCCTAATGCTTCTGACCATGTGAAGGGTGCTGCACATGGATATGGTGTAGATACAGAAAAAGGTTGAGAACCACTGATTTAAATAGTCTAATGAGAAAGGCTGAGAAAAAGGCTGAGAACCACTGATTTAAATAGTCTAATGAGAAAGGCAAATCCCAATTTTTACATAACATGCTTACTTAGAAACTGAAATATCTTTAAAAACTGGACATAATGATATCAGCTCTTCTATGCTCTGTGATCACCCTCATTAAATCTACATGACAACAAAAAGATGAAACAAATTCCCAGAAATTAAGCAAAAAAAAAAAAAAAAAAAAAAAAAGATCTAGATGATTAGAAATATACTGGGGCAGCAATTTTTAAAAATGACAAAGATATACCAAGGTATTAGAGTACAGATTTCCATGAGTTATCTGAAATCACCTTGTCAGCTAGGAAACATCTGCATAGACACCATGAATTATGTTGTAGGAGACAAAAGACATGGTTCCTGGACATTTTATGAAGGTGCTAGTCCCCCTATATAGGATGGATAGGAAAGAGAAAAGAAGGTGAAACAAGGAGACCAGGTGGGTCCTCGTGTGAGCTCGGAGTGGGAGGATGACTGTGTGGACAGAAAGGGGAAAGACGTGAAAGACGTTGCAGAGAATGAAAGGACAGACCCTGGCGATCGATCAGATGTTTATCATTTACGTACCGGGTTTTATTTTCATAACCACTGGCTTTCGGTTTTTATCCCTCATTTGTCTGATGTCCAACAGATCATGAGGATTGCCATTATGCCTGGGCCAGCAATAGACAAATATTCGAGACCCACTGCTACCACAGTCCACCACGATACCATAGTTCACATTGGGATTATTGGTGTCTGTAGCTTCAATGTCAGTAACTCGTGCCAAGTACCTTGTTTAGAAAAACACACACTTTTATTGAGACAGAGAATAATATCATCCCAAACCTAACAGAGCAAACACAATAAACAAATACCAAGTCAGTGATTTCTAAGATGTGCAGAAGCACCACTAGAGCATTTTTACAACTGCCAGATGATTAAAGAGTCAAAAGAGAATAGAACGAGTGATAGTGATAAAGATAATCTAAATCAGATATGCACTCGCTATTTCTTAAAAGAAGTTGGAACATGTTCTGAAAAGCAAAACTATTTCCAAACTATCAACATTAACTGAAAAATCGGCTTAGAAGATATCATAGGAGAAGCTTATGTTCAAATCCACTTATTATGTGGATCTGGCGGTTAATGATTAAACACTTTATAACAGTTTAATTTTTCATGCCATTCTGTATTCCTATAGCAGCCATTTCCTACAGCCACAGGAACCTTAAATTCCAACCTAATTCTAATGTCTTGAAGCCACGATATGAAGGTTGTGGCATCCCATATAGAAAACAAATGCTTTTTCTACTTACCTTTGAAACTTCTTGTCTCTGGATAGCCGCCCATATTTATTTCGGATTATGACAACCGAAAAGTATAAAAGTGAAACAGCAGCAGCTAGAATGCTAATGACAATAATTTGGCGTAAATTGGTATTCAGAATTCGAGGACACCCCACTGGAGAGATGCTAAAATGCCAGGAAGCAGGAAAAAGACAGGAGAGGCCGATCCTGAAATTTTGAAAAACAGATTTTAAAGCAACCTGCTCCAAAGAGGCCTCCCATCACCTAGAGACTTTGAGTGTGAGCTGCCCTATCCCCTGCCAGTAAGAACGTCAGCATCTTCCACATTGCTCTTTTGCTACATAACCCATTATTATTAAACTATATGAATGAAAATTAAGCCCTGATGGTTAGGATACTTCTGTGTTTCCCTTCTTGAGAGTACTATATAGATTTTTATTTGTACCCTGCTTTGTTTCTGAAAAAATAAAATAAAATAAAATAAAAAAGAATTAGAGACAGCTTCTAAGAATAAGTTCAATAAATATTTAAATCTATAATGAAATCAGGTTTAAAGATGAGGAAACCAAAAGACAATTTAGTACATCGAAATGCACTTAATAAGGTAGGCCTCTAAAGGTAGCTGACCATCCTAATGGCCAAAACCTTGCTACTAGATTATAAATATACAGTTATACATTGCATAATGACGTTTCAGTTTCGGTCAATACCAGACCACATACACGATGGTGGTCTCATAAGATTACAATGAAGCTAAAAAATTTCTGTTGCCTAGTGACATTGTACCATCGTAATGCAATGCTTTACTTACGTGTTTGCGGTGATGCTGGTGTAAACAAACCTACTGCACTGCCAGTCACATGAAAGTAGAGCTCAAGCAATTATGTACAGTACCTAATACTTGATAATGATAATAGATGACTATGTTATTGGTTTCTGTATTTACCATACTATACTTTTTGTTGTTATTTTAGAGTGTAGTCTTTCTCTTTATAAAACAAAGTTTGCTATAAAACTGTCATTTTATGTTGGTGGCAGTCTCAAACATCTTATGTTTATCTCATCTCTTAATCTCATCGCTTTCTCTTGTGTTTGAATTAATCTCATGATTCTTGTATAGTAACATGCTGTACAGGTTTGTAGCCCAAAGCAACAAGCTATTCCACATGGCCTAGATGTGGAGGAGGCCACAGCATCCAGGTTTGTGTAAGGGCACTCTGATGTTCGCACGACAACATTGTCTAATGATGCATTTCTTAGAACATACCCCCCTTGATAAGCAGCATGTGACTATCAATAGCTCAGGAGGAATAAGATTTTATTAATGCTGGATTCCAAGGCAAATTTCTCCCTGATGATTGAGAAAATAGTATCTTTAACAATATCCCCATAACAAACTCAATAAATGAATTTTGTATGTCCTGTGCTTTTAGAAATATTCCTGAGACATTTTTGCAAATAAAAATGTTTCTTCTCAGTTTCTGTTAGAAAAGACAAACTATTACTAGGC
Source organism: Pteropus vampyrus (assembly GCF_000151845.1). Taxonomy (NCBI): domain Eukaryota; kingdom Metazoa; phylum Chordata; class Mammalia; order Chiroptera; family Pteropodidae; genus Pteropus; species Pteropus vampyrus. The sequence goes on along the minus strand of NW_011889131.1, from coordinate 803,677 downwards.
CTTGAAAAATATCTTGCTGCCTTTAGGACAAATTTTATTATTTTACAGTTCATTTCTATAGTCTTTCCTTTAAAGAGTGTTTCACAGACTAAAATATCTCACGGAATGGGAAGGTATCCTGCCAACCCAATGGAATTTTCCATTTGTAGTTTCTAGTTTCCATTGTGGGTACTTAGGCCAGTCCATGGAATTCGTCATCCCCTCCTCACACCTCGGAGACTTAGAGACAGTTATCTTGCGCTTAATACAACCCCTCACAGATTCCAGCACGCATGCTCTTTCCGATAAACTACACTAATTCCTGTAGAATCTGCCTGGCATTATCACTTTCCTTCTGCACGGGCACCCTCTGGGGCCCTGGAAGAACAAAGGTGTCAGAAATGTAGCACAACTCTGAACACTTTTCACTGGGGTGTTAGATTTTTGTTCCTCTCGAGATCTGTTTTTGTGGCACCAAAATCTTGGGTTTTATAGTGCCAGTGGTGAGACACATCACTCACCTCCCCATGCTGACAAGTCAGAGGTAAGGCAATGTTCTAGGCATCAGTCTTCGCACACCATTATAGAAACAACTGGGTCCTGCCGGAGTTAGAGCCCTCCTGTTCCAGAAAAAATCACAAAGATGGCACAATCTAAGAAAATGTCTACATTCTTTATGAACTGTGTTTGAATCCAACCACGTATAACCTGGTCCATGATCCCTGCACTGAAGTTGTTAAAGGGTTTATTTTGACCATGTAGCTCCTGCATTAGCATTGATCAAGTCCCTAACTTCCTAGTCTTCCCCGCTGTCAGTCAGACTAGACAGATATGTACCCCATGCCTCAGCCATCCTAACACAAGCTGCAAGTCACTGAAATGTTCCACATTCCTCTGCATTTGTAGGATGACTCCCTTTTGGGTCCATCTGTTGACCTTCCAAGGTAATCCTCATGACACAAGTCATGCACCATCCCTCCATGAGGACTTACCCAGTCCTCGTATCCCCAGAGTATTCACTCATCACATTAGCAGGCTACACTTTAGACTTGTGGTTGACTTTCTCATCACATGGCAAGCCCCTCACTGGCAGAGACAACCACTTATTCTTCTGTTTCCCCAAGGAACAGAACCTGACACACAAGTCATAAGCAACCATTGTTTGTTTTTTGGATGGCTGGGAATGGGAGATACACAAAGATGAATCAGACATGGATCTAGCCTTTAAAGAATTTATAATGCAGTACAGGGGAAAACACACACATACAAAGTATTAACAATGCCTACCTGACAAAGGGGGGAAAAACACTTTAATTAGGTCAATTTTTAATGTGGTGTCTACATTGTACCATTTTCCCAAAACTTAGGACAAACAATATTTGTGATTTAAAAGTTTAAGCAAAAAGGAAAAATGCCAATTACCTAGGTGTTTCAATGAATTTTAACAGTGTTTTTATAAAGTAGCTACCTTTTAGTATTTGAATATAATGAGATTACTACATTACACCTTTATTAGAATTTCAATGGCTCAAAGATTTAAATATTAAAAATATCCCAAAAAATGTAAGATGAAAATGTAGGTAAGTGTTTACATAATCTTGGAATGGGTAAGGCTTTTCTATAATGACATCAATGTCTCAAGCCATAAATGAAAGAACATACGTATAGACATGAGTTTAAGACTTCTGAATGTTAAAAAAAAAATCCCTTCCCAAATATACACGGCTTGGGAAAATTCCTTGTAACATACGTGACAAAAGGCAGATATCCCTACATAAAAAAAGTTTATAAAACAAATATGTAAGAGAACAGAAAAATGAGCACGGATAATTGGAAATTAATGAAATAAGAAGTACGAATGGTTGATAAAAATAACTTCATTAGTATTTAGAGTCATATAAAGAAAATCAAGACTTCACTACCATCGGATGGGTAGAGATTAAAGGCTGACAATAGTTTGCTAACAAGGGGGTTGAGAAAAAGGTCATGAACACTGCTGGGGAGAATCTAACCTTCTGGGGGCATGTGGTTAAGAGGTATGAAAATTTTTAACGTGCTCAACCTGTCACATTTCCAGAAATTCATTCTTAGAAAAATAGGGTAAATTCACTAAAATATGTACAAAGATGTTCATCACAGTATTGTGTATAAGAGCAAAACATTGTTACTAAACTATATCCATTACAGGGGGTGGGTTAAATTAAACATGGTCCACTTATGCAATGGAATATGATGTGACTATTAAAGGTAATGATACAGATCTATATTTGTCAACATGGAAAGGTATCCATGATATAGTAAGTGAGAAAAAAAAACTATAGCATGAATTGAGAGGGGGAAATGGAAGAAGAGAAACCAAAATATTAACAGGGGTTAGTTATTTCTGAGTAGTGACATAATGGATCATCTTCATTTTCTTCCTTAGGCATGCCTATATTTCTTAAAGGGCATATATTAATTTTATCATCAAAAGAAACAACAGAACTATTTTTAACAAGCAACCTTTGACTAAAATCCCCAGTTTCAGGCATCAAATCCTCTTCTGAATATATGAAGAAAGCCTCTCTTAAAAACTCTTCATGACATAGGAATTCCAACCTGAACATTTAAAAAAATCGATAATTATGTAACAGCTGAACTAACAACAAAAGAACAAAAGGTAACAACTTAAAGTTAAGGTCCTTGGGTAGGTGAGGGGAAGAAAGGCCTTTAACCATTCAGTGATGAGTACTATGAAGTGATACTAAGGGCACAGAGGAGTAACAAACCTGACTCCAGATTTCAAAGAGTTTGAAGACTGATTACAGAGAAAATACTAATACCCGGGAAATAATCACTAGCATAACAAAAGGAAATGTCCGATTATCTGGACTATAAGAGTTCATAGATGAGCACAATGAAGGCTGGTTAACAGGAAGATTCCTGGAGGTAGGAGGCAGACTTTGGATGAGGGAGAGCAGAGAATACATTTTAAAACAGAGGATGCACTGTTAGAATGATCACAGCAAACTCAGTAAATGTTAATCTGGTGTTTGTCTTAGGACTTTTTTCCTTTTTTTTGAGATATATGAGGATTTTGAAAAAAAGGATAGATATTTTTTTTTTTTTTTGTAAGTTACAAAACTCATGTTCAAAGACAGAGAAAATAGGACAGCTTATAAATTGCTGAAGTAATCACTTTTATGTAGGACGAAAGTATGGCTGAATATTACCTAGCAGTCAACAGTATGGTAATCTGAACTTAAATGTAAACTCCAATTGTATTTGCAGCTAAGAATCTTGGCAACAGAGTTTAGGGGGCCAAACTCCAAGTAATAGTACATAAAACTGCCACATTTATAAAAGGCTTAAATTGTGTTAGACCTATCATCAGAAGATGCATTAACTCATGATTTCAGCTAGTGGGGCCCTCCTTAGCTGAACATTCTTTAGTAAAGCCCATCGGGTCATGGGTCAATGTCTACAAACAAAATTATAGACAAATGAGACTCTAGAAGAGCTAGACCTCTGAGTAAGAAAAGGTAAAATGACATGAAGGATGCTTCAAAAAAGAATGATAGGAATATCGAAGGTTTACAAGAAAAACTTGAAAAATCAACTTAAGCAGAATTTTTAAAGAAATAGCTATCTTTGTGAGAGTGAGAGGCTAAAGTGAAGTGAAGGACGCTGTGTGGCATTCAGTTGTGGGAAAAAGACATCAACACACTTGATTCATTCTTTGTTTTAAGAAGAGTGAATGTAGTTGCATTTATGATCTACATTTTCTTCAATATTTATTTTTAAATTTAAAATTTTATTTTTTCAATATCAAGTCCTACTTTAAACCTCTTCCTAACCCTCACTACTCATTTGCAAAATTCTGGTCCCCATTTTAAATGATCTTCTTCTGGTCAAATGTTTTCTGCATCACCTCTATAGTTTTCCAAATCTGCAGCTCTGACTTTCTTCAAGTTCCATTTCCACATCCAGAGGTTACTGATGCCCTGTTACCGCAAACTCATTTAGTCTATGTCTGCGACCACAATCTTGGATACAAACTAATGCCATCTTCCAAATCTTCCAGGTCTAAGAGCGCTATCACCATTGACTGGGGTCTCCTGGTTCCTAATTTCTATTCTCACTCATCTGTGTGCTGACATATGATATCATTCATGAGGTCCTTTCAATTCTTCCTTAAAGAGTCCACACATCTAAAATGACTACAGCAAACATTACTACCTTAAGACAGATCTCTAGGCAGGTCACCGACCTTCTGCCTCCATTGTGAACACCCCTATTCAGAAAGACCTCTTTGTAAAACACTAGCTTCAAAATATGACCAGCACAAGTCTTCCGGAGCCTATGGGTCAACACCAATTTCCCTCTGTGCTATCTGAAACCTCCATCCATCAATTGACCCCAACTTATTTTGCCTACATGTTCTCTCCTCACCCCAGATAACAGCTTTTTGCTCTAGTGAGGTGGATTTCTTCCCTCTCACACAAGCTGTTCTCATTCTTGCATTAGGCCTTCACTAATATCACTTCCTCTACGATATCCTGCTCTCAATATTATACTTCTTTCAAGGCACAGGTCAATATTTTCCTATGCCAAGATTTAATCTGTTATACTTTCTAATGTTTCCTCACACTGAATCTTCTCTTTATTCATTAAAAAAAAAACAAAAAACATGCTGAATAAATACATAGAGAGTATACATACAATATAAATAAATATATACAGCCTCAGATGAATTTTCATTTTTGTGTCTTCTTTCTACACCACGGTTCCCCGACCGTCTCCCCAAATCCCAGGCTGCGGACTGGTACCCATCTGTGGGCTGTTAAGAACCAGGCTTCACAGCAAGGGTGGCAGAGGAGGAGGAGGCGAGCAAAGCTTCATCTGTATCTGCATCTGCTTCCCAGCGCTAGCATCACCGCCTCAGCTCTACCTCACATCATCAGGCATTAGATTCTCATAGAAGGACCGGTCCCTGGTGCCGAAAAGGTTGGGCCTGCTATTCTAGACTATATACACAAAGGTTGAGATCATGTATTCCTACTAGGGCTAGAAGAATGTAAACCATAGGTTCTATATGCAACAAATACAAGCGATAAATCAATGTTAACATCAACACAGAAATAAACTACTCATACAAATTAGCATTCCATTTTATAATTCTGCTAAGGTGTCAAACAATTAACAAACCTGACATAAAGACAAAATAACAGCAAATATAAGGTAATACAAAGAAGATGACACTCTTAGGCCTCTCCAAGGCTGGCAAATTAGCTATTTCCATTACACAAAGCAAAACACAGTAAAGACTTCGATGTGAAATTAAACTAGGGATTTGAGTCACTAATTTAGAATTAATAACCTCTAATTTATCTTCTAGGACAGAAGTTCCCGAATTGCAAAGCACTTCTTTCCTAATAGTGATAAATGTTCTCTGAAAATGCTTTGCTCCAGTGTTCACCTAACTGGGTTTTGGGACACACTGCAGAGAAAGAGAGAGCAGTCCCCTTTAAAAAGGTGTTCACGCATTCCTCAAGCCTGAGAAACACCGCTCTCACCATGACTTTATCACACAATTAGGTCCATTTCTTCAAGGGGAAATCTAAAGCATGGAATTTAGCAAAAGCAGAGCAAAGGAAAAATGATGCTGAACATGCAAATGTCACAATAAGGCGGCAGGTGAGAAATATTGGGGTCCCCAGTGCAACATCCCTTCTCTCGGGTCAGGTGCCTCTCCAGTGTGGGTTAGATTCGTCCACAATACGTGTGAAAAGGAAAACCCAGCGTGGTCACCGGAGCCGGCGCGACAGCACGACGGTCAGGCTTCTGCTGCCAGGGGCTGGGGGAGAGCACCTGCCGCCCAGGGTCACAGGCACTGACAGCCGGGGCGCCCGGATGTGGCCGCTTGGCCGGACCGAGGGGGCTGCACGGACTCGGGGAAGACCGTGGGCAGGTGCGGGGAGGCTCGCGGGCAGGGGGCTCGTCCGCGGCCCTCGCCGCCCCGCCGGGCCCCAGACTCCAACCGTTTCCGAACGGCTAGCCGCTTCGGCAGCCCTCTCTCCCTTCGTCGGGAAAGCCGACTCACCTGCTCCGCAGAGCCCGATGCGGCAGCTGCGGCTCCCAGGAGCCGGGAGCCGCTAGCGGAGCACATTATGGCCACCCCGGCGAGGTGGCAGCGGCAAGGCGGACGCAGCTCTCCGAGGACGCCGCTGCTGCCCGGGAGCCGCGCCGCCTCGCGTCCTCGCCCGCGTTGCGTCACTGCCGTGCCGGGAGCGCGCACGCCGAGGGGCGAGGCCTGCGTCCGGGGCGCCTGAGTGACTGTCACCGAGTGCAGAGCGGTTCCGCGAAACCGCGCGGGCCCCCATCTCCGCAGTGAGTGCCGAAAGTGAGAGTGGTATCACAGAAGTAGCCAGGACGGTAGCTTGATTACCGCCCGTCCTAGCCTGTCTGGTTGTTAGCCAACTGCAATGGACTTATGACACCAAGTTTATCTTCCCTTTGTGTTCCTAAGGATTATGGAAAATAATTTTCCATAATCCTTAGGAACACAAGCACTATGCATTTTTGCTCAACTCTTGATATTTTTACAACTTTGCCAGCATTCATCCCTATTTTACAGATTGGGAAACTAAGGGTCAAACTCTCAGTGAATCTATTAAAGGACACATTATTAGTAAGAGCAAGGATTTCATCTTTGCCAAAAGTTGCATACATCAGCGCTTATTCTGGTGGAGACAGAGGGCCCCAAACCCACTCAGTGGTTATGAGAACTAGTAAGGTAAACAGCACCGATTGCTGAGATTGCCTTGGTGACCTGATACTTAGCTCAAGCCCCCTCTCTCTAGATTGACAAAATACCTGCTTGAAGTCACAGAGCTGGAAGAGACCTTGATAATCATAGCTTCTATCCTCCCCCTCCCTTTTTTTTTGCAGGTGAGTTCACTGCTTTCCGGAAAAAGGAAGTGATCACCAGCCTAGCTACTTAAATTTTTTAAAATTATTATTATTAATGAGAGCCCTAGTAAAACAAGCTTGGATGGAACTAGCAGTTAAACATTTTAAGAAGAATCCTTCTTGGTCCAGCTTGAGTGGTCTCCTCCTTGTGGTAATGTTTCATCCCTGGATTCAGATACTGTTCCTGGAAGAAGGCTAGCAATGACCAGGAGCCTTATGCTTTAGAAGTAAATTCTGTCTTTATACTATTGCTCCACATTACAATCATAAAACCACAGAATGTTCAAGCCAAAGGGACTGCAGGAACCAACTATTCCGAAACTCTTCCTTTAACTGTTAAGGAACCTAGAACCCAGAGAAATTGAGCAACTAGCCCTGGATCCCCTGGAGGCAAAGGGGAAAGCGGAACCAATGGTTCTGACTTCGACTTTAGTGCTCTTTTAAGGCTTTGTTGCTATTTTGAAAAATGATCAGTTTGGATCGCTTGTGCATCAGAAACCTCTGTGACCTGCACCTAAGGCTAAGGCTAGCATTTAGAAGCCTAAGTTATTGGCCGCTGACATGCTGTGATTTTAGGTCCAGGCTCCCTCAAAATTATGTACCCTTCAAAGATACTGATTTAGATTATGGTAGTCTCTTTCAAGGAGGCCTTCACTAAAATGCCAAACTAGTATTATTACATCATCAGTATTTACTGATAATTCACATATAATAATTATCTGGCAAGAGCTAGAAAAGTATGAAGAAGTACAAAAACATGTAACATGGTACATTCATTTCCTAGGTCTGTCATAATAAATTACCCCTAACTGGGTGGTTTAAAATGACAGAAATATATACTTTCACAGTTCTGGAAGCTAAAAGTCTGAAATCAAAATGCTGGTGGGGATACGCTTTCTCTGAAGACTCTAGGGGAGGATTCTTCCTTGCCTTTTAGTCTCTGGTAGTGGCTGGCAATATTTGGCATGTCTCAGTTTGTAGATACATCACTCCAGTGTTCTCCTGTGTATCTCTGGGTCCAAATATCCTTCTTCTTACAAGGGCCTCAGTCGTGTTGAGTTTAGGGTTCGCCTTGATCCAATATGATCTCTTCTTGTAATTATATCTGCAAGGACCCTATTTCCAAATAAGGTCATATTCACAGGTTCTGGGTGAACATGAACTTTGGGGGACACTATTCATCCCAACACATGAGAAAACTATGCAGTCTGGGTCATCAGAAAAGGCTTCTCTGAGGAAGTGAGGCTTGAGTTCACACCTGTAAGATGAATAGGAATTAACCAGAAGAAGGATGAAGTCTGGGCTCACGTGAAAGAATAGTGGTTCAGGCAGTGGAAACAGCAAAGAGGCTCAGAGGTGGAAGGGACACCCCTGTCAGAGTGATCCATCACTTTATTCTCATTTAACAAGAGAAAAAAAAAACCCAAAAACCTGAGCTAATAGGAGATAACACTTCCTAGGTACTTTATGCCAGCTACAGTTCTAAGAGCATCAGAAAACATTTCAAATAAAATGACAATAAAAACACATCAAAATTCATGGAATGCAGCTAAAGCAGTACTTACCAAGAAATTTATAGCTTTAAAAACTTACTTTAGCAAAGGAAAAAAGTTTGAAATCAATTATCTAAGTTTCCACTTTAAGAAGTTAGGAAAAGAAAAGGAAATTAAACCCAAAGTGAGTAGAAAGAAGGAAATAATTTAAAAATATAAGTTAGACAAAATTAACAAAACCACAAGTTAATTCTTTGAAAATATTAATAAAATAAACACTAGTGAGATTGATAAGGAAAAAAGAAAGAAAACACAATTAAGTAATATCAAGAATAAAAGAACAACCTTACAAATCCTAAAAGAATTAAAAGACCAAGAAGAAAACATTATGAACAACTTTATGCTGATAACTTTGATGAAATGGAAAATCTCTTTGAAAAACACAGTTTCCCAAAATTAACACACACACACACACACACACACATACACACACACACACACACGCATACACACATAGCCCTATATATTTTAAGGTCCCTAAAAGAAAGTTCCAGGCCAGATGGTTTCACTAGTAAATGCTATCAATCATTTAAGGAAAAAATCATACTAGTCTTACATACACTTTTGAAGCAATAGAGGAGGAGGGAACACTTCCTGACTCATAATATAAGGTCAGAATAACCCTGATACCAAGAAATAAAAAGGAAGGAAAATTATACTTTTACATCCTTTGTAAAAGTATACAAATGCAAAAATTCTAACAAAATATTGGTAAGTCAAATGCAGCAATATGTCCAAAGAGTAAGATAGCTTAACCAAGTGTGATTTTTGTAAGAAATGGAAGTTTGGTTCAACATTTTAAAATGAATTTGTGTCATTCACTATATAAACAGAATAAAAAAGACAATTCGTATGATTTATATAATCCCAACCAATGTAGAAAAAACAATTGACAAAATTCTAAACTCATTCATGATTTAAACAAAAAAGCTCTCATCAACTATAAATGGAATGATCTCTCTCAGTTTGATAGGGTACCTACAAAAGAATTACAGCTAACGTGGTCACATGTTGGGTATTTTAAAAATATTAAATGAAAGTTTGAAAAGAATGTGGCATCTGGACTGCAGAAGCCATCTTGGAACCCTGAGGCAACAGTAATGTAGATAAGAAGCCAACACTAAATATGATGAAATAGGAAGATAGAGTTGCATGTATCCATCATAAAACATCATTAAACCACCGAACTAATACCAGCCACTGGATCTACCTCCTGACTTCTTGTTAGGAGATGACAATAAAGTCTTTATTTCTTTAAATTGCTTTTGGTTGGATATTGCATTATTTGCTGTTAGGTCTTTAAAAATATTTGTTGACCGATCAAAAACAGAAAGGACCTCAAGAGGTCATATTTCTCAGCAGTGTTTCTTTAGTTGGTTTAGTTTACGCTTTATAGATGAGATAGCCTGGGTCTGAGAGGCAAAGTGGCTTGCTCAAGCTCCTCAAACTGGAAGAGAGATAGGATGATTGAATGTGAAATGTACCAGACTGGGAGGTGGAAACCTGGACCCTAGTCCCTGCTATGCTACTAACTGACAGCATAAGCTTAGAAAATTTAGTTCACCTTGTTGGTCCTCACTGTCCACATATAATTTTTAAAAGGGAGAGGGGAGGTGGCTAGGTTGACCTCTCAGGTCCTTTACAGGTCTAAAATCCATGATTTCTAAGAGACAAAAGAAAAGGATAGGAATGAGTTCTTTCGCTTTCTCCTTCCGTCTTTTCTTCTCTTCCTCTTCCTCCTCCTCCTGTCGTTCTTCTTCTCCTTCTCATTATAAAATCTATCATAAGATAAAAGAGCCCTGTCTTTTTCTTTTTTTTTTATTGACTACTAGGTTCCTTTAAAACCGTACATGTGGGAACTTTGATGAATGAATTAGGGCAGGTGAACAACCATCAGTATTTAAAGCCCAGACAGGATTTCTCTTTAATTATCTTTCTGAAAAACCCTCCGACATGGTAATTGCTTTCGATTCTTCTGGCTTTGCTCTTCAAATATTTCAAGCTATCATTCTAGGGAGCCTAAATTAGCTGTCCCTCCTGGCAGTGTGTGGGTGCTGGGGGTGGAAGGAGGTAACTGTGAGGCACTAGATGTCACAGAAACAAAGAAATCAATTGGCCCTAAGAAATAATGCATCCTATTGCCCTCGTCTGGTCCTGTTTAACTTCCAATGCATTCATGCACAGACTAGTTTTTTTAGCAACTTAGCTAACAATCATATATTTATACTGCATTTGTCTTCAAGGAAATCATAGCACTTTACAGACGTGACCTCATTTATGGGCCCAGCATTCCTAAGGCAGGGAATGGGCCAAGAGAATTCTAATTTTATGGTGTTTTGTTATGAGGAGAAAGCACTTGAGATCTAGAAAGAGCAAGTGACTTGTTCAAAGCAACATCAAAATTTAGGATGTTTTTTTCAACCATTTCTCACTGCAGAAGTGTAATCAACTGTACCCTAGAGATGTCATATGGGGGATATGGATCATTAAACACACACACACACACACACATGGAGGTAGTGAACAAGGTTGTTTTTGTGCTCAGGATCCATCCTTTTGATTTTGGTAATAGTACCTCAGATTTCTGAAGAAATATGCCTGTCTCACACTCAGTCTATTTTGGTCAATAAATATGACTCTGGCTTAGTTCAGCAGAGTGATTTCATCCCCTGACCACTCAGACTGGCACACGAATCATGCTGTTCTGATCAGCTGTAAGTCACATTCTTCAAGAGCAGCTTCATCTGCAAGAAAGATGATATTTTGATTTCTAAACAGTTTTCATTTCATTTCTCAAATCGTTCAGACTTGGGCAGGAAACGACTGGCTATTCATCTTGAATCCTGTCATTTTCTGAGTTCTTTCCTCACCTCAGTTAAACATAACATTCTCCTACTCAGCATCCTTCATGAATTCCTTAGCACCTCTAGGTTGGAGTTGAAATTCCTAGCAAATCAACTCTGGGAATCACTAGGGTGATTAGATATCATTACGGATTGGTCTGATCCACCTCCTTAGCATGACACCCCAAGGCCATGACTGAGACCCCTCTAACTTTTTAATTTCATGTCCTAACACTTCCTCATACGTTATCTGTGTTCTAACATATACTGCTTGCTTGCACCCAGGTTGCTTTTTATTTTCATGACTCTGTATCTTTACACACGTCCCCTATGGCTGAAATAATTCTCCCTTTCTTGACAGCCTAGAAAAGAAAAAAAGCCCAAGTTCTACTCATCCTTCAATTTGCCCCTCTGTAGCTCTGTTATGGTCAAGCTGTCCCTAACCTCCCCAGTCAAGAGAGTCTCTTTCCTTTATCACTCAGCATCATTGTTTGGTATAAGGTCTTTGCTGCCATCTTATTCTTCTGTGTATTCTTTGCCTGGAGCAAATATGAGTTCGACTTGATAGACACACTTTATGTGCCCATGACCTGTTCCTCCCACTCTCTGCAGAACTAAGAAGCCTCTAGCTCCCTTGCCTTCCTCAGGCAGAAATAGGTGTCACATTCCCCCGCACCTGCTGCAATGCTTCTACTTTTGCCCTATCTCCAAATTCATTCCTGTTTGAAATCCATGCTGCCTTTTCCAGAATAGGTGCTCAATAATGTCTACTTGAACTGAATTGAATATGTCTTCTTGTTCAAGTCAGGCTAATGGCTTCCTCTGTCAGAATTTTTGAATTCATGTTTTCTTACCCACTTTATTCATGATCCTTCTTAGCTTTGAATAATACTTAGTTGCACACATGTCTTATCTCCCATATCCTCTTCCATGGGACTGTAATCTCTGTGTTGTCAGGGACTGTGTCTTCTACTTCATACCCTCCAGAGTACTCAGTACAGTGCTGGCACACAGGAGGTGCTCTAACCGTGTTTGCTAAGTGATTAGTGAATGAATGCTTTTACTTTCCTTCCTGATCAGATGGACACATTTATGAAGATAGATAGAGCTTGGCAAGAGAGGTGACTTCTGTGCTTACCACTCTTCGAAGTCACTGAAGACAGGTGACAGAAAAAAAAGAGAGAGAGAAAACAGTGGATGATGCAGAGATAAGCATTATCTTTTCTCACAATGTTCTGATCCTACTTGCCTTGTGTGCCTGCAGGAAATTCCTTAGAATCTTGGGGCTTGGGTGGAGCAATTTTCACTTGGATGATGCAGGTCGAAACCTACTTTTACATTTTCTCATCATTTCAGTTGGAATTGAGGACAACAAGTTAAATGTGTGCCTTCCCTGACCTCCATTTCAAATTGCAAGCTGTCCCCTTTGACCCCACACTCTTTATGCCCATTCTTGTTTTATTTTTTTCTGTGGCACATATTACCATTTAACATACTATATATTTTATTTATGTTGTTAGTTTATTGTTTGTCTCCCCATATGAGTCAGAAGGCAGAAAGTGCATAGATTAAACAGGAAAAATTTAATATAAACAATTGTTACCTAGTAGAAGGTGATGAATTACTAAAAGAGGTCAAAGAAGAGCTTTCATGAAGGGGTCCAGAAGAAACAGGTGCAGACAAGCAGCTCCTACCTCAGGTCTGGGAGAGAGAAACTAAGGACCCAGGGAGCATTCCCCACCCTGCTCAGAGCATTCCCCACCCCACTCTGTCCCCATCTCCAGGCTGAAATTCAGAGCTCTCCCAGAAGGGCGTGGCTACCTGGGACCGGCTACGGCTACATCATATGCAGACTCAGTGCAAAATGAAAATAAAAGACTCCTTGTTTGAAAATCATTAAGAATTTCAAGAGTATGACAGTAGAACATGAAACCAAATGCAGGGCTTTCTCAATGCCAGGCCCCATGTGACTGGCGCATAGCTCCGCGGCTGCTGCAGGAATGCATAGCCTGATGCTGGCAAAGAATGCATAGCCTGCTGCTGGACGGTGCAGTCTGGCCTTGTTCTGTCGAAGCCTCAGCTGTGCCCCAAGAGTGTCGCTTGGCCTGGGCTGCTCTGCCACGCAGAAATGGCTGGTGGAGTGGGGAGAGTGTGACTTAAGGACAGGGCCAGAGCCTTGATAGTTCATTGACTTTCAGTGTTATAGAAACCACAGCTTTACGCATTTTCCATTTTGTTGTTATCAAGACATATTTTTCAAGTTAGAATGATGAAACATTTTATTTACTCATGCGTTTTCTAATAATGAAAATTCTCTGCCCTTCCCCAGATCCTGCTGAGTCAGAAACTCTGGGAGCGAGGCCCAGTAATCTGTGTTTTAATGAGCTCTCCAGGTGATTTTGATGCACGCTTAAGTTTGCATACGATAGCCTAAGGGGTAGTATAAGGCTCAGTGGAGGGCCGGACATGGCAAAGTGAAGGAGAGAAGGACTAGAACAGAAGTGTATTCAAAATGAGAGCTTGAAAGGTGGAAATAAGAGTCTCGACATCAGGCGGGCGGCAAGTGCAGCCCAGGGAGACACAAAACACTACAATTGGGGAGATTGGTTGGAGGTATGACAGTGGGAAGGGCAGAAGCGGCTATTTTATTTGCTGGATTTGGAAGGACGAATAGAATTAATCAGACACGAAGTTCCAATAGCAGTGATAAAGATGGGTGAAGATTCTCAACGTGTACTTCCAGTCCTGGACCATTTATGAGTCATGAGGCCCTGAGGGAGATAGTAACTTGCTTAAGCTCCTATTTTCTCAAAGGTAAAATGGAGATCATAATATCACCTATTTAAGTTGCTATGAGGATTAAATGAAATAATCCAAATGAAATGCTAATCACAGAGGCTGGCATGTATTTAGGGTTGTTATTTAAAAGCAATTTCTGGTTTGGTAGGAGAAGGGAAGTTAAGAGAGAAGACAAGTTCTCTGTAAATACCTTTCCCAACCACACGCCACTCTATACATGCATGTTCATGGCTAATAGTCTCTCGTTCACTTTTGACACGTGCTCAGTAGTTGTTCAGTCGTCTAAACGTTCTTCGTATCTGTACCATCATAAAAGTGTCTACAGGCTCTAAGCTAGTGGCCGGGGGCTGTGCCTGCTTAGGGTTCACTTCACTTGGCCTAGAACCCAGCACAGCCCCCACAGCTGCGGTCTTTAGAAGGCACTTTAGAAATTAACCAGCCCTGACTGCCCTTGTTCACACAGGGAAACTGAGGCAGGCCTAATGTATCTGGCTGGTTTGACAGAGACAGTAGCATAAAAATGATGGATAGTGCAGCATCTGCTTTCACAGTTAACCTCTCAGCAGCTGGGGAGACAGGTAGAAACAGGTGCTGCTGTCCCTCAGGGCCACGCCTAATGCAGTGAAAGTTTCCCAGATTTGCAGAGGGTGTCAGGTCAGGCTCAGATACGGCCTCCCAAAGCTGGCCCCTCTGGGGAAGGACCTGTGTGTACAGCTGGATTCCTGCTTCCTTGCTGGGGACGAACCTGGCCTCCTGACCTGCCACGCTGTTGTTGTTGTGTTTCCAAACAGTATATTCAGACCCGCGTTCTCAGCAAGGAGCCTCCTCAGAATCGGGACTTAGGTCAAGAGATTTACATTTCTTCCCGCCCTATGCCTTAACATGATTGTAACTGAAAAGACAATTTAAGAGGGTTAAGTAGAATATCTACCATGCCCTAACATAACATCTTGCTTTAGTTTTTGGTATATCGCCTTCCACATGTATAGATCATTTTATATTTTTGCAAACATGGCGTACCTCAGTCCAGAGGGGCAGCAAGTATATGCACTTTGGCTCCCTTTAATTACTTGGTGCTTGGTACAATCCCTGACTCACAGCATGTGGTCAATAAAGGATTATTGAATGAATACGATTTTATAACATGAGATTTCCATTTCGCATCACAAGAACATTTCCCTGTGTTTCCATAGTATGAATAATTGTAATTTTTAATGGTTCCCCAATGGCACAGAATAGTAATGAAAGGTTTCCTTATGTTGGAATTTTGCCTCTTTCCTTTGTTGTTCCATTTACTGTAATAATCTTATAAAAACTTCCATGCACATTTTATTTAGCGTCTTTAGAATTAGTTTCAAGTAAAAAATTCCCAGGAATAGAATTACTGTGTTAAAGAGGTCTGAACAACTTTATGATTCAATGAGCATTAAAGAGCCGATACTTCCTGGTAGAGACAATCCATTTGTGCCCTCTCTGTAGTACACGCTCACATTTCTATTTCTAGAGTATGTCCAAGTCAGTAATGAGTGGGCATAGAAGTCATCCCTAAGAGCCCCTAATTCAGAACTCTTTGAAAAGTCTGAAGATATTCATTGGAGGCCCACTAGATGAGACAGAGCAGATCTTTTGGTTTCCGAGTATTAAAATAGATTATTAACAGAAATGATGCCTTTTCCCACGGTCCTGAAACAAAATCCCCCCCAAAAAAACGTGGTTCCTATCAGGGCAAAGTCTCTGAGAGGCAGTCTAGCTCCAAGCAGTTCTTGCTTTGCTGCTGATTAAGACTCTGAGATCTCAAAACCTATGGGAAGCCTGTATTAGCTTTATAGCTCCTCTAACAAATTACCTAAACTTCAGTGGCTTAAAACAATGCGAATGATCTTACAGTTCTGCAGAAGTTTGACATAAGTCTTGCTGGGCTAAAATCAAGATTTCCATGGGGCTGCATTCTTTTCTGGACATTCTAGGGGAAAATCTGTTTCCTTGCCTTTTCCACTTTCCAGCTGCCCACATTCCTTGGTTTGTGCATAGCCCCTTTCTTCATCTTCAAAGCCAGCAACATCACATCTCTCTTGGAAACTTCTCCTGTTCCATTTCTCTCCCTCTGTCCATAGCTTGGAAAGGTTGTCTGCTTTTAAAGGACTAATGTGATTAGATTGGGCCTACCTAGGTAATCCAAGATAATCTCCCCATCTCAAGGTCCTTAACTTTAATCACATCTTTAAAGTCTCTTCGGCCACAGGAGGTAATGCTTGCAAAGGTTCTGGGGATTAAGATGTGGACATTTTTGGAGGGAGGGATTATTCTGTATAACAAAAGATCTAAAATGGAGATATATTTTAAATTAAATATATATGCATTCACAGAATGTATAACATTATTTATTCACTTATCTGAATAATGAATGACTAAATTGGGTGAATCAAGAGTAAAAATAACTATGAGCTCAGAGAACTCTTCATACCTAGTTGTATTCAGAGAAAATCCTCTGGGATGCCATGTAGACTCTCCATTGCCTCTGACACCAAGGTCAAGCCCGCATCTCTGGACCATTGAATCCAATGGTCTCCCTTCCTGTCCGGGTCCAGGCTCTGTACAATTGCCTGCCCTGTTAAAGTGGGGCTGCAGCTGAGGTGTGGCATACCAGGCAAAGAGAGGGGATGAGAGAAGGAAGGAGGCCCTGAAGGTGGCCTGGAACCTAGAGCGGCTGCTGAGGATGCCCCAGTTTCCTAGGCTGTTTATGGGGGTTCCTTTTGTAAGAA
>NW_011889131.1:782379-785580 GCF_000151845.1 Pteropus vampyrus | reverse complement strand
TTGAGTTTTGGCCCTGGTTTTCTAGATAGTCCTTTCTGGGCCTTAGTGTTCTTCTAAAACTAATCTAATCATTATTGACTGAAGGGGTTGTCGAAGCGTAAACTGCAATAATGATGCAAAGTGTCCAGCACAGTGCCTAGTGTGTAGTAGGCATTTTCTGTCTCACTTCATCCCCTGATGGAGCACAGGCTCTGTCCCACTCACCTCACACTTTCTCAGCATCACGGTGCCTGGCATGTAGATGGTCCTCTGCAGTGTTTGGAACTAATGAACAAACGAGCTCACGAACAGAGCTACTCACCTTGATTTTAATCGCCTAAGCTCCTATGACTGAAATACCAAGTTTTGTGGAAGATTCAGAAAAATATATCATAAAACTCCTGCCTGCCTACAGATTGTAACAATCTGATTGGAGGAGACAAGATTAATCGAAAAATGTTTAAGAGTGAACACAGAAGCTAATAAATGAAAATGATTAAAAATGTGTGGCACAGACTGTTTATAATGAAGTTTATAGTTCCTCTCACAGGGCTCAGTTGCTCAGTTTCTGACATTCATGGGGTTAGTTTACACCTGAATTGTTTGTCGACAGTGGGCTGTTTTGCCAGATCTTGGACATTTCAATGGAGAAGAAGAGGACTCAGTTTGCAGAGATCCTAGGGATGGGGTGCAAGTGCCTGGAGACAGAAAAAAGGAGTCAAAAAGGGCAGTGGGAGGATATTAAAGACAGCATTTAGCCAGGGCACCCTTTGGCTGATGATTTCTTTCTCTTTCTGAGTGCGAATAAAGTCACAGAATTTAAATCCGGAAGCTACCTTAAACAAGTTCTGGCTTGATCTCACACCCCAAATGGGATGATTTTTATACAGTCTCTGATTAGAGGCATTCAAATCACTGCTTAAACACTTTTAGGGACAGGGAGCTCACTACCTTAGAAGAAAGCCCACTTCTTCATTAGTTCTAATTGTAATTATTAGCTCAGAATTCTCCTCTAGCTTCAACACACTGGTGCTGAGTCCCCTCTGGGTTAGTAACCGCCCTCTTCCAGAGGTCAGTTGTTCATATTGCCAAGAGCTGCTATCAAAAATCTCGGTATGTTGGGTGAGAGTCTGTGCAGTATGGCGCCAAGATCTCCCGAGATTTGGCGCCCAAACCCGTGAGACCTCAGGTGAGAGCGAGAGGCCTTTTGGAGCCCTGGCTTCCCCCGCTACGCCAAGGAACAGAGCTAGATGGCGCTATGGCCAAGGCCCCATTCTGGTGATTTAGGTACTCAGGACTAAAAAGATTGCCCACTTCCTCTAAGAAGTTATTAGTGCCAACTCCATCGCGTCTCATATCCCTGTTTCCCACGATAACGGCCAGAAGTCCAAATCCCCTCCTTTGCAGTGATTCAACATCACTGACCCTCGCCTCCATCCTGCTTTGTATGTACTCCATGTGGCCATTTGATGTTGCTGCCTGTCCAGTACCCTGCGCTCTTCCTCTTGATGAAAGGTTCGCAGTTTTCCTGTGAAGAACCATTCCCTCACTCGTCAACATGTGGCTCTGATGGGTTCTGCCCACCAGGAGTGGGCAATGGACCCAGGCATGGCCACTTAGAAATGCCCCTACACCAACCACAGTGGAAAGTCCTGGTTTGGATTTCGCTGATGTGATGAGGGGAGAGGCAGGCACTGAGGACCATGTCTGCCTGGAGCCGCTGGGCACCATGCACAGCCCTGTGGGGGAGGCCACCTAAGAATGTAGCCACCACAGGGGTGAGTGGAGCAGAGCGACTGAAGGAGAGCACCCTAGGGCGTGGTTTGGGTCCCTGATGCCTCCATTACTGAAGCCCGCAGCCCCACTGGATTTCCAGATACGTGAGCAATTAAATTCTCTTTTCTTTTGTTGAATCCAGTTTGAGTTGGATCTCCGACATTTGAAACTGAGAAGTTGTGACATAATCCCTAACCTGACTCACCGTCCCACACCTCCCCTCTGTGTGCGTGTGGGGGGCATTCCATCGCCCCCTCTGGGAACACACGTGGAGTGATCAGCACATTCCCCTGGATTCAGCACCTCTTCCTTGAATGCACCTCCCACCTCCTTTCAGTGAAATCTGGCGCTCTCTCTTGGGACACTGGGTCCCCTGCAGAGCTCTCCGAAGATGGCTGATCCTTTCCCCTCGCCTTCCATACCTCAGGCCATCAAGAGGGTAGGAACCCTTCTTGCTCTCTATTGCCATCTAAAAACCACTCCCCTTCCTTCTACTTAAAGCTCTCAGCTTCTTTCAAGCTTGGTTTTCACCGGTCTTTACCTAAGACTGTCCCTAACAATCTGCCAGTCACCACCACACACTCACTGATGACCTCAGCTCCAGTCTCATTGACGTTCTGGCCCTCTCCCAGCCACCAATCTCAGCCACTTCAACATTCACACGAATGATTTTTCCAACATGTGGGTCTCTGTCACCTCAGTCACCTTAGACCTCCTTATCACTGGCAACCACAACATATCTAAAATCTCAAATTCATATCCCACTTTCTATCATCTTTTATTCATATAACTCACTTACTCTGGCACTCACAGTGCAAAAATTCTTTGACCTTGACATGGCCAGTTCATGTGATTCCCACCATTATAGTCATTCCCCTGAAAATATCCTAAATTCTTTTGCTGGTGTTTTCTACTGTGCTCACTGGGCTGCACTTTATATTGATCACTTATTTATACTGGGAACTTAGAGGCAGTCACAGAAGTACCAGAAGTTCCAGTTTGTATTTACTTTTCCCCTCTCTGTTTCTCTCTTCCCAACTGCCGGCCCTGCTGACCAACAGTGACCTAGACCCACCCCAGATGCTTTGGTGTGAGCTCACAGAGGCAGTAGCCACGAAGTACCAACAACTGTCCAGGGACTTCTACACCAGTCCCCTTCGTGGTCCTTCTGTAGCAGCTGGATGTGGTTAGGTTCCCGAATTCCTGCAAATGCCCACCCGTTCCCAGTGCCAGAGCTGGTTAGTGGCTTTGCAGCTCCAAATTTGGACTTTTACTTCCCCAGCCCCTCCCACAATTGTGTAAGGTCTAATTACTAAAATAAGCTCCTTATTCCACAATGCTTACTTAGCACAATCCCAGTGACCTACTTTGAGCTTGCCCCAGCGAGGCTGAGGATTGCTGGAGAAAACACGCAATCCTACTGACTGCTTATGATTGAATTCATGA
>NW_011889131.1:776695-780794 GCF_000151845.1 Pteropus vampyrus | reverse complement strand
AGTATCGTGAAAAAATTTTAACAATTCTATTCATATAGCCTAAAATCACAGCAGCTTTTGGACAGCCATATCCAAGGCTGTCTCACTGAAATACATGGCAGTGGTGCCCACTTGGAGCTGTGCAATTTGGTGGCTCCCTGTAATTACATTGTTGGCCAGCACTAAGTTGGAGAAGTTAACTGCACTTTCAAAATTTTTTTAGTAGACATGCTGTTAGGTCAGTTTTCCTTCTTTCTGTGTGTAGTTTCCATTTCTTTCCTTAATTTTTCTTCCTTTCTTCTTTCCTTCCTTCCTTCCTTCCTTCCTTCTTTTCTTTCTTCCTTCTTTTCTTTCTTTCTTTTTTTGTTAGAAAGGAAATCTCTGTTGGTCCACCTTTTAGGTCCACCAAATTTAGAATCTTGCTTTTGCCATTCAGCCTATTAATTATATATTACTTGAAATTTTTATAATTTTGCTTGATCCATCTTCATGGAGATGTTGAATGGGATAGACAACAGTGACACACCAACAGAGACTTTCCCTCGGGCTAATAATGAATAAAAGATCAATCCTCTGTAGGCTTCTCTTAGCATACTACCATCTTATGCACCTCTAGTTCTCAAAATACTCAACAAACAAGAATGTTTCAGAATAAAAACAATCAAATCGAATTATGTATGGAAGGAGCATTAGACCCAACACATTAGGTTTTGATTCTTATCTTTGATACTTACTAGATCTGTAAACTTGTATAAGCCACTCAAATTCTCTGTAGTTCAGTGTACCTCATCTCTAAAATGAAGATATAGATGATTTTGAATCTAGTTGCAGGGTGTTGGATGAGTGAATCTCTTGAGGTACATGAATGCTCGAGATTTAGAATTCTGTGACTTCCACTAAGATAGGGTCCTCATGTCTTTTAGCATCTGCTTTAGTGTCATTTATAAAAGTGAAGCATTGAAAAACATGAAATTAAAGATTTAAAATTAAAAAAAGAATGAAACGTTGAGGGGGAAATTTTCAGTAACCATCAATAAGATATAAATTATGATATATACATACAATGGGCCATTTCGCAGTAACTAAAAATTGTTTTAGAAGGATGTTTAAGAATGTGGAGAAATAAGTGAAAATAAGTGAAAGATATAATTTGTATATATATAAATTATCCCAGAATGATGTGGAAAGAAGTATGTGAAAATGTGAGAAGTGATTTTTATAGTAAAACTATTAATAATTTTTTCCATCCATTTTACTTAGCTCTAATTTTTATCATTTTTATATGAGTACATATTACATATACTGTAAGAAAGAAACTGGAAAACATTTTGAGATGCCTAATATATGTATATAAAGCCTTTTAAATGTCCATGCCCTTTAACTATCTGAATTCCATTCCGAGGATTTAGTCTAAGGAAGTAATTAAAATTGCAGAATATGGTGCATTCAAAGATGTTAATGTGATGTAATTTATAATAGTGTAAAATTGGAAACAGTCTAACAATGTAGGAATAATTAGATAAGAACACATCATCTAATTAAAATCAAAGGCAGACTTTTAAAATTGTGTATATAAAGTCTGTAATAACAAAAGCTTATGAAGTAATGTTAAGGGAGAAAGTAGAATAAAATTATATTCTGATTATAACTACATTATTTGTTAAAAAGCAAAAAATAATGCTCTAAAACTAATCTGGAATATAGAAGGACGATTGTTTAGGGTGGTGAGACTCAAAGTCATTGTTATTTTGACTTTTCTACACTTTCTAAAACAAGCATTTATTATTTGTGTAAACAGAAAAAATGTACAATTATTTTAAAATAAAAACTACCTGCTCTATAGGAGGGAGACTGATGAGTTGGGCTTATCTCTTTCTGGAGAGCCTCCTGGGGTCGGGTGGAGACAGGACTGATAAACTGCTGTCCTTATTCAGGGGCCCCAGCTTCTTATCCCCAGAGCAGGGGCTCATAGCCGCAGTCACTCATTATTAGAGGGAACACATTCCCTCCCACCCAGACAGAGCCTTGGCCCTGAAAGCTCAGCCCTGGGTGTGGGTTTCTCCCATGGCTGCCTGAAATCCCCAGAGAGATAGGTAGGGGGCCTTCTACCCACTCATTCTACCTCAGCCTGTCCTGACCAGAAAAATCCCCTTGTTCTAGTGCTGGTGAGGATGTGGAGAAACGGAACATTGTATACTGTTGGTGGATATGTAAATTGGTGCAGCCACAGTGGAAAACAATATGGAGGTTCCTCAAAAAATTGAAAATAGAACTAACGTACAATCCGGCAATTCCACTTCTGGATACTTACCTGAAGAAAAGTAGAACACTAATTCAAAGAGAAATGTGCATTCCTACATTCATTGCAGCATTATTTACAATAGCTAAGCAACATAAGTGTCTATTGATAGATGAAGGGATAAAGAAGATGTGGTACGTATATATAATGGAATATTACTTGGCCATAAAAAAAAAAAATGAAATCTTGTCATTTGCAATGACATAGATGGACCTAGAGGATATTATGCTAAGTGAAATAAATCATGCGGAAAAAGACAAATATCATATGATTTCACTTACACGTGGAATTTAAAAAACAAATAAACAAATGAAACAGAAACATACTCATAGATACAGGAAACAAACTGGTGGTTGCCGGAGGGGGCAGATGTTGAAGGGTGAAATAGGCGAAGAAGATTAAGTTATTTTAATCTTTATTAAAAAGATTAAGTTATTTTAAGTTATTTATAACTTCCAGTTATAAAATAAATAAGTCATGGGAATGTAATGTACAGCATAGGGAATATAGTCAATCAGATTGTACTAACTTAGTTTGGTGAAAGGTGGTAACTAGATTTATCATAGGGATCATTTTGAAATGTATATAGGCATAGAATCACTACGATGTACACCTGAAACTAACGGAATATTGTACGCTAATTATACTGCAATAACAAAAAGAAAAAGAAAAATACCCTTGCTCTATCATTGTCATCTTCTCCTACACCTTCCTTATGGGACACATTTGATAACATTCCCTTAAATAAACAGACAGCCAGATATTTCTCCAGCAAAATGGGTTTAATCAGAAACAACAAAGCATTGCAATTTGGGACATGCAGTCTGATGGCAGACCACATGCAGGTCTGTAGAAACAAAGGAGAGTCGTGATCTTCGGTGGGCTTGGGAGGGGCTGTTGTAAACAGAGTCCCTTCAAGGAAACTAAAAGGTCCACCTGCGGTGACTTTTCCTTGGCTGAGTCATGGCCGTCTCTCATCGACAGAGTTGTTACTGGGCAAGGAGGAATCTTTTCTTTCTCCTGCCAAGGGAGAAATGTAATATCGCCTTCTGTCCAGGATGCAAGGTATGTCTCTTCCTGTTGGATCAGTACTATGCATTGAGTGACACGTGCGTGAGTGATTTCTCTTCTCCTGACTCCATTTTAAAAGAGGTTTCTGTTTATTAATGTTTATGATAATGTCGATGAGACTGATGACAACAGCTTACTGAGTTCCTGTGACACACCAGTCATATTACATAGAGTATTTCAGTGAATCCTCGTGAGATAAGGTCTGTAAACACCTTATGAAATATGTCCAGTTATCCTCATTTTACAGATCAGGAAGCTGAGATTTAGAGAGAATAAGCCATTTTCTCAAGGTCACGCAGTTGACAAAGGGCAGATCCAACTGATTATCCCTAGTCTATGCGCTTAAGGACAGTTGAATGCTCAGCCCATGCTTTAGGCTATACTACTGTCTCCACTCTGCCTGCAAGTGTCACCCCATTATTTAAATTTGTTGGGGCTTTCTTTTCTAACATCATTCTCCAGTCGTCTTTCTCCCTCTGCCACTCCTGAGATCTGGGGCAGCAATTTCAGTAGCCTTCGCCTACACGCACGCACACGTACGCACACATATGTCATAGTTCCCCTGTTTCCCACTAAATGGTGTTTATTTGGTAAAACTGAAACTACATAGATAAATGTCATAAGGCTCCAGTGTACAACCAAAATATAAACTCCTGGGTGTGCCAATATATTTGTGGTTGTCTGTGTAGGGGTCCCATGGTGGGGCAGCATGTGCCTGATTTATCTGTATCAGTTTACAGGGCCTAGTAC
>NW_011889131.1:771508-773819 GCF_000151845.1 Pteropus vampyrus | reverse complement strand
TGGAGGGGGGGCGCGTCCCAGGCTCTATCACCTGAGGCATAGCTGACAACTCCCCTCCTAACTTCAAAACTCCCTGAAACAAACTGCCAGAGGGACCGCTGGCAATAACCACCTCCTACAACTGTACAGCATTAAGCAGCTTATTAAGCACCTTTGCAGATAAATATCTCACCTGAACCTCACCCTGACCACAAGGGACAAGAAAGATTGTTATTCCCATTTCATGGATGAGGAAACTGAGTCCCAAAAGAAGCATAGCTTGTACAGCCAGTGGTACAGCTGGAGCTCAGACCTAAGTCTTCTGGATTCCAGAGCCAATTTCCTTACTCTTACTGGATTCCCTCTTTATTCCACGTCCATTAGAATGCCGGATCCCTCTGGTTTGGTCATGATCTCACTGTTTAACTATTAGTTAATGCTTCTGCAGTGATAAAAAGAGGTTCATCGACACACACCACATTGTGATTACTCATGGGACTGACATCTGGGAGAGGGCCCCGCTTCAGGAGCTGGAAGAACCACACCCATGCCAAACCTCACCTGTTGGCCGAAGTCACACTGCCTGAAACCATTTTCTGAGCTAACCTAGGCATTAGTACCCCAGAGGTGACATTAGTACCCCAGAAACAAGATTTCCTCAAAAGTGCTTTGCAACTGCTCTATCTCTGCCACCATTTTCTTCCAGGGTGAGAAGAGAATTGTGCCCCTTAACTTGTCGGCACCCCTTCGGTTTCCACCTAGCACAGTGGCCCACGCAGCTGTACACCTGGCTCGTCTTGTCACCACGGCCCGGCTGAACCTCCTGGGCCTCCGAGCATCTTGCCGGAGCTGGCAGAGTCACAGGTGGGCATGCTGGAGGAGACGGCTTCCGGGGCAACATCCTTTTTAGGATGGAAGTCACATAGAGTGTGGTCCCTGCCCTTGGTTATGCCCCTCTGTTCACAGGTGAAGCCAGGTCAACACCAACACTCAGCACTGAGTCAGAGGTGTCTAAAAGCGTCACCTGCCGTCTAGGATAGGAGTGGAAGCAA
Organism: Pteropus vampyrus; assembly: GCF_000151845.1. Lineage (NCBI taxonomy): Eukaryota > Metazoa > Chordata > Mammalia > Chiroptera > Pteropodidae > Pteropus > Pteropus vampyrus. The sequence goes on along the minus strand of NW_011889131.1, from coordinate 772,788 downwards.
AGAGGTGATACGATGGGGCACGCAGGCTAATTACAGGTGCATGAGCGAAGGGCTCTGAGCACCAGGACCTGCAGCTACTTTCTTTTCCCCTGGCCCTTCCACTCTCCACCAGGCCCACGAGGCTTCCTGCAGTCCTGTAATGTTCCCCAACCTCAGGAGTGGCGGTTAGGGACTGGCTTCCCTGGGCTTTACTACATCTTTTCATTAGGTTTTCATTGTTTCTCTGCCTCCCCCAGTGACCCAGCGTGTGCCCTACTTAATTACAGTAATAAGAACCACAACAAAAAATAAACTAGTATCTATTGAATGTTTCAGGCTTATTGAATCGTAGGAACTTCTTTCACCAGGTGGAGTAGGTATTGTCATCCCCATCTTACAGTTGAAGAAATGAAGGCTTAGAGATGTCAAGGAACTTGTCCGAGGTTACCTGGTTGGTAAGCGGCTGCCCAGAACCCTCGCCCCACCAGCCTGTGTGGGCCTGCTTCACCGTCACGGTCTGGAGCATCTGTTTTCTCTCCAACCTCAATCCACCAGTTCTGTGTTCCATCAGTCAGTCCTCCCAATCAACAAGTGTCTTTGGAAACCCCACTGTGGACTGGGACACCTGGAGGGGCTCAAAAGACAGACTAGCCATAGCCCCTGGCCCTGGGGTGTTGAGGAGCTGGCTAAGGAGACGAGACAAAGACACACAAATTCGCACTCAACCCCTGTGCGACCTCTGCCAAGTCACTTGTCTTTTCGGGGCCTCAGTTTTCTTATCTGCAAAATAAGCGTGTTATATCTGAAGACTGTAAATCCTACAAAATCCTTCTTGTTCATGATCCACCGAACACACTCTGCTTAATGAGAAGGTGGAAACACTGAGGCCCAGGGATTCAGCCGTCCCAGAACACAGCTGGAGCAAAGCCAGGAAAGAAAACCACAAGATTCGACACTTAGAAGAAAACCGCTTTGTTACTAAGAATAGGACTAACACCCAAGAATGAGCCCAGCGGGGCCCCAGGGAAAGGGGAGGAGCCATCTACTCCTCAGTCCTTTTTTAGCTGACAAAGCCCAGAGAGCTTCATCCTGGTATGGGTTTCCCCTTTGTTCTCGGGCGCTCAAGGAAGAGCAAGCTCGTTGCTTCTGATCCTGTCATTCAGGGTGCTGCAGGGTGCCCGAGAGCGGTAAGGCTGTAAATGAGCCACTTGGAAGCCATTTGCCTTAGAAACCAGAAACGCTGTTTGAGTTTGGAGGAATGACCGAAATGAGACATGTCGAGATTTGGAGATGAGGGCCGT
>NW_011889131.1:765034-770178 GCF_000151845.1 Pteropus vampyrus | reverse complement strand
TGGGAGGAAGGGGTCTGGAGGCAAAGGAATGCAGGTAGAAGCTAGAAAAAGCAAGGAAACACTCGCCCTAAAAGCCTCCATTAGGACCCCTCTGGTAGACACCTTGATTTCCACCCAGTGAAACTGATTTCAGACTTCTGACCTCTGGAGCTTCAGTAAGAGAATAAATATGTGTTGTTTTAAGCCATCAATTTGTTGTAATTAGAGCAGCCACAAGAAACTAATGCAAGTACTGTTTACTTACTAAAGAGAATATAAACTAAAGCATTTTAAACATGTCCTTTTATATGTAAATAATCTATAGTAATTCATTGTAAGCAGAATGGCTGGCTCTTGGATATTTGAATTAAAAATCATTTTAAGTTACAATAAAGCCCAAACTATACTAGGACAGGTGTGGCAAGGCCTAATTTTATATTAGGGACTTGGAACTTTTGTTTATGTGTTTTAAAGTCTCTATATTAGACTTCTATGAATTCAGACTGACTTTTCCTCAATATATCTAGGAAGGAAGTATATCCCATACGTAGGACACAAAGACTAATACGCTTAGCAAGGAGGAAAGAATTTGTCAATTACCTCTGTGTTCACGTCCATTCTGGTGAAGAATTATTTGTTCAGTTTTATATTTCTGTCTTGGATGGAGATGTCTATATAGAAACATGTATCTTTTTGACACACAATGTAATTTTTCAGCTTCACATGTATGATGAAAATAGCTTATAATTCTAAATTGTATAACAAGGCAAACACATCAACCATTAGCTTTGGGACCAGATATGTAATTAGAAAGAAAATTCATGGTTTGCTTATTCTTGTCCTCCCAGCAGTTAAGTGGATTTCAGTCTTGTAATATTTCTTGGATGTGTTCATGCTTTTTGCATAATTCACAAAGATGATGTTTATCTCACATATTATCTTGCTGGCATTACCACTAACTATACAAATTACTCTTTGTAATAATGACTGTTTTGACAGTAATCCTTTCACTGAGGAACATAGGTTTGAACAATATAACAGAAAAATCTAGTTGGCATAAGCTAAGGTGCAAATCACGGCTCTCATTAAATAGTGATCCACCTGCTTTCCAAAGCAGCTAGATAAATGTCCACTGGGGCTCATTTAATAGGGGGTTAAGTGACAATCACGGCATACTTAGAACGACATTTACCATTCTGTACCTGGTGGCAGATTGTCAGCTTTGCGAAGGCACATTGGTGTGGCTTAAAGAGGTATTACCTGCTACACCCTCTGGACCTTAAGAGAAACATTAAGTACGAAACATAGAACATAAATCATTAACTAGTTCTGTTCTAATAATGCTGACTTGGAATTGGAAGAGCAGTTGGCGACTTCACTGAGGAGTAGATGTGAGGCTTGATCTGGACCTTTAAAAGAGAGAGAAATATTGTCAGTTAAGAAAATAAACTCAATATGTACTGTATACTTGAAACTAATAATAAAATAAATTACTTTAAAAAAAGAAAAGAAGAATAAGAACCCTGGTATCCAGAAATAAAAAAATTTTTAAATTCTCAAAATTTAAATATAACCTACATAAAGAAAAGTGCATAAGTTGCAATTGAATAGCCCATGAGAATATAATTATTAAAATTATCCCATGAGAATACAATTGTGTGACCACGACTCGGGCCAAGAAATGGAACAATCCCTGTATCATAAAGACATTCCTGTGCATTCTCCTCCCCAAAGGTAACAACTATCCTAACTTCTAAACCTCTATCAATATTATCTACCTGAATCTTGATATAAATGGAATCATCTAATACAGGTTCTATTCTCTGACTTTTTCTCTTATTATGTTGTTGAGATGCCAACATGTTGCTTTATTGTAATTGAAGTAAAATCAGATTCATTGTTGTATGTAATTCTGTTGTGTAAATATGTGAAAATTTGTACTTATTCTAGTGTTGATACAGGTGATAGAGTTGTTTCGAGTTGTTTACTGTTACAAATAATGATTCTGTAAACAGTCTCATACATGGTTTTTTTTTTTTCTGCATACGCGCATATTTCTACTGGGTGTGAAATTGAGAAATTAAGTACTCCACTGTTACCTTTACTCAAAGCCATCTCTGCTTGCCATGTTTAAAAACATATTCCTCTTATCTTCTCTGAGAATTCACCGTCTTCTTTCCCTGCTTTATTTTTTTTCATAGCAGCCTATCCTCATCTAATAAACTCTGTTCTACTCATTCATTTTATTTTCAATAGTGTGCTCATTAAAATATAAGCTTTATTAGAGCTGAGATTTGTGTTTATTTTGTTAATGACTGTTTTTCCAACATATAGAAGAGTTGCCCAATAACTTTTACTGAATCCATTGTTTTATATATATAAAAAGAAAATACACCCAGCAAATGCAAGGTGGACATGTGCGGTATGTCTGAGGCCTGCAGTGGGACCTAGTCAGAAGAGCTTGCATGCTTTTGACATCAATTTTGTGTCCTGATAAATATCTTCTCTTTTTTATGATATCTTCAGGGTGGGACATATATAAATACCACCAGGTACATTTTTAAAAGGCCCAGCTGCTATTGCTTATAGGAAGACATTAATGTACACCCAGAATACCCAGGCATGGTACTGAGCAGTCATCCTATAGCTCCTGCAGCCTGAGGCAGAGGACCATTCCATAACACGTTCATCGATGGCCCAGACTGGTACAAAACATACAGGGGATGCATTTTAGGATTCTGTCTAAATGTTTTTTGGGAGTTGGTGTTAATTTGGAATGAGCATACTCAGGGACTGTGTCACGTAATTCGGTTTAGACCCTGCTGTCTGACCTGTTCTGGTCAGGGTCAGCCTATGGTATAACTTCTGTCGCCCTCTCTGGATTGAGGTCATCAGGACCAAGTCCTATTCTCCTGTTGTATCCTCTTCCACACCTTGCCAAGCGCAAGGCCCAGAGAGCTGCACCCTAAACCTGAATCAATCTGCTAAGCCAAACGGATGCTGATGGGGAAGATTTGGTGGGATTTGAATAACATCTCCAAAGGAAAACTTAGTAAGCTAGGTGGTAAGGCAGAATGATTCTTTCCTACTATCCAAATCCTCAGGTAGGCTCTGCTACCTTGAAGTCACTGCCAGAGACTCCCCTTGCTCCAAAACAGGCAAGGAACTACCTTTAAACAGACTGGGCACATCTCATCTCTAGAGCTGCCAGGGCTCTGTGTAAAAGTGTAATGGCAATAGGCCACGGGTACTTTTTTTCACTTCTTTTTCACCTGGGGAAAAAAAATCTCCAAAGTCCACTTTACACTGCGGCCAATGGATAGCTATATGAACACCTTCCTGGGTAGTGTGGGCCTCCAGGGAGGCCGCTGGCCACTGGGCCACTCGGAGTGGACTGCACTGAAGAGCATCCAGGCCTGGTTCCGTTCTCAAACATAGGGCTGGGGGCTGCCAATCCAGCCCGAGCCCCCTGTGTGATAGCACCGAGCTGGGCGCTGTTTCTTCACCTGCAGATGTGGAAGCCGTGAGTCTGACAATGACAGCAATCTGACCTGACAGCAGGATCCAAACAGACATGTGTGGGAAGGCCATACCAACCGCATCTTCCTGTGGGTATCAGGGCGGACATGCACTGGTAACCCCACTTCCAGGAGCAAGGAAACCTTTCCCTTTTGGCAACATTTGCCTCTTGCTGAAGGGGCACTGCCCTGGGAAGGGGACACGCCTTGGATCATACAATCATAGGCAGTGGGTAGAAGAGAAACATTTGGTCCTTGAGCCACAACTTTGCCCACTGGGCCACACCACCCTACTTGTGGTCTACCTCCTGGGGTGCCGTCAAATCCAACTGCTCTATCGAGAAAATATTTTTCTCTCGTTCTCCTACCCTCTTTTTGTTGCCTGCCTCTATTTATTTTTGCTCCTGTTTCATTTCGTTCCAGAAACATTGTTGGGGAAGTAGATTAGGGACGCACCAAATATTTGAACCGAGTGAGCTGCTATCACTTATGGACACATCTGCTTGCAGGGCTAACTCCTCCCCAACAGCTGGCATCTGGAGTCGGGAGATGCTGCTGCTTCGGAATCTGGAGAGGCACAGCTGTAGTACGGCCCAGCTGAGGACTGGCTTTCCGCCCATACAGATGGCCAGATGGTGCCTCTGGGGTGTCGAGCATCCCCACCCTCACCTCAAACACACACGAGGCCCTGCAACCCGTTTCTTCTCTCCTCTTGTGGCTTCTTTTTGCTGCTATTTTGTTAAGAATAAGAGGAAAGGCTCGGAAACTGCACCCCTGATATTATGTGACAATCACTTACAGCCTTAAGTCACCAGTCAGGGATGAACTTCAAAGGAGGCATCTCTGAGGAAGATTGGCCATACATGCTCTGGTTTGGTCAAGATGTAAGTGGAGCTAGAGAATCTGCCTGCCCACCTATTGTGCCTCAGTTTCCCTATCTGAACCATCCTGCTGAAAAAAAAGTATTGTTCTCCGAGTAGAAAATTTGGAAAAATCTGAAAAATTTTAGCTTCCAATTCTCCCACTAACATCTTGCTGTCTTCACATATCTTTACACAACTAAATCACCTGCCATATACAATTATGTATCCCGTTTTTAAACAATAACCTTTCCTTATTGTAAATGTAATACATGTTTATTATGTAGCATTCGGAAAATGACTTTTTGTTGCTCCACTGAGAAATAACAAACATTAATATTTGGATGTTATCTTTCTGGTCTTTTAAACAAGCATTAATATACCACCAGGAAGAAAAAAGCGCAGAAGATTCATACTTTACTCACTGTTTTTATAACTTTCCTTTTTCACTTAACTCTCAGCATGGAGAATTTTTATATCTTTAAATGTTCTTTTGCCTCATTTATGATGACAGAACATATGGATGTGCTATGTTTTATTTAACCAAACTTCTGCTGTTAGAACTCCGGTTTAGTTCTAATTTCTCTCCATCAGAAAGAAGGCTAATTGGAGTGAAATCTTTGCATTACCCCGTTCTGCGTTTATACCTCTGAATCCCTCTGCTCCCTCACCCTCATATGGCGAGATTGTGCCTGATAACGGCATAAAAGTGCTTTGTGAAATACATATGTTGCTGCATATAGATGAGGGGTTATTAGTATTTGTCAGTTAATTCAGGGATTTTGTG